>NC_134952.1:17347341-17649499 GCF_965638725.1 Aptenodytes patagonicus | reverse complement strand
GCACGTTGCTGGCTCACGTTCAACTTGGTGTCCACCAGGACCCCTGCTCTGCTGAACACCTGAGTTCTCATCAGTCTATTTATCCTGCCATACAACCTGAGAGAGGTGCAGCATTGACATGACCTACTCTTATCACGTGGCCAAAAGGGCACTGCTGGAGGGAGTTGTAACTCCCTTCTTAATGCACTGCTTTTAGTAAAATGCCTTCATTCTTTGAGACAGAGCTTTAGTAGTCTTTGTAGCCCATAAAATGATGAAAGGTCAGGGGCATTTTACCCTTGCTGGATAGGTTACTTGGCAGATGTTCCCATGGAATCCGAAGTCTTAGGCCTAAGGATGCCATGGATGGTTTTGCAATGCCTAGGGCAGACAACAGAAACAAGATGAACTTGTCTCCAACTCAGTGGCCAAGTAGACAAACTTTGCTCAGGACTAAAAGAAAACACGGTCTTTAAGAGAAGCAAGAGTAATGAAGTAGGTCATGACATGGAAATATGAGTGGCCTTTTGCAATATACCACAAAATGGGGCTTTGCAAAGATGATGTAATCTGAGAGAAGTGGAAGAGCACTGTTGTACAGCCTGCTTGGAGATTTTGATAGAAATCCTCATGCTAAATCAGAGAGAGAGAATTTGAATCTGTGTCATTGCTCAGCAGAGGCCTAGACTTGAAATTGTCAGAGGTAACAAAAGTCCAATCCAGTTTTTATATAAAATTGCTTGCAAAAGCCAAAACAACAAAAAGAGACTGTGGCTATGGTTGCGTGATCATTAATACCAGATCTATGTTCTGGAGAATCATCCAGCAAGACAAATTAGATCTGGTTCAGGCACAAGCACACAATTGCATTTCTGTCTATTTAGTCAGAACATGGTATGAAGTTTGTGCCAGCTTTCTTACTTTTACACTGATTTTATGCTGATTGTAGAAAGACAGGCGATATCTGATCCAGAATAAAACCTGGCAATACAAATGTTTTTGAACAAATATGAACTGCCAGAGTGAGTTTAAGCTCTTATGTAAGTTCTGTAGCCACAGCATTTTTGATCTGGTTACTTAGGAATCCTTAAGTTACATTTATTGTCTCATATAACCACAGCATACGTTTTCTCCAAACCAGAAGTCCTACTACTGACAGACCTACAAGCTGTATTACATGAATTTCTGGTAAACAGAACCATGTCTTCTCTTGGTACTTCTCTGCCTGCCATGTGCTTTTGTTCACATGACTGGATTCAGGCAAGCAGATGAAAAACTCCCTGCAACATCCCAACTAGTGCCAGGTCTACTACAACAACCAGACTGAACTAAGGGGGCTCAGTCATCATAGCTGCACTTTGCTACTAAGAATACTTATTACTAAGATGCCTGACTCCAAAGAGCAGTTATCGTGGTTATACAAAATGTCTTAACCAAAGGAAGCACTTTGGCTATGGTATTTAGTTCTCCTATTATCTCTGTCTGATTTGACCTTCCCCCCCCCCCCCCCCCCCCCTTTCTTCTCTGCCTTCTGTTTTGACATTTATGGCTAAAAAGGCCTCTTTTGTGACACTGCCATGAAGTCATAATTTAGAAGGCAACTAAAAGCAATGTCTTAAGCAGGTTGATGTTAGTACAGGTCATTCAAGTCCCATAGTAGTGGATAAAACCTTGTGCAGTGTCTGCCTTTGTCACCAGGGAGGCTGTCAACAAAAACTGCATTTCCTGCCTCTGTTTGCTGTTCTTTTGCTTCACCTTTAGGTGTATGTTTGTCTTGTTTTGTTTTCAAGGAAGCAACACTGAACTTTAACAGCGTTTCCCACCCATATCAACTGCTGCTAAAAGGACAGTTGTTACCATCTTTAATATCACCTGAAAGATTACCAGGACTGTTTCCCTTTAAAAATGTCTCTACAAGTAAAGGGCAGAGGAATAAGGGGTAGTTAATATGAAAGCGTGAGTTAATACTTTACAATTTCAGTTCTTTAACTGTTTTTCCATTTTATCTTTAAGAAAAGGTTAAAGCGATTCTTAATAGTTCCTGTTGCCGGGGACTGAGAAGTTGAAGATCAGAACCTTCTTTGCTTAGTGTTAGACAGTGACAAGATAGGCAGTGCCCAGGCTTATTTCTCCCAGGAAAATTAACCCAAAATAGTTTGTCTAAATGCTGGACTTAAGGGCATAAACAGGATCTCATTTCCATGTTCTCACCATGTACTAAAAATGTCCCCCGAATTGTCATAGGTCAAACAAAACATTTCATTTAACCTGAAATTAATGTCTTAAGTCAAAAAATTCCCTGGAGTTCTGGTTTCAGGTTGGCCTCTAACTTTTTTTTTCAGTTTGGTCTATGTAACAAACCCCCAGTTGATGCTTTCCAAAAGCATAAACCAAGATCCAACATCTTAATATTCTTTTTCTCAGTGTTGCAGCTGACAACAAAATGTCTCTCAGGAATTGTATTTTCTCTCCTTACAACTAGGGAAAAGCGGAGAGGAAAAATGAAAAATAAAAGTGACTAGTCTCAATATTAGTTGTATATCTGTAACTAACTTGCTTTAGTTCATTGTTATTAGTTAGCCCTGTTCTGATTCTTGTCATGTTGACATGGTAATTGGAAGACAAAATCCACCTAAGTGAAACACAAGGGAAGTGGTTAATGCTTATTGTTACCACTTTGCATTAGCCTAAACATATTAGAATTGTAATGAAATAAAAACTGCCTTGCTATCAATATTTTATTTTGTTACAAGAAAATATAAAGAGAGATGTAATCCTGCCTCTGTATAGCGGTCTACAGAATGAAATTACTGGGAAAACAAAGGCACTAGAAAGGAGTTGATAAACTACACAAATACTTTGCTAGTGAGAGTTAGTTGTCTGATAGTATTGTGCCAGTCTCATCTCTTTTATGCCCATTTGTCTCCTGATGGCATAGGTCTAGGTCTGTAAAGGAGATCCCAAAATCTCTCATGCTTTTTCTTTTTTGCTCTTTTCTTTCTCTGTTTCTTATTTCTAACTTAAAATAGGCCTTTGGCCCCACCCTTTGATCATTTAAGGGAGAAAAAAGTCTTTTTCATGTTAGAAGTGTTTGGCCTTCCTCACTTTTGCAGAAAATATCTATAGTAAGGCCAGATAGATTGTGAATCTTGAAATACCCCTGGGGTAAATCAATCAAGTTATGTAAACTTCGGTAGCTAGCAGCACATGAGAACAGACTTATCAACATCATCAGACAGCAACTTCTAATTCCTAGCCCAAATTATGAGATACCCTTTCACAGTTGGGTAGACTGAGTCTGGAGAGAGCCTTACCTGTCTTAACTGGCTGGTCTCTGTTTATCGTGAGGTATGTAGCCAGAAGTGAAGCATTGAATATTTAACAAAGACTTCATTTATCCAAAACATTCACTTGTCATCGTAGACAAGTAGGTGCTAATAAGTACCAGAAAAACACCAATAGTTTAAATAGTATTAGCAAATATCCTTTCCTTTCTTAATTGGTGCATGCTACACAGGAACTGAATTTTGAATGTACAACCAAATGTTAAAAGTTGTTTCCAAGCCTTACTCTCTTCTCAATGAGACATCAAACTGTTGTCACCCAATCCTTTTTACTTTATTTTTTAGTTCAATACTTTGATCATTCCCTTCTGACATGATTCCTGCTGTACCAGATTAGCTAGCAGCAAGTTTCTAGCTAGATGAAAAAACCCTTTAATGGGGTCTGTTTAGTACTTCATCTGTAAATCATTTATGTAAAGAAAGTGTAACCAAGTCACAAATTGGTAGATAATTTCTTAGACATTTGTGTTGTTTATGAAATTATTACCCAACTTTCCCTTCTGCTAAACACTCTCTAAAATGTTGATATAATTTTTTTTTAAAGGAAAACATATAGAAGAAGATTGAAGCAAGCTAACCAAATATTTTATTTGAGAAAATAATATACCTCTTAAACAATGGAAATACACTCCCTCTAATCCACTGGAAGTCAGGAAAGCAACTGATATGGTGCAATAAGGAAAAAGACTATTTGAGTTGGAAAGATGTGAATTCATACAAGTAGCAGTGGAACTTTTTAGAAGAGAAAAAGTAACAGACAGAGATGAAAGGAGGGGCCAGGAAAATTATTAGGGCTGTAAGCAAGAGACCTTTAAAGTTACGGGAAACCCAGAAAAGCATCTTCCAGTACATAAAGGATTTGAGGAAGGAAACCATGGGTGTTATTGCTTGGTTGAAACTATTTCTACATTACTTTTTGTTGGTAGAAGCTAGAGCCCTGGAGGAAAAGAGAATTGAGGTTATTGAAGAAACAGGAGGAAAGGTCCTTTTGAGGACTCAAATCTGATTAAAGGTTAGGAAGCATACAGTTGGGTTTTAAGGTCACTTCAGGAAGGAAAAGAGTCAATAGTGGAGACTCCCAGAGATCAGTGCTAGTACCATTCTTATTCAACACCTTCATTAGTGACCTGGAGAAGGGAATATGCAGTGAAATCTCCAAGTTCATGGACAGTACTATGCTCTTTCAGGTTTTCAAATGCTACACTGATGATGAAGAACTCTGAAAGGACCTTGCAAAATTGAGGGGACAAAAATGTGTCAGATGAACTTCATTATAGATAAATGTACAGCAATGCATCTGCAGAAAACTGACTAATACACATACTGCAGATCTTGTAGTTGCAACTCAGAAAAGAGGTCTTGAGAGTTATCATTGATTTCAATTCTCTGAAGCAATTGGCTGAATGCTTAGTGTCAGCCAGAAAAGCAAACAAAATGTCAGGCATCATCAGGAGGTGTTTTGAGATTGAGACAGAGGGTATCATTTTGCTGCTATGTAAAACCTTAAAGAACCCACATCTGAAGTACGGTGTGCCATTCTGGTCTCTGTAGAGGACACAGCAGAACTGTGGAAGCTACAGAAGAGGGCAACTGAAATGATTGAGGGTGTGACAGCTGTTGCATTGCATTGCAGACAGACTAAAAAGGCTGGGACTTCTCTCACCTGGGAGAGGTAAAAACTGAACATGATACACCTGATGTTTGTGAAAAATGCATTTGTTATTCAACAAACGTGGCAACAGTAGATCTAGGGACACTCACTGAAAATAGCAAGAGATAAAAACAGGGGAAAAAAATAATTTTTTACGTGGTGGATAATGAACTTGTGAGACTGTTGCCATAGGAGGTTGTGGAGAGGAGACAGACGGTATCGTCAGGTGGAAGAGAGGCTTGGAGAAATTCCTGGCCGACAGGGCCAAGGCAGATACTAAAGACAGAGGCAGGGATGAACCTCTGAGATCCCTAATCCAAAGATAGCAGTTGCTGGGAGAGGAAGAGAGGAATGAGCTGCAGGTAGCGGCCAGGCAGACGTGCTCTCCTGTGCTAGGAGCAGAGTCTCTGATGTGGCTGGAGACAGGGGCTGGCTAGATAGTCTGACCCAGTAGGACATTTCTTGTGCTTTTATGTTAGACTGGGTGTAAGGGAGGTTTTGGCTGGCAATTCTTTGAGGTTTTGCTCTGGTTACAATCTAAATAACACATATGAGGGTCTTGCCATAGTTCTCTAGATGAAAGCACAGGGGATGCAGTACTTAGCAGGTTACATAGTAACTGTATTTGGGTAGACTTTGAGCAATAAGAGAAGCCTTCAGCAGTGCAAGGATCAGGGTGATTTTGGTTGCAAAATGGCAGGTAAGTAGTTCCAATGAGTGCTTTAAACTTGGTAGGTTTTAAAGTTCAAAGCAAAAAAGTTTTCCCTTGTTTATATGGCTTACATACATACGTCTGTTTCTCATGTATCCATTGACACTGTCATGTTTCTATTCAGAAAGTATTTAGTATCTTTTGTGGTTTTGGCTGCTTAGATGTACTTGTTTCTGTGAATTTTTTCAGGTCTGGATTTTGTTGTTGTGAATGTCTATTTTGTTACTGTAGCTTTCGGTAAGTAAATGACACCATATAAAGCGGCTCAAAATGAGAGTGTTTTGTAAATTAAAAATACAAAATTTAATTTGGATTTTTATTTATCCCAGTCTTCAAAGTAGCTATGTCTTGCTACAGCCCTAAATGTTCCTTTCTGTTCTTGACATTTTTGCCTTTCAAATAGTTAGTTTTGCTGTCTGAAACATTCTCTTTAGTGCTACACTTGATGTGTTACTGCTGGGGCAAAAAAAGGTATTTTCAGATCTTCCACACTTGCAGATGATGTGGTGCCAAAAGAGTTTCACTATTTTACAAACGTGTAGATCCCAATGGTTGCCACAGGGTTGCATAAAAGTGTGTATTTTAGTTTATTAACATTCACATTTGATTCAAGATGTTGATGATTTTGTTAGTCACTAAGGGACATCTACCTTGAAAGCTAAAGATAGATCATGCTTCAGATTTTTTTACTCTGTTTGTGTTCAACTTGCAGCATATCAGTTCCAGTGTTAATTGAGTTGTAACTATCTAAGAAATGTTCTAAATTTGTTGAGTGCATGCTTATATGGTGGACTTTTGCTGGCATAGCTCTGTTAGCCAGGTAAATTGTGCTCTGCTGGCTGATCCCACACCGACTCACATGTCTGGATTTCTCTGAAATGAGACAAGATGGTACTGGCTTTAATTTTTTTACATTACCCCATTGCTACAGGTGAGCAGAGGGAGCAGAAAGGAACAGGTATCTTTATTATCGGTGTTCCAGTTCACATTCTGCTATATTTGCTTAAATTGCTAGTGAAGACAGGCTTGTGCTAAACTGTGAACTGGAGTTTGCTTTTGTTGTCTCTGCTGTGGGGGCAGTTACGTCTGCCAGGTGGGTGAGGTAAAGAACTGCAGGCAATAGTGTCTTAAATCATTGCAGCAGTTTTCTTTGCCTGAGAGTCAGTCTGTTATATCTAAAAAATGTATTTTTATTAGTGCTGCTTGTTTAACTCTTGTGAGGATGAGGCTGTGCTAGATTTAGTCTGACAATATAGCAACATCTGCTTTAGAAGCATTACAGTGGTATAGAGCATGTTATACTTTATAGTATGCAGGCATATATAACCTGTTTATATAACACTAATGTGATACTAATATAGATATGGTGTAATTGATGTGTAGATATGCTCTGATTGAACTAGCTGCAGTGTGGCTCACCCAGGAAAGGAGAGCAGGGATTATACTTTATTGACTGGATTATTTCTCACTTTAATTATTCTTACTCTTATGAGTCGCAAGCTGCTAATTCTCCCTTAAAATCTCAGGATTGTATTTCACATAATTCCCCTTCCTCCAGCAGCCAGAAAAGGTGGAACCCCCTTAAAAAAGTGTTTATAAAGCGCTCTTCTACACCAAAAAGTCTTGGAGAAAACGTGAAAATATCGGGCAGAAGCAAAACCTTGCTGCATCCTTTTCTGATTCTTGTGAAACTTTTTTTGTGTCATGTAACATGAACAGAAGAACCAGACTGCTATTGTGATGTTACGTCTCCTCCTTCAAAGGGTTACATGCCTGCATTAGCTTTCTGTAGAAAGGCACGATCATGGCAGCTCACACCAAGGCTCACCCTTGAGAGGCTGACTAAATAAGTAGGCAGGTGGTGTCACATTCTGTGTTGCTGCAGCTATGTTACCAGTGACACCTGAACTAGCTAGTTTTAATCTAGCTTATGGCTGCTTATAAGAGCTACAGTCACTACAAAGAAGTCAGACCTTGAGTCAGATTCAGTTGTAGGTCTAGGAGTCTGGTGAACTGTCTTTTTCTGCAGCATTCCTTTACAAAGGAAACCAGAAAGGTGTTTGTATAAATTTTGCCTGTGAATGTTCTTAAATTCCTAGATCTTTACATGTTTTGGCACTGTTCTTGGATACACACCGTTCCAGCCTCAGGATATAGTAGTGAAGGTCTGATTGTGCTGATTTGTGGTGCATCAGAACAGAGATGCTTCTTTGGTGCAGACACCCTCTTCCCCATGCTGGTATGTTTCCCGTTTTAATACAAAAGTCAACCCCTAGCTGCTAGCCTTGAAAACGGGCACTGGATGCAGGGACCTGAAACAATAGCTCTGGCAGGTATGACAGGCCCATTCATTTCAACAGTATTAATGCTGATACCTACTTATACTGTAAATGTCAGTGCTGTTGACTATTTCACTGCTCATCAGAAGCATGTTAGAGCAGGATTATAAACAGCTGCAAAACCTATTAAGAGCCGGAGCTTATTTGGTACCACTAGTACCAGTGTGGGAGATAAGCCACCTCTTTACCTTAATCAAGGAGCCAATTGGCCCATTGGGGCAATAAGTTTTCCCACTCTTGCTTTCTTCTCTTTCCCCATAGTTGCCATTATTTTCTTCTGGTGAACGAGGGTTAAGAAACACATTGAGACATACAAAGTTTATTGAGATACTGAACATGAGAAGCCCATAAAGCTGATTGAAACAGTCAAATCCAAGTAACGGGAACCCGTCACCATGGAGCCCAGATCATACTGAGAATGTCTGCACTAAAAGCAGCATGACTTCTACAATAGTAGAAGAAGAATAGATAGATTATTCTGCAGCCAAAACCTGGAAAGAGTAATGTTTTGCTCTGATGCTGTTGAGGGGTTGTACCACAATAATATGGTCTTGCCCTTGGGGAAATGCCTAACGGAAAAGAGAAGGTGAGAACAAATGACAACAGAGCATCGTATGAATTCTTCATAGGAAAATGGTATAGCTGCTAAAGCAAAACACACATAACTAGCTTTTGCTGACTTATTACAGTATACTGCACAGGGTTAAACTTTTAAACAGTACTAGACTAGGCTTTCTGCTTTCCTTTTATGCTTTCCATAGGGCTGTACAGTGTAATGATAAACCGGAGAAAGCTGTTGTTTCCTTTTGATCACCCTATTTGTAATGTGAAAAGACAAGCCTTATTTCTATTCTTCATGGTGCTGTTCAGTAATGCCAGTTTTGAAAGGGCTACCAATAATGCGACACAGAGTCACTGCGGATTTCCATCTCTGTGCCCTACCTCTGCACTGATCAATTCTCCTCATACCCTTGGAAGAAGACTTGCTGTTTGTCCTTTATTGCTGCTTTAGTATGTAGGTATCATTGAGGAAACTCATTACTAACCATGAATCAGAGTACTTGTCTTATTTCAGGTTTGTTTCTTATCTGGTTATTTCTGATCAGTGTTTAATTTTCTTTCTTAATTGATGCACTTGTAATACCAGGAAAATTCATGTGGACCCCTTCCCCTTTTGATAAACCAGGAACAAAGAAGTAAAGTTACTAAATATGTACAGTGTCACAGTTGTAAGGCATGTGGTTTTAATTAAGTTTTAACTAATTCCCTTTATCTTGTCATAGTAATTACGACTGTACAAGTCATGTCACATTAATATGTGAAAGCAGCACTTTGGCATGGCTGGTCAAGGAACAAAGCCTTTATGACCTGCCTTGTTAAATTAAACCAGAGAGACTGATCAACTTGTATTTTGCTACCTTCTTTGATAAATTATGTTGAAGATGAAGAAAAGTGCTAAAGGGCCAACACACGTTGGTGCTAAATATTGCTGAACTACAGCAGCAAACAAATTGAGAGGAGAGATCTTGCAGACCTTTTAAATTTATACCCTGGGCTTTGATAATGAAAAATGAAATGATGTGTAGCAAAGAAGTAGCTTAAGTGAATTGATAACGCTTGAACAAATCTAAACTTTATCCTTTTTTATATGATAGAGTTGGATACTCTAGAGTTCCAACTAATTTTTCCATCTTCTGTTTAGGCAGAGGATGTCTTATACAGAATATAACTCTGAAGTTAGCTAGGGTGTGGATTCACAGTACATTAGCTAGTCTACTACCAAATCATCCAGATACTTATTGAGCAGAGCAAGTGCAATGTAGTCTTCTGAACCTTTAGTAGGGCATAAGGTCGGCTCCATTTGGAGAAAGCTACTTTTCACCATCACAGCAAAGTTGTTTGAAATGAATAGCATACTATAAATTTGTGTTCTAGCTCACTTTGCAGTAAATTTCCTATATAGGCAAGCTCTATCAGCAACCTTGTAGCTTAGCTAAGTCATCTTGAGTTTTGGCTTCTGTACTGACTTGGGTATGTTTGAACTATATCAGGATAGCAGTTCACCTCTTCATTACAATGTGGAGTCACGCTCATAAAAACTAGAAAAAGAATGAATATATAACCTTGTGTCAAATTCTTCATGGGAATAGTCTGCTTCATCCCCTCACTCCTCACTTCCCATACACACTTTGAAGGAGCAAAAGAGAAGTGCCATCTTTTTCATGCTATGCCAATAACTACTGGAGGGGTCCCTCACAACCCTTCTGACTGCTCTGTCAATCCCTATCTTCTTGAGTCATTTTTAATTATAAATAACTGTAGTATCTGCTTCTGCCATTTTTGCAGGAAACTGCTGTAGGGACAATTTTTGAAGACTCCTGGCTGGATTTTCTAGGCTGGGGTCTGTGGCCTCTTCATAGCAGAGACTTTAATCAGTTTTGAAATTCAGTCCTCTGTTCCATGAGGAATATGCTGAGTAACAGCAGCATATCATTGTCACAACAGCTTGCAGGCAGATTCAGGAAGACAGCCCTGTTTTCTTTTCACATATCTGCATATATTTCTTTCCAATATCTTGGGACCAAAAGGGACAAAAAAAAAAAAAAAAATTCTTTTTCTTTTTCAGACAAAGATATCTAGGAAAAGGGTATGCGTTTGGTCCTTCTATCTGTATGAACAGTCACTGGTGGTTGGCATTCTTCAAAAAGAGAAGATAGATAGATTGTGTAGGAAATTACAATGTGACTCCATTTTGTTACATACAAATTTTAACATTGTGTACTTAAGTTTTATATACTTCTTATAGTAAAAGCATTGCAGGCAAAGATGGGTGATCTGACTTTGGAAAGTAAATAACCAGGAAAATGAGAACTAAGAATAAGAGTCCTATTTATGAGTCTGGAAAAGAAGTTGGAGGTAGCCACCTGTTTGTCCACACCAACACGGGGATGTTGCCTCTAATTAACATGCCACTGAAATGAAACACAGCAGCAAGAGGGCCCTCAGAGTGTTCAAGACTTGCAAAATTATTTCATTAAAAACATAGCAAAGACCATAGAATTCAAATGGAGGAAAACATAGTAATTTGGAGACATTTGGGTTAAGATTTTCAAAGACGCTGAGAAAGACAATCTAGGAAATTTGTTTTACTAAATTAATTATACAGGAAAGTAAGCATACACTTACTTTGAGAAGAGACCTATTTACAGGCATGTGTATGTTGGGCATGGACCTATTTTAAAAACTGTCTGCTCAGAAAACATTTAATCAGACTCTCCTATATTTCCTCTGTAGCTCATTTAGAAGTTAAATGGCCCAAGGGCAACTTTTGCAGTGGTCAGCAGAATGACTGAATGTTTTTAGTGAATCAGCTCTGGAGAATTTACAGAACTCTGGGTTCTGACACTTTCTACCGAAACTAAATACGATAGTAGAGCTTTGCTAAGTTTTCAGAACAATGTACATAAATATCCTCTCAGTCCTCCTTCTCTCAGACTTGTTCTCTACCTCTAGATTCTCAACTAGCAAGACACAGCAAACTTGCATACTTACTGATGTTGCTGTTTATTGCTCCACAATCTGCAAACAGGAAGCACCTGGGAGATTAAATCTCAGAGTGGGTTGTTAAAAGGGCAAGAAATCTGAGAACCTGACAACTTAGAAGGCGACTGTTGATATACTGAGACCACATGAAGAATCAGAATTATGAATCAAGCTAGTGATTGGCAGGTTTCTTGCTTGAATAGAGGATTGTGATGAAAATTAGTGGAAAGTAGCAATTCAGAAAATGTGAAAGTTCTGTCTCCACTTGTGAAGAGGGAAGGCCTGACTAGATCCTGGATGTGTCCTAGAATGCATCTTCTAGACTTTCATAAATCAAGCTTCTAATGTTTTTATACTTGCTTATTGTTAATTGGGATTAAAAAGTATGGAAGCTGCTTTTTGATCTCCAAATAATTATCTGCCACTAATTATTGAAATGTGAAGGTTTGTGGTTAGAATATGGACACCCTTTTGCTGTTGGGGAAAAAGTACATTTTAGGAGAGTTTTCAAAAGCATTCATATAATTGTTAGGATTTCTTTTTCAAGATTGGAATATTTGTTTTTGTGCTTGAGTTTTAAGTGAATAGGCTTTTTAGTTTTGTTTCAGCTTGCTTTCTATTAAAGAAAGATTTTTCACCAGCTGACCCTGCATTAATCTAAGCAATGAAAGACTTTAATCAGATGCTGCAATATGCCCATTTCCTGCAGATTTCTAACATGAATTGGAACCTGCTGGAAACAGAAGCTGACTTTCTCGGTAAGTCGTTGTTCAAAGTGAGCAGGAGATTTCAGGAGTGGCACCTTTTATTCCCCAGCGGGAGCTGAACCCCTACTTCACTAGAGCAAAAAAAAATAATGCAGAAACACTAAGAGTGAAATCAAAGGTTAAGGAAATAAAGCCTGAAAGTGAGAAGGGGGGTGGGGAGGGGTATTAATGCAGGTCTGATGGAGCCAGCTCTGCAGAATCATGCCTTTTACTTCAGACGCTCCTACCTGCTTGCAGAGCTTGTCAATGTAGAGTGTCTGCAGTGAAAGGTACTCCAGCATTCCCCTGCTTCCACCTTGACAGCCAAAATAGGTTGTTTGCCATAATATTAATCTTGTTTCCATCACAGGGCAACTAATAGTTGCTCAGCCTTACCTGCTCCCAAGTAAATGATTCAATTAATCATCTAAATCAACAAAAGAACCCAAACTTATCTCTGGAAGTTGGACTCTGAATCTTGAATAATCTACATTCCAATCAGTATTATTTCATGATATTTAACATTCTCTGCCCACCCCCCATAAAATTAGTGAACATTTTTCTTTGTAATGTATTCAAAGAATACAAAAAATCTGTACTTTGGAGGATTTCCTACGCTAGTGGCGTTATAAGATTTTTTTTTTCTTTGGAAGAAGAAGAAAAACAGTATGCAGTTTCCTAACATTAGCTCTACCCCAGTGCATTTCACTGGTCCTCAAAAGGGAAAAGATTTTTATTTCCAGTCCCTGACTTGAAGTAATATTTGTTCAATAACACCACACCACCCCTCCAAAACAAAAGCAAACATAAAACAACCCACCCCCCCCAGGTTTTACAGCTTGAGAAATAGGACACATAAAACACACATTGCAGAGCCTAGTCAGTGTGAGACGAAAACAGTGGAACCAAGAGTAAGAGATGCAAAAAGAACACTTGTGTCTGTACATTTCGTGGCAGGGAAATAGCAATAACAATATTCTAACTGTAAGATATTCCTTTAATTTGTAAGTGTTAGCACTGAAGGTGGTCAAAGACTAGCCTAGAAAAAGCCCCTCCTTGCATGTCCTGCTTACTCAGCTCAGTGCAGCAGCTGTTCCAATAAGCAATTTCATGTTTAGCACCTGAGAATTTGCTCTCTCCTTCAGCCAGGATTGCAAGCTCAACAAAATGTATAAAAGCATGAAGTTTCATAACTCTTTCTCCCTAATGCAATAGCCATAGAAAATCTGGGTTACGGTGCATTCATTAGCTTTCTAGTAAAATTAGCTTTTATATTTTGAGGCTTTCCTTTTTTCTCAACACAATGAAAATCTCTTCTGTGTGTCCAAAAGGAAGCATTTAAAAGAAAATAAGGAATGGGGGAAGAGTATGAGAGAAAGATGGTGCTGATTTTTACCTCCAAATAGTTTGCTAAAGATAAACATTCCTTGCTTGTAGCCTACAACCAGCAGGTTACTAATATTTATAGATAAAAATGATGAAATAGAAAATTTTTCTTCATTATCTTTTTCAGATTTATTTAAAAAATCAAAAGTGTTTATTTCTCACATTCTCAGAACTTTAAATTCAGGTAAATTATACCTACTCTCGAGTGGATTTCTCTCCAAGTTCTTGGGCTTACTCTTCCAGTTTTGTCACCTCCAGCAGCTTTCATATGATTCTCACTATATTTACCTCAATTTCCTGGAGTTGTGGGACTTATTGTTATTGCTTTCTCATTATTACATCAGAAAGGTTGGCTGAAACATACCCGAAAGTTTCAGGAACAAGAAGCAAAAAAAAAATCCTGAACTTATTTTTGGTAAAATCAAAACTGTAAAACTTTAAAGCCACTTAGGAAAAGACATACTTCTGATCGAAATAAATACTTTGTCTATATTGTATTCATTCTCCCTAAAGAGTGGCATTGCTTCCTTAGGTCTGACAACTATCCACCAGTTCCATCTTTTCCTGGTTTTGGTTCTAGATTCTTGGCTGCTTCTACCCAGATAGCTCAGCATGGCTCTTGGGAGCTGGGATTCATGGGAGTTGGGGTACACAATGGATGTAGCCCAAGAAACAAGGAAGGTTTTGTGCAAGTATAAGATGCCAGCAGTTCCACCAAAGAGCCCCTCGAAGTGTTGTTAGATACTTCTTTTCAAGTGAATGTCCTAATAAGTCTGAGCACAGAAGAGAACTCTGTGTTTGTTGCCAAGCATTAAACGTCTGTGGGATGGGCAGGGTCTGAAGGAGGAAAAGGAAAATGGGGAGGGGAAGGACTGCGTTAGAGTAATCTCTCACTGGAGGCAGCAGTTATTTCTCAGAAAATAGCACTGCTTTTTATCTTAACTGTTTAGTAGTCACCAGAAGTACAAGTTACACCATGAACAAATTCTGATGGGAGTGAGAGCTTAAAAAAAAGCAGTAACGTATCATCAGTTTCTTTCATGATTTACTGCTAAAAAGGAATATTTCAGGAGCTATATAAGGAAGAAGACATTGCTGTCAGCTCTGTAGCTGTTGCTCTCAGAAAAATCTTAGTGTGCACCAGAACAGATCAAAGCAAACCCATCCTTGTATTGGAATAAAAAGATGGGTTTGGAGCTAACTGATTTACCAGGATTACTAAGAGTTTCTGGGCCTGTTTTCTGTGAGGCTCTAAGGCACTGAGGAGAAAGGAGTTGAAAGCTGAAGACATGGTTGTCAGTGATTGCTGGGTGGGTGCAAGTGGAGAATGGAAACCAAGGAGAAGGTGAAAAGTGACATGGTGTTGCTACCAATGTGGGTGGAGCTAAACAGAGATTAGGGACCTAACTATGCAGGATCTCCTTCTCTCTGAAGAGAGATTAAGAACTCTTTATTATCCTATTCCCATCAGGCACAGCATGGTATGAAGATAATTTTACAAGATTATGGACTTTCTTGATATGTGAGGAAATTTATATTCATTTCCTCAAGGCAAAGACTTCTTGGCTAGTTTTTCATCAGAAATAAGTTGCAAAATACATATAAAGCTTTTTCTCCCTCATTTCTATCAGAAGATATCACAGGTCTGTAATTTGCTTGAAATTATTCTGTCTTCTGTTTCCTCTGTAGACTTCAGTGAGAGTTTGCTTTTTTAATTGTTTTGGTCACAGCAGACACTTTCTGTTATGTCTCATGTAGCAAAGGACTACTCTCTGAAAGGGGGGTGATTCTGAGACAGAATTTGGAAGCCAAGATTTTTCCTGTTTGGCAATCTTTTAGAACAAAAGGGCTGAACTTACTGTGAAAATTATTGTCTTCTGTATTTGTGCACTTTTAAGTCTGATATTCCTAAACGTTATTGCTTCGATGGAGGAAGACGGGCCTTAAACAAGAATCAGTAACAATATGTGTTAAGCACACTATTTATATGTGTAGTGTTACCTGAGTACTGATGACTGTAGTATTAGAATAGAATTTGACAGGCCCTGTCCTATCTAATTCTGGACATTTCACTTTTCTTTTGTGAGTCTTTCTATTCTTCCCCTTTTGTCTTGTCTATTCAAACTATAACTTTCTGGGAGTAAGGGGATTATCTTTTATTATGATGATTGCACAGTGACGAAACTATCAGAAATCCATTTCTCCAGAGGGTTTTCTAGACAGTGCTGTTATATGTGAAGTCATCTAGCATTCAGGTACAGTCTGGTTTTACTTCTTCAACGCCTTTGGAGACAAAAGCATTTTGTATCTATATGCAGATAATAGTCTTGAAAAGTTTTTGGATCTCGTTATTAATCCCATGGACATGTGTATGCTATCTGTATGTTCAGTGTTTTGTGATCACGTTACAGTATTAAAAATACAGACTGTTGTAGATAGAATTCTCAGTTGAGGCAAGCAATACAAACAACACAAGCAGTGCATTTACCAAGCTTGGTAAGTTCATTATTCAGGGGGGTGGGAATTTTAGTTAAATTAGTTGAAATGACAACCTGTTTGGAATGAAATGAGATTCAATGGCAATTTAAGATTAATCAAATGAGTATGACATGCCCTCAACTGATAATGAGATTTATGCAGACATGCACTGATTTCTCTGTTCTAGTGATCCCAAGTACACATAACCAGCTGAAATGTCTAAAACTTAGTATTAAAATTAGCTCTATGTTCACCGGTTTGTTGTAACAAGAGGTTACTTTTGTCTGAAACTCAACAACTACTCAAAGTTGCTGTTTAGCTTAGGAATCTCCTTTCATTTTCTGTCTCTTCCAATTCTAAACTTGACGTTCTCTGCGTGTGCACATGGTGCCACCTGACACAGGTTGAATGTCAGCACTGTGACAGCTAGCTTCCTTTAAGGGACCTCTACTAACGATAGCTATTGATCCAGTGGTCAGCATAGCTCAAAGGCAAGATCAGCTTCAATGCTTTTTCCTTCTCCTGCCCTCTCATTTATAGTAAAGTTGCACTCAGACATTGCTTTCACTGTTGGGGATGAAACCTACTTATTGGTGAAGCACCCTGTGCATTCATTTATCAGATTTTACTGCTATGTTATTGTTACAGGTTCGTAGCTAGAACTTTCACAAGAAGAAATCCAACAATGCCTATCCACAGGCATTGTTCTTAACATTTCAGATGTGAAGATCTCACCCATCAGTACAATGTTGTGTAGAGCTAAGGTGCTTATGTGCTCAACGTGGGGTAACTTCTATTAGCTAAAAGAAGTTTTAGAGTGTTATTACAAAATAATGACTGAGTAGTTACGCTATATAGCCTCTCAGTATTTCTGTTGATTAGCATATTACTAGAATATTAAAAAATTTTAACTTTAAAAATATTTTTCTAAAGGGAACTTACAAATAACTCAAATTGACATTTGGCTTTTAAGGAATCCAGAGTGAACCTAAGTGAACCAACAGGCTTTGATTCTTCGTTTTATGGAGCACATTAAAACTGAAGTAAAAGTGATACATAGTATCTGTGGAATGCCTTGCCTCAAATTTTCATATCTGTATGTTGTGTGTGTATATATATGTGTGTGTATATTATGTATTATGCATATGTAAAGATATGTGTACTTAATGGGTTTAAATAGTGACTGGACAAGTTAATGGCAAAAAAACACCCAAATCCACTATCAATTCAGGTACCCCCATCTCTCAGTAGCAAATACATGGAGGCTTGAAAGTATCCTGGGAAAGTAATACATGTTTTCATGCTGTTGGCTACGGTCAGAGTACTGACAGGACTAGATGGACCTCTGCTGTAAGTGCTTTTCACCATTATTCTTGGGTTGAGTAAGTAATTAAGAAACTAGTAATTGCTGAATGATTTTAATTGTGAATGCCTATTATGCAGTTTGAAATTTAAAAGATTTGAACCATATTTTTGCTACTAAGTCCTGCTGAATAACAAATGTTGTATATAAAATCATTGCACTAAATAATTTGTTGCAAAAAGTCAAGAATATCCATCAAACAGTAATAAAATGTAACCTGTTAATTTCAAAAGGTTCTCACACAGAACTGCCTGGAATGTAGTGTAACATCTGTAAATGCTTCTGCTGTCTGGGACCCTGTTCTTCTTGGCACAGACATGGACTTTGTCCTGAAAGAGACTTTTTTATTTAAAATGTGACACAGAGAGATAAACCAAGGGTGAGAGAAGGGACATGACTGGTAATTTTGAACCATGGTCAAAGGCATGCCAAAATGCCCCATGGAGCCACACAGTACCTTAACCAAGGATTAATTTATACTGAACCATAAACTAAAGAGGAAACAAAATTGCTGTGAAATGCTAATAAAATATTTTCTTCCAAAGCTACCCTATCAAGCAAATCTTAAAAGAAGAAAACATTCCACGGCTGAAGATTGATTAAAGAGCTAAAATGGAATGGAAGAAAGAAAATAATGAAAATCCAAAATAACGCAGAAAACAGAACTGTCAGTGCTAAGGATGCTAATAACCTTACTGCTAAGTCACCAACTTGCAGATCCCTTATACCTCATAAGTTTTGTCTTTCTGTGAAGATAGTGCCATTGAAATAAATGGGGTTGAGTCAAGGTGAGGGTGGGGTTAATAATCTGATCAAGAACAAGAAGAGATAAACCTCAGTTTAACTAAGATTCAATTTAATAAATCTAGGGATTGATATTATGGTGGTGAACATCAGAAAAGTGACTATCTCCTTTTGAGACACAAGTAGAGTAGACTCTGGCTGGAAATGACAGTCTAGCATTTAACCAGGTTGAAAAAAAATGTCCAAGTAATTGATTTGGAGGGGTAAAGCTTCATTTATTAAGGAAGCCCCTGTGTCCCCAGTAAAAAAATCCTCAGTACTCAGTCAACAACTCAGCTGTTGGCTGTAAAATGCAAGGAGCAGATTCAGTGAATGGTTGTTGTGATTGTCAATATGTTTAAACTAGAGCAAGGAAAGGCACTGTAAAAAAAAAAGCCCAAAGTAGCAGAGTTCATAGTTTACTTTTGCCTAAAAAAGAAGAACAGCTAAAGAGAAACTAAAACAAAAAGGCAGAAGTAACAGTAAAATTGGTATGTCTAGTATTTAGTAATGCTGGGTATATTTGTCCTGTAAGAACAGGAGCTAAAAACTCTCAAAACAGCAAATATGTATAAATAGTAATTCTTTATGAAATTCCAGTACAGAGATACGTCTTTAGTTTTTACCTTAAAGTCAAAGCTACTGTTGTTTACATGATGTTATGAGCTACACATTCCCAACTGTAGCTTGAGCATCCATTTACATTCATGGGGTCAATAGTGTCTCTGCCAGTTTGCCTTAGTAGACCAAATGAGAAATGCTAATAAATGGTCTTAGCAAATGTTAACATTACAAAATGCCTTGGCATACACAAAAATGTTTTTGTGCTTGACCCTATAATGTAGTCTGGACACGAAGTATTGTACTAAAATTAAAAAAAAAAAAAAAAAGCTACAGTTTGCTGCAGCAAAGTGAACTGCATTTGAAAACCACTAAAACTGACCCAAGACTTGACTCAATACACTGTAGTCTCAAGGGGAGTATGTGTTGCCTGGTGAGCTGAAGACAAAGCACTCATCCTTTAACTGATGACCTTCCAAAATGCAGCATGATTATTCTCCAAAAGGTTAATTACTTTCAAAGAAAGAAGTGGGGTTTTTATTTTTTTTCTAACAGTTCTAAAAATGAGAACCTTAATGAAGAAGACTGCCAATGAGACCAGTCTCTCTGAATGGATGTGGGCGTTCTGGCCCTGAAGCATCAGAGGGCTATACTTGGGGGCTGTGCAGGACAGTTTTTGCTGGCAGAACAGAGATTGGCAAGTTCCGAGAGGCAAATGAGGAGAAGGAAGACCACCAGCAGAGCACTCTGTGTCAGGAAATTATTCACGCCCCTGCAGTAATCTGCTTCCTTGTCTTTGTCCCACCTAATAGGGTATTTGATTTTTCAGGAACCTATGTGGGACTGAAGGAATTTCTTTGTAACCTTTTTTGGAGGGATAGCTGACTTTGTTCACTCTTCTTCATGAAAACCAATAGGAAACTCTTGTTCTATTAAGTTCAGCTGCTACATATACTGACTTCTTAATTCACTTCATAAAAAGGAGACATTACTGGTGCCTGGTGACATCAGGAGATGAGTGATCTCTGGGTCCTTTTGGTTCCTGTGCACACTGTTAAAGAAGGAATTATTGGGCCTAGCAGCCTCTTCAAATTTCTTTCTCCTTCCCTGTTTAAATCCGACATCAGGTGGTTTCACTGACCTCCCTAAAATAGATGGAGCAGAAGAAAACAGGCTCTGCTGCAGCCAGCCTGTGGAAAATCAATGAACCTCCTTGGTGATGCAGAAAACAACCAACCAACCAACCAACCAAAACCAACCCAAAAACCACCCTGTGACTTACTTTGAATTTCACAGACTTTGCCCAGCTGGGCAGCCGTATGGTAGAATTTGTAGTACCACTTTTGGGAAAGGCCCAAGCATTGTGACTGCTACTGAAGGAAAAAATTCCTTGTTGGGGGCATTGTCTACAGCTGCATATTCAGGACAGCAGCATTAAAGATCTTTTTTAAACATGAATGTAGTTTGGTTGCTTGCCATATATATCTTATACATTTCAAAAATACCAGATTGAAAAGAAGGATCTAATGTGCCTAACTATTCAGGATGCATTTATTATGAAACCTATTTCGGCCAAAACTTAGGTTATATAAAACTTAGATTATATAAAATTTAAAAAGTCAAATACAGTAGTTCAATAAATGAAATAAATTCTATTGGTTAACAAAACCAATTGCCTGAACTATAAAACTTGCAATGTTTTGTTCTTAGCTAAACCATTTTTTACTTTATAGAGATTCAGAAGTATAGTGTCTTTTGCTTGTCTTTTTTTTTTTTTTTTAAATGCATCACAAACCTGATGCAGAAGCACATGTAAAGGCTGGGGACAAAAGGTCTTGGCTGTGGAATGAACTTTCAGACATTGGGTGAATTGAAACTCTGACCATCTTTAAGAAAGGCTTTAAAACCTCTCCATCTGATAAAGTCTTTCCATCAAAACTAGAATGTCACTCACAACACCAAGCACTCGCACTTCTTAAATAATCATAATTTTCTAAAATCTCAACAAGAGTAGAGCTTTTCCACAGCCTTAGCAGACAGAAGGGCCAGAAATTCCACATGGTTTACCAGAGACTTCATTAGCGCTAATCTGTTTTATGTAGAAACATTCACATTCTCCAATGGCTGGTGACAGTACAAACACTCAGATCAGAGGAAGAGGGTTTTTAATGTATTAAGAAGTTTTATTTTTTTTATTGGCTTGCCTTTCAGTATAAATTCTTTAGGCTTTCACAAGTACTGATCACTTACAGCATAAACGAGGAAGAAGCCTTGTGCTGGATGAAATAATTTTGAAATGCCTGCTACATATAAAAAGGACAAGAATGTGATGACATTTTATAAAATTATTTTAAGTAGAATTATGTTTTCTTAAATATTTTATACCAGGAAAGTGAAACTGAATATGAAAAACACTTGGCTTAGAGCCAAGTCCTTTCTCCAGGGTCATGGCTTTATAGCTAAACTTAATGTAGAATTATTTCATGGATGCTGGGAAAAAGAATCCTTTAACTTGCTGAACAGCAGCAAAATTATTCTTTACTTGTAACCTCAGGCCTCTGCTGCAGCTCTGCAGAAGGTAACATGCATTGGACCTGCTCTTACCTCCTGTTGTCCTCCCCACTCTACCTCAGCACAAGATTTGATGCAAAGAAAGTTCAAAGGAGGATAATGAGGCAGTTTTGCAGATGCTTAAGGGCACTGCTCCAAGCGTGGGCAGTAGCATGGAAAAAATGCAAAGGTGTTTATTTGAAAAGATATCAAATGGGCAGGACAGGCTGATCTAATGGATCAAGTCCAGTTGTCTGCTCAGCTGTGAACAAAAGAATTTGGAAGTGGTGATGGGCGGTATGCATCTGATGGTGTATCAGATAAAGATAGAGAAAATACTACTCAATGATCTAATACCACATTTGAAATAATATGACCAAGCTTCTAACTGAACTGTGTTTAGGAGGAAGAGAAGGTCCTGTCCAGTTCCATTGAACTCTACAGCCAGTCCCTTAGCAGCGTAACAAATAATTTCATATTCATTTAACAAATGACCCCATTAGAAGTGCAGGATAGCCAAATCCAAAAATTAAAAATCTTGAGGCAGACCTCCAAAGAGCCATGAGATTATCTGGTATGTGTGTACGTGTGTGCATTTATTTCTGAGAATATGAATTTATGTGCATGTACTTCAAATGTTTAGATGTATTGGCTTATTTTGGTGTGCCTTTTGATTTTGAATATCCCTGTCTAGCTCCAAAGTGTTGGTCTGCCTGATGTTGTGAGGTATCCAAAATTATAATTAACTCTGTGCCTCTCCCAACCTGCAGATCATTGCAACAGAATTGACATCTGCCTATCCTCAATCCTGGTGCCCATTCTGAGAGGACTGAAGCTTCTCTTATTATGGACAAATGATGTAGTTCCCATGTCAGTTCCATCTCTAGATCCAGAAGTTCTTACATTCCCCTCTCCAGTATATTAATTTCTCTGTTTCAGCATTGCTGCTTTTAATTTCATCATTGCTTTTCCTTTAGGCCCTGGGTTTCTCCAATTCCTTGAAAAGCCTTAAAGAAGTGGTTAGGATCCCCAACTTCTCCACAAAGCCTAGTGTTAGAGAAGGCAGGACAAAGGACTTTTTTTCTCAACAAGAACCAGATAAATGTGGGAAGAGAACCTTAAAATGCTGAGCTGCTTCTGCTGTCTTGTACAGTCTCCCCTCCAATGAGAAGAGTTTCAGCCTCTGGGGACTTAGTTTGGAGAGGGGAGCTACACTACCTTTGTGCATCAGACCTGCTTCTCTGCTTGACCTGTCATAAATTCCCTTCCACCCCTCCAGTGAGCATGGAAATTTTTGCTAGGTTTGAGAGCTTTTCTTCTCATTGTTAGATTAGCTTGTCTCTACCTGAGCTTGCACAGGAATCGTTGCGGAGTTTTGGAGCCTTTATATAGTATGAGATCTGCTTGCTCAATGTGGGCTCTGTGTTAATGCCCAGTAAAACATCTCAGTTTTATCGGGAATGGTAGAGCTTTCAAAAAGGAGATGCAGCTCAGGGGGAGCTTAAGATCTGTCTGTGAGGCATTTTGTTATGATGACACTTTTGGGTGTACTAACTAGAGCAACCAAACCCACATGTTGGAGAGAATAGCCAAAAACTGGCAGTCGATCTTGATCACTGCATTTTTCCTGTGTGTAAGAACAACAGAGTTACCATTGCAAGAACACAATAATTTCCTTTTCTGATAAACAAAGAAGGCATAAGCAAAAGAAAAATCATTAGGCGGCCCAACATGAGTAATCTTAGACTTGTACACATAGCGTACACCACAGGGGTATAATGTGGTGTATTTAAGCAGCAAACATTGTCACAAGACTGCCCACAGTAAAGAGCTTCAAGGATTCAAGAGATGCAGTAATATGAAATTGGATGAATAGCTCAGTGGTTACGCATATGGAATAAAAAGTGATTGTAAGTGGAGCTATTTCAATTTAGGTAAAGTATTAAATGGGGTCCCTGGAGATCAATACTTGAATTTGTACTGTTTCTAATCTATAAAAATGCCCTAGGTAAAAAAACCTAACTGCAAACCCATACAATTTTCTGGTGAAATAAACACAGGAGAAGGTAGAGTACAGAACAGTCAATGAGGAAATGTAACTTTGAACTAGGTCAGCATATAGCCACCAGAATCTGTTAAAGAATATATAGCCAAGCAGATGGGATCTCAGAACTGGGTAAATCTGACAGAAATAGAACTGTACTTGGTTAAGAAAAATTTAGAACGGAACACAAATGAATTGTGGTAGAAGGCAAGCAGGATCTGGTCATGTAGGTAGGCTGAAATGCTGGATACTGTGACTGTGAAAAGTATAGTGGCAGAAAGTAATATTTCATCTCCAGCAAAGGAAAGCAGAAAAACTTGCAAACTCCAGTCACTTTTGGAAAAAGCAATTCCAAATTAATTTAAACATGAAACCTGATCCAGCTTACTCTGCACCCTGGAGAAAGCTAGGGAAGTTTGAGATGAGTGCTGGCAAAATCTACTGCCGACCAATTTAGAAAACCTCCAGGGATCTATCCCAAAAACCTGAGCCAGAATCAGCCGTATTCCACAATACCTTCCAGCAAACACTGGCAAGGGGACTTGGAAGAAACAAAAGGAAGTGTCAGAATTTTTATTCCAACATTTAAAAGTATTACATAAAACAGTTTTCCCTATAGATTATTCACCTTACCCCAATTTGCTTATATGCTTTGCTAAGTTAATGTTTTTCCTATTTGTTATTTTTGTTATATGGGATATATATTTCTGTCATTTTGCTTTGTCTTAGTTGTAGTTCTGCCAAAAGTTGCCTAGAGTTTCCAGTTATACTCTTCTGTTGTTTTTCCCCAGTTTAAAAGATAATCTAAATAAACCTAAGTATCTTTTATATGATCAAATTTCTGTGTTTTCAGCTATAACTGGGTATTGACTGGAATTCACGTATGAGTATGAAAAAATGGTTGGGTTTTTTTTGTTGTTAAACATGGATATGAGCTTTTTTTCCCATATGTTACTTATTATGACAACCTCTCATATCATACATGAAAAATATTTGAAATACATTATGTTCCTTCCCTTCTACCAGTATTTCTTGTTCAGCAGGTGGTAGAAATGCTGTCTTTTTACATACCTGCTCCTTGCTATGTAACTGAGCTGTAAATAAAGTATGATCTCAATAGCTCTCTTTTATTTCTTCTATTTCTAAAACAATGCACAGTGTGTGTACTCACTCCATTATCTGTTTCTCTCTTGTACTCCCAGAACAATGTGTCTCTTGGGCTCCTCTTTTGGTTTCTGTCATATGGTAAGAGCAACATTTCTACAGGTGATGGAATTAGCTATATTTTGTTTTCTGGGGTGAACTTTGTCCCCAGAAGATTGATTCAGACTCTTCTTTAATCATTTTGGCCTATCTGCTTGATGAGACTGAATGTAGGATTAGTTTTTAACATGATAACAATTACTTCATTTTCATTGGCGTTATTGCAGTTTCTCTCTCACTCATGTGCTTAGTGCTTAGTTCCCTCCCCAGAGGGAACTGTAAGTTGCATTTTTCACCCATTCACATTCTATTACCTGTTCCCAACTACTCCCTGGTGCATGGGCTGGCCTGATGTACAAGAAAGGAATGTCCTGCTTGATTAAAATTGGGTTATAGACTATTGACCTGTATTGGAGCAGTGAGCTGGCAGAGGTGTTGTTTTCTCGTCAGCAGCCCAAGTCGCTGGAGCTTGCAAACTACTGTGAAGTGATAAAATCAATTTCATTTATTTAATTTCATTTCTTACCTCTTTCTGTTGTTGCAGCTTACATTAATTACCATAATCGGTACAAACTTTGAAATCCCCCCGTAACCTTTTTCATGACATCTTTCTTCTGTTGTGTATCCTTAATCGTGACTTCAGTGTCAGAGAATTGCTTACCTTTCATAATCCCATAATCTTCATTATGTATTGGACAACTATGGTTGTGTTGTAAATTCTAATTGCATAGTTCAGGGTTAATTCTGCATTTTCCAGTGAACACTCAGTTTTTTCTTCCAGATCTCAATTACAATCTTATCTCATATCTGGTCCTAGTTAGACTTGCAAAATTGGCTTAGATTGATCGCAACCCCCTCTGTAATTTCACATTCTTCTGTGCCCTGATTAAAAGCACATACTTCATGTGTTTCATTTTTACAAGGAATGCAGTGCTCCTCGAATTTCTGGTATGGTTTCATAGTTAGACTTCTATGTCTAAGATAGCTGAAAACTATTAAACATTTGTGCTCTGAATCAGGCAGTGCTATGTGAAAAATCAGACCACCTCCTGTGCATCTTCTTTTTTTTCTGGCTCCTATTCTTTGCAAGTACATCTGAAGTGCTGTGTGAACTTCCTCATGTTTTTCCTTTTTGTAGGTATTTCCAGCTCTCATCGTGCTTTTAGTTACTTCATTCTTCCACTGTGTGCGTAATTTAAAAAACAAAAATATCTTTATTGCATCAGTTGCTAGCCTGAAATCAGAGTCGAGTTTCTGGGCATAGTGCATCATATCACAGCAGTCAGAGCAGATCTACGAGAAGTTGCCACCTTCAGAGAAATCTTTGTCCTTATCCCTGTTGCTGGGCTGTACAGTCCTGCAGCCATCCTGCTGTATTACCAGCGTACAGCTACCCAGGCAGCCAGACCTGCTTGCCAGTCTGACTGAAAGATAACCAAGAAGTTTACATTTTCCTGTTAGATGAGTGAGATTGTCTGTGTTGAATAGGCAGAAGGAAGAGGTGGCAACATGCATCTGGGGAGGAACAAGGGGGATACAACTGCACCTTTCTGCACTGGTTTGCAGTTAGATCAATTTAGACTAACCTTGAAATCACACCTACAGACCTGCATCATCCAGTGTTTCGGTTACAGCTGCTTCTGTGTTACACAGCATGGGATTGTAGGTACAACATACTTCCTCACTGACTGCTGTTTGTCTGGCTGTGCTTCCCATTGCAGCACCACCTCTTCATTGAATAACTCTGGACTGTTAGAAGCATAAGCTTGGTTAACATTGGCAAATTCCTGAGAAACTTTAATTTTCTTGGGTTTGAGCTCTTTTTTTTCTGTTGTTTTTTTCTTTTTTAAACTCTGGACAGTATTTTTGTACTGGTACTTAATCAAGTAAAAAAATTTCCTCCATACCGACAGTAGGGCAAATTATTATTACCGGTATTACCTTTTAGGTTGGAGATATTTATCGGACAGGGCATATTTAGAAGTAAAAGACTCATAGAAAAACAAAATCTTCCCCTTCCTTGTCCTTGATCTTTATGGCACAGCTGAAGATATACATGATCCAATACTGAGGTGATGTTTTCCAGAGTAAAGAAAAATAAATTAAAAAACAACTTCTTTTCTTCTAGCATTCACATTTCTACTGAAACAAGAATTTGTCCATGAAATGCAAAGGTTAAAGAGTTCCACAGCTTCTGAATACACTTCTAAATTTTAAAAAGCAACTTTTCACTATTCTCTTCATGAAATTAAATGCAAGTCATAGAAAAAAACCAAGAGCAAACCTGGTGTGTTTAGATGGGCACCTGAACTGAAGCAAGGAAAAGCAAAACAAGTCATGAAAAATGTTTTTGTTCTGAATCACTTTTAAAATTTACTATGAAATACACCCCTTTCAGGGTTCTGAATGCTTTTCTCCTTAATCTCAAACAGTAGATCTCTCAACTTAGTTGATACTCAGAGCATGGTGGGAGGAGCTGTGATCTACAGTCACAGTTGCAGCTGGGAAAAGCAGCATTTCTCATGAGACTCCTTTGAACACAGCACCCCATCTGCTTCATAATGTTGCAGCCTATTTCTAGGGCCACATGTGAGACACAGCTGGTTGGAGGTCTAAGTGGTGTTATCTGGCATAGGGGGATCCTGGAGATGGAGAGAGAAGCCTCTGTGTTGAACTGTGAATGCAGAAGTTGCTAGCATCACAGCAGGGGACAGCGAGACGGGGTCTGGAGGAGAAATCCTCCTGCACAGAAACTTAACAGGCGGCATTCAAAGGGGGTTTCTAACCAGTAGATCGGTGGGATTCTAGAACAGCCTCCCAGTAGGACTAGTGGGACAAGAAACCTAACTGGTTTCAACGTCAAGTTTTATAAATTTATGAAAGTGATTATATACTGTTATTCTATAAAAGCAGGGAATAAGACTCAGTGATTGAAGATGTTCCTGCTAGATTTAAATTCTAAAGCAAATAAGAAAGACATTTTCTCAATTGAAATATACAAGTGGAATGGGGAGAAGGAAAGAAACTCAACCCTGGAAACCTTCAGCACATCTGAATAGGCTTCCTCATAGAAACCTTAACTGAAGTTTAACTCTGAAACATAAAAATGTTTATTCTGTATTGACAATTTCAGTACTGATGGATACATCAATAACTGCTACAGAATGCTCATATTCTGTCATGCTGAATCTATCATGTTTGCCTAGGACCTAGAAATGTAATCTGCAAACTGCCGAATTACCAGGCCACTTTTATTTTACCAGCAACCTGTGCTGCTGTAATGTAAATGGTATATCAGTCTGGCCACTGCAAATTTGAGGGGAGCGTAAAATAAACTAAAGTGTATCTAGAACAAGAAACTCCATGGTGAATAGTCAGTTTTCATGTTTAATTAAAAAGCTTTGATTTTGTGAGGCTACTACAGAATTTTTAATTCACTGCACTAGAATTACATAAAAAAACTAGGCAATTCGGGTAGAATTGGTATTTTATTGGAGCAGTTTTAGGCCTTGACTATTAAATCTGGCTTCTCTCCTGTGAACAAACAGAGAATTTCCTGTATTGGTTTTTGCCCTCTGGTGAGAAAATCTACAAGTAAGCCTTAAGTTTTTACAAAAAGGACTGAAAGGGAGGAAGGGAAACTCAACAGATACAGTTTGGACCATGCTGAAGTTAGAACTTTATTAGAAATAGGCCAAATGCTCATCCTTAATTAAATGTATACTAAAAATATTCTGAAATATGCATATTAAAACTTAAAGTTATTTTAAACCAACTTTAAATGTTATTTCAGTTTGGCCAAATATAGTTTAAGCTTTCTTTTAAAAAAATCTGCTTTACCATAAGCATCTCTCAGAACAATCCTTTATATTAAACGCAGAAAGCTTCTAAAAATGCTCCGATAGCAGGACTGTGAAGTGCAAGTTTACATGCAGTGTTGAAGATATTCATTAAAATTGTAATTAGACTCACGATTAAACTCAGCCGCAGTAGAAACTTTGTGTGTAAGTGTTGCTACAGGAAGAAACCTCCAGTCTGAAAATTAGTTCAGCAGTCTGAGCTATTTTAATTATGCAGAGTTGATTATCATTGGAGAAAGAAACCTTTATTACCGCACCAGAATGCTGATTCCTTCCACCCCCCAGCACACTGCCTTTTTTTCTGGGCTACAGTGTGGTATGTTTTGATAGCCTAACGATGTTCTGTGTAAATAATAGGAAAGTTAATCTGAGTAGGTTCAGGATCCTACTATTAACATTTTATTAAATGACCATTCATATGGTCATTTAATGTAGCACCTATCCTGCTTATCATGTTACAGCGGTAGCTTCTAGTCGCATACAGAAACTTGCATTTGTAGTGAGATGTTCTTTAATCTGCAGAATTTCACAAAGCTGCATTCCAAGGCAACATCTTGTTTCCATTTTTGCAAACCCAAAGCTAGTGACAGAGATGCTGATGGATGGCTCTAACTGTCTAAAATGTCACAAATATACCTAAATTTGGCAAACCTGAGTATAGCAGAAGGAAATGTCCCTCCCCCTATTCATGTCTAATTTGATTATCGACAGAGTCCCCTATCTTAGCAGCAGATTTTATACATCAGTTGAGAAGAGCTTGATTCTCCGAAATGGAACTTGACTTTATTTCAAGTGAAAAAGCAGAGGGTATAGCACACGCTCTCCTTGCCAACCCCTTCATGCACATGCCCTAATATGGTGTGGAGGTGATGAGTAGCTGTGCAAAGATTTTTGGGCACGGTAATCCGACTGCAGCAGTCTGCCTTGCTCCCTGGGAGTCTTGCTTAGACTGCAGTGGCCAGAGAGGCAAGGTAGCTGTTGCTCTGGTCTGAAAGGGTTCTTCTGTCCATCCCCTAATTTTCATCCATTGTCCTGGAATTTAATTTCCAAGCTTCACACACAGATTAGTCATTGCTATTTTGTTTTCAGGCATGTGAGTTTTAACAGCACCTTTGGGATTCCTTTATTTCTGGGGGTTTTTTTGCTTCATGGCTGCTGCTTTCCAGAAGTATGTAACTTCCCCAAATGTGCCAGCTTTCTCTGAGCTGGTCCTTCTTTGTATGTGTATCTGTGATTCTGTGAGTCTTGGAAATGTCTAAATATTGAAACGTAAGCCATGTAAGGTATGAACTGTTCCTTTCATTTGTCATAAGGAAATGGATATGTCCAAATAAATTGATGGATTTAGCCAGATTTACAAACTTACAGTCCAACTACCTATTTAGGTACTCTGATGTGCTGATGTGAAAAATTATACTTTTCCCCTATTCTCTATATATTAGTGCTTAGGAATATATATTTTTATTTGAAAATAAAAGGTGGAATTGGGTTAATATATCCAGGTGTTGGACGTATTATTGCCTAAGACTAGACAATTCATAGAAAGGTGTGGCAAGGTTGTCCTGTGGTGTAATGCAAACCTGCAGTTCTTCATCCACCTGCTATTGTTACTGTTGCTAAAAATAGAGAAAATCCTCAGCTAAGACTCCAGACCAAATAGACCTCACACTGTTGTCATCTCTCACCCAGCTAGCATAAAACCAGAACATACTATCCTTCTTTTTTTTAAAGAATGAACTGTTTTTTGTGTCTGCCCTGAAATGTATGGGGTTTTGGATGCACAAATTTAAGATTAATCCCTGATTTCTGTAGGTATTGCTACACAGCTATTTTTTGTAATTACAATTATTTTCAATAGTGCACTGTAATAGGTGCTATCCACATATCGCTGATGGCCCTGGCCTGTTATTAATGATGTTCCACATTATCCTTTTGAGGGGAGGAGAACAGACCTACAACTCTGTGATCTGACTGAAATCTGTGCTGCTGGCAAATGTATTTTGAAAGGATAAGGAAGTTCCTGGTACAGACTCATCCTGGGTGAATATCTGGGATTTTGAAGCCTGGATAGTGACATGAATGGTTTCTGGCAATAGCTGAATAGTGATTTTACTTGGTTTTTCATTGGTAATAATGTTGCCAGGAAGTGCTCTGGAGCAACCCTATCTCTACGTTAACTAAGGCTGGTTCGTTTATTTGTTAGTTTTTTTAACAGTAACAACCCTACCATAGGTACCCAAGAGGACAAGAGTAGTTTGTCCTCACTGTCACTGGGAAGTCTCTCTTTATGTCCACTTGTGCTCCACAGGAAAGCAGAGGTTAAGTGTGCTCTTGTTAATTTGGTCAAGCGTAAGCATCCAGCGTAGGCAAACACAGTTCTTAATCTTTGCTCGCCATTTTTTGCAGGGTGTATTGTACCTGCCTGGTAGTTCCCAATTAAGTAAGACGGGCATGGGACTGTGCAATGGATATTCCATAAAATCCTCTGATGTCCCTTTACTGGGAGGGGATTTTAAAGGATGGGGGAAGGAGAAAGACAGAAGGCAGTAGCACTGTACATCTCATTCTGAGCCTTGTAGTGCTTTCTGAAAGGTTTTCAGACTCTTGATCTCACTGGAAATCATTTCTACAGACATCTTAGTAGTTCCCTTTTCGTGTTTTTTACCTGAGTAAGTTTTACTTTTATACAGTACAAAGTACATGGTGCTGGTGGGTTTTTTAATTGATATACAGAATATATTTTTTCTTTCATGTTGTTTTCTATCTTGCTGTCTGTATTAGAGAAGTCGGGGTAATCACATATTTGTTGTGCTTCTGCTGGTTGCCAATTGTTGCTGTTATATCTTTTTATTACAACGGAGGCTCTTATTCATATGTCATCTCCTCAATATGTTTTTTCAAATACATAAGTTTTTTCCTTTATTCTGGCAAATAAACAAACCTCTGTGTTTATAATAATGTATGTATCTTTCTCCATTGAAACACTCAATGTGGCAAAAATAGGAGTTTTAAGAAATATTAGTATAAGATGATAAAAATGAACCATACCAGGTTTGACAGTAACACAAGTGAAGATATTCTTTAGTCTGTCTCTTTGTCTTCTTAAATAGCTCTCTGCAGATCATGGTGGATGGATTGACTTGAAAGTAATTTAAATAGCCATTTTTATTGCTGATTTAAAGCCTGAAGCAGGAAAAACTTGTTTTAAGTAATAGACTTTTAAGAGGCTTTTTTCCCCACCACTTCTGTGCTGCTTTCTGAAAGAGGAGTTAGTTTGCGTCAGTTGATAGACAATGAATTTGTATTTTGAAAGTTGAAGTTGCCATTGAGTGTTGATTTGTTCCAAAATATTGCCTTTACAATAAAATAAACACTGGTTACCCCTATACACATTATTTAAGGTATTCATAAAGAAAGCAGCATATATTCAGATTATTGTCTGAAGTAGATTCAAGCATTGAATGTTTTACTATTCTAATGATTTATATTTTGAGCACCTTTTGGAGGCGATTGAAATTCAGTTACTAGATACAAAATGGTACTGTGAATTTAAAAAAAATCAGTTAATTTAAACGTGTTGAATGTATAAGTAAGTTTATCAAAATATGTTTCATGTAAAAAATACAATTATTTAACAAAATGGGTATTTTCTGCAATGAAGGAACTGATGTAATACCTTCTGGGGACCGAGTCTGCCAGGATTTAGAAATAGTAGATCCCATTCACTAATGCCTAGTTCTAGCCCTAATCTTGGAGGGGGAAAATAAGTTTATATTTTTTCAGGTTACAGGTGGTTGCTCTGTTTTTCATTATCTAATCACTGAGTTTGCTAGTTGAATAAGTAGAAGTGAAGAGAATATCCCCTCTCCTTGGTCTTCAGAGGCTACTGCAATAAATTCTGATTGAAAAACAAACTGTAGTATTAAGGTTTTAATAAGACACTTTAACCCTGCTCTTGGGCCTTTCACAAAGATTGTCATAACTTGAAATTTAATTTTAAGTAGGTTTATTTTTTAAATGAAAACATTATTTATTTTTAAAATATTATTTTCATATAAACTGCTTAAACTTAGCTTAATTACTCCTATTAGATATTAATTTGGTTTAGTTTTTTTAGCTGTCCCTATATAGACAAGGACAGTACTGGTATTTACTGGAGTTAATGACAAATTAACAGAAAGAGCTAATAGAAATATCATGTGAGAAACAATCCTACCTGCCTCTTAACTCCAACAGGGGAAAATGAACCAAAATCAGTGCCATGGACATCTTTTGTTTTCTTTCATTTTACCTGGATTGTGCTTCTTTCTGTCAAGATGCTGAGGGACATGCACTTGTACTGAAAAAAGTAGGAGATTTAAAATGGACAGACACAGTCTTCGTCCTCTAAACTGTGTTCTGTGAACTGGGGAGTGTTTTCTGTCCCCACCTGTGTCAGGAGGACGTGGGGCATTTAACACACTAAAAAACTGAGTCCTTGGCTTTCAGCTTGTACGTATAGTGGAATAAGTACATATAGCTTTTACAAATATAAATTATGTGTTTCTTGCTCAAAGATCCTTCCAGCTTGGGTCCATGATGATTAAGTGAAAATGTGCCTTGAACCATCTGTTGGCAAGAGTTCTGAATTGGCACATTGGGCAAAAATGCCCTGCAGCAAGGAAATGGTGGTGGGTGATAGGGTTAAGTGGTAACAGGCCGAAAGCCACTTCCTCATCAAATTTGTGAAGTCCGATTTCTGGGCACAGTTGTGAAGTCAGTGAGAGAACTTTTGCACAAATCACCGTGTTTTAAAAAAGCACATTGTAAAAATTCATTTTTTAGGTTGAGCATCTTTTTGTTGCTGAACAGAAAAATCTTGAGTAGGTGTTATGGAAGGCAGAAAAAAGGCATCTAGGATTAAGGCCTCACAGCTGTTTGACAGTATATATTAAAAGATCCCTTTGCCTTTTTAATTTTTGATTTTCCTTTCAAGTTTCTCTTGGTATCTCAGTGGAATTGGGGGAAAAATTATTAACACAATACTACGGCTTGCAGTTGCAAGGCAACTGTATTTGCGCGCTAGACAGGTAGGCTAAAAAGGGCTTAAGGGAGTAGCAAATATTTTTGGTATGTGTTTTAAGTGCTTGAGAGTGAAGATGTCTGAAAAGCATCAGGGGAAATAATGAAGCAGCTGAACCTGTCTGAATATTTATTTTTCCTCAGTCATGTTTATATACTAGCTAGTCCATTTATTTATTTATTTTTAAACTACCTCATAACTGCATACCCCAAATAATCTCCTGGGTTGTTTCCCTTGCAGTTTTTCCCCTGTGGGCAGAATTTTACTTCTTTTCCTCATGTTATAAAGTGTGCTGTCTGTCACGCAACCTATGTAATTTTGTTTTCCTAGACCGAAAGTTGGCTTTGAGGTGCCAGTGTAGAAATTTAACTCTCTATGTACAGCATGATTGCACATTGCTGTGAAGGAAATTATTTAGGAACGGGGATCTCCCGTACGGAGAACAGCGGAGACTGTTCCAACGCACAGTTGCTGGCTGTGATAGCAGATCGGCTTCGCAGAGGTACTGCAGGCTGGCACCAAAGGGTGCTGAAAAGAACAGGGCTCTTTCCCACTTTCCTTGCTGAATACCTCCCTGTCAAGCTCATGGGTGGGGAGACTGGAGGGTTATCTGTGCAAAGGAATAGAGATTTCCTATAAAATGTATTTTTGGTATATGTTAAGCTGCTAGTGTAAACAAGGTAGTGGTGTAAATTTTATGTGTTAGCTAAGGAGAAGAAATACCAGAAGCAAACAATAGCTTGCTTTCAGAACTTTAGCTCAGGCTAGACAGTAGGGTTAAAAAAACCTCCACCCACCTAGCCCCTGCCCTAATGTTAGTGGGCACGAGCATCTGCAGATCACCAAGACTAAATTTAAGTGATGCTAGACATGGTATTGCCTGTCTGATTCCTTTCAATTTAAGAGGAGGAGAAAGAGACTCTGTAAATGATGGCAGAAGAGAGTCTGATTCTCCAAACCAACATCTCTCAATATCTCATGAGAGATTCACATGCCAATTCAGCTGTCTCATCTGACACTCCTTTTCCTTTCTTCAATTACTTACTACTATTATTTCATGTGCCAGTGTTACTACCTTCACTGACAACCCTGCACTTACTACCTATTTGTGTTAGACACCTGTTGTCTCTCAAGTGTCCCATAATACTTCATACTCTATCTCAGGTCCTGGTGGAAATTAGTCACCTAAAGGAAAAAAGGCACACAAGCTGTGTGCCTTCCCAGTTCCTGCTAAGATTGTTCTCACTGAAGAAAAAAATTTAAAAACAGGTGTCTGGAGCCAATACACTCCCACTAACACTTATGGGAATGCTTAACTTGCTGCAAATATTATTTGACATTTCTTCACCTGTGTTGAAGGGGCAGTGACAACTTGACTGATAGATGGAAGGGCCTCATGGCTCTCTGGCTGTCATTGGTTCTTCTCTATTTACAGCCCAAGCGCTGCTTTGCTACCCTCCGAGATGAACTCTCAGAGAAATCAGATGAAGAAATTTCTGTGGATCTGTAAGCATATGTACATTGTTAGTGAATATTCTTTTTGTGTGTATGTATGAATGGAAGCATGTTGCTGTGGAAAAAAGGTGGTGTTAGAAAGGGAAATAACATTTACTGCCCAAGAATCCTGCATGTAGGGCAAAATGTACCTTGTTCTTCTGGAGCTGTTTGCAAACAAAATTTGTTCTTTTTTAAATTCAAATGTGGAAAACAAAGTCTTCTTGCTATCAAGAACTTCCCCTGCACTTGCTTATTTGCCAGCTCTCCAAATATACAGGTATCTTTTCTGACTAAGAATTTAATGATTCATGTGCTTGCTGGATGGGTGACCAAAAGGATTGCTTCAGTGCTGAAACAACGATTTTGCAGTGGGCAGATTATTGTTGCAAGGCTGCCTCTGCACACTGTAAAGCCAAATTAATAGAAGCAAGTAAAACAGCACTTGTAGACAATCAGTACAATGTAATGAACCTTTTGAAGTTTTACCATCCTCTTTCCCTATAATTCAGGTAGTTTCAGAAGACTAGAAAGAATAGACAGGTTTTATTTGGCTGCTTTCATACTCAAGGTGTCACAAAGCAGTTTTGGAAGGAGAAAAGAAAAATAAGCAAGAAAAGACTGAGTTCTAGCATTGTAATAGGAGATACAGTCAAAATCCTATGTTTGTTGATTGACGTGATTGTGTTAGGCAGCTCAACTTTCCACCTTTTCAAAAAAGCAATTTTCAGAAGAAATAAATATGACAATATAAGACTTTTTAAAAGCTAGAATTTCTCTACTTCCTATTCAGATGATTGCTTAAAAAGAATTCACCAGTTTGATTAGAAGCATTGTTACCACATAGTCTATGACCTTTGTCAACTTGTGAAAAGAGGATTGAATAGAATATTGCCATTTTAACCCCTTAAATGCACTGTTTCTCTCAAAACAACCTACACTTGCACAGGTTCTCTGAATTTATGCAACTGTGGAGAAAAGGATAAAGTGGAAACATAATTACGAGCTGTTTAAGGGGAAACAGTTCACTGAACTGTGCTAACCACCACTGGAACTAATACTTGAACCTTTCTGTCACTGCCATTCTCCAAGATTTTATTAGCTCTGAAAATTTTCAGTTACACCTTCTCCTGCAAGCACAGAAATCAGGCAGAGAAGCGAGACTGCCTCAGAAGGAGAAGCTGTTCTATGTAGTCAAATTCCAGAAAGTAACCTGACATGATGGGCATCACAAATGTCCTCAATAAGTGGATTCATAGCGATGTTGGGCCATTGTAAAGTGCGTATAATTGTCGCAGCTGTGCTGAGGAGAAAGGTGCACTTCAAATTCCTTTTTTTTGTATGTTTAATTTTGGGGATGTCAGTGAAGTATAATGCCTTGTAAAGGAGGAAGGAGTGAATTACAAGATTGTATATGGCCAAAATATTTGTTTTCATTGCCTGAGCTTGCAGCCTAAGTCCTTTCCAAAGTGCTTTTGAATATGTTTTTCAGCATGACCAACAAAAACCATACCTCATTAGTAGTCACTAGATGAAGCTGCACTTTCTAGCAAATGGGCTAGCTGGGCAAAAGCATTTCATGCCAGAGCCCATTTCAATAAACTTCAGTAGAACAACATAGTGAAGGAGCACGACTAGGCCAGGAACTTTCTGTATTGCTGAAACGTGAGAGAAACATTACAGACAATTGCTCTGTACTCCACTGAACAGGATACAGTTTCACTTCAGCCAAATCCCTGAGTGAAAGTTCCTGGTCTTTAGACTGAATGGGGCAAAGTTGTGTTGAGTCATTCAGGGTTTACATATTTTGTTAATTCTTTATGTATCAATAGGAGTAGAGCTGGCAGTTATGGTGAAGTCCTCAAAATTTGAGGTATGGGGGGGGATGATGTAGAATTCATGTATTTTATCAGCTTTATGACACAGCTGATAGGGAGTTTGTCTTGATGGTTGCTTAAAACAGGGGGAAAATAATAATAATAAAGAAGAACACAAATGCACAATTAATGGAGGAGGACTTAGATGATGATCTCATGATTTTTGTTAGCTATTGCAGAGAATGAAACCTAAGGTAGCCTTCGGCTGGCGTCTCTTGGGCTTTACTTCCAAATTCTCCTCTAATACCCGTAGACTTTGGTCAACAAGGGTAAATCAGGAGAAATTAGACATGTTCCTGGGCTTCAGCAGTCTTGGGTCATCACTTCTAGCAGTGAACAAATGCTAAAAGGAGTGCATATGGTCCTTTTCACTATGCATATTATGGACAGTTCTTACAGAGAAGACCTATTGGTCACATTAGGCCAAACTGCTGCCAACAGAATAAGAGTAATTTCAATACAGTTTGCCAGTGAATAGCTAGAAAATGTGATGGAATGCAAGCCAGACCTGAACAGTTACCTATGTATTACTACACCAGTTTTAGAACTTACGCAAAACATCAAGGACTGATCGTTACTCATGAAAAAACACTGAAGAAAATCCTTCAGCAAAAGACCCTTTTTGCACCAACGGTGCCAGTAATGTCTCTGCCCTCATTTCTGAACAGAGATGAGGACCTGGGATTTGGCAACATTCTTGTTTTGCAGTAAATATTCAAATAGCACCGAATGAGTTAGTGATGTTTGCAGCAGAATATGTACTCTTGTTGTTTGATTGATTCCTTGATGCCATATGTCTGTGCTCCCACACCTTCTTCTTCAGCTATTCTCTGCCCTGGATGGAGCACGAACCTCCGGCTGATGTAGGCTGGTGTTTGGCCAGCTGCGTTGGGGCTGTTCTTTCCCTTAGGCTCCTCCTCACCCAGTAGTTACTTTTCTGAAGCAATCATTGCTTTTAAGCTGTGCAAGGTGTTTGGTGCACAGTCCTCACTGAAAATGTGGGCTAAAATTTTTTAAGACTGTTAGCAGGAAATCGTGTTAGGGTATTTAATTTTCTTCTTTTTTGTCCACCTAACACGGGGCTGCTCTGGAAGTGGTTCCAGAAAAGTTAGGATCACCACTCTTGCAGTTACAGAACTTCCCTGCATTGCCTTGCAAGTGTAGTGCTGCCTGCAATCACTGCCTGGTGCAATGCATTTCCCGCCAGATCTCTTTGGCTGTCCTCACACAACTCCTCTTTCATCACAGCTTGCAAAGGGACCCTAAGGAAGTAATTCCTTCTCTGGGGAAATCTCTTCTAGGGCTTCTATGTCACTCCATTACCCTTATGTGTATACGGACCTCACCAGTAGAAAGAAATTTTTCTCTTGAAGATTTGTCATTGTCCTAGATAAGATTAAAATTTCCACTCTTGTAATCCCAGTGGAAAATAGGCAGGAACAATACTAGTTTAGGTTGTTGCCAGATGTCCTGTTTTTCAGCTTCATTGCCCAAAACCAAAAGTACAAGACTAAACTGTAGCAGTTAACTATCAACATGTTGTTTAACTATTTAGGGAAGTTTCAGGGGCTGGCAGATAGGAAGTGGTTTGTTATAACTTACAAACTATACCATGAAGAGGCATGGTATGAAGAATGCCCAGTGTTATTTTCTGACAATACCTACATTTTAAAAATCAGACTAGAAACTCTTTTGGAGCTGATTTTAAACTATTCTGTGAAGAACTCACCTTCCTACAGTTGCTTAATTCATGACTTAAAAGATCTCCAAATTTATAAATCTACCCAAGAAACAATTGAGAAGTGCTTTTAACCCCTTACTTTAAATATGTTATGATATAAGGAAATATGATATAAGAACAAATATCATAATGCCATTTAGATAAATGAAGATATTTTCTTATTTAAGTTATTCCAGTTATATGAACTAAATATTCTGGGATCAGATAACAGTACAGAATACTTTTGTAAGTAAGTAAGTACCTTTGATGTTGGCGCGAATAATCCTGACTTGCTTTATCAAAAATATGGAGGAATGTCACACATTGCCATCAGCATATATACCTTTCTGTAAAATAACTATAAGGTTTGCACTTACAGAATTGCCAGAATAGAACCTCTATTGTTGGTCAAATGTTCAAAATATTTTTCTAATTCCATGGCACTAATATCTTGTCCCCCTAATGCTTGCATTATTTCTAAAAGATTAGTAAACACACTGTAGTAGTAACGTAATTAATATTCATAGGAAATAATTGTCAAGGGAGTTTGTTGATCTTGCAATCTGAATGAAAGATAAAGTAGGTTTCTGATGGAATTTTTTAAATGCAAACTACATGTTTCTTTTTCCTCTTCTTAAATTAAAAAAACCCCAACAATCTAAACAAACAAACAAACAAACAAAAAAGCTGAGAAGGATTCTGTCATACCGATAGTACTACCAGCTGTCTAGACACATAAGTAATATGAGGTGATGCTGCGATGGAGCACTTTCCATTCTTCTATTCCTCCTTGCAGTTAGACTCTTTCTTATTAAGGAAAATGTATATTCCCTGTTTAAGAATTTGCAGCCTGAAATAAAAAGGAGAACATATTTCAGAGAAGGAGGGGGATACTGTCATTATCCTTGTAACTACATTTTTTGCATAATCTTTATGATAAATGAACGTAAAGCAACAGAAGCTAAGGAAGGTTTGTGCAGCATTGTGTTACTGTGTCTGTAAAACCTTTTTCTCTCTCTTTTCTTTCTCTCTGGAATGTTAAATAGAAGCCCTAGCTTGGGAATCGATAGTTCAATTAGATTATATGGTAGGTTTTTGGATGACTGTTAGCATAGCCAGGGGATTACTTTCCTTGGATACTGGGAGGAAGCTGCTCTGGAGTGGCAGCCTGTAACTGCACCTTTAGCTAGCCTGCACTGGGCCAAAACTGCAGCAAGAAACAGCCATAAGCTTGTGGTTTTATATTATGCTTACTGGATGCCCAGGGACTAAAACATAATTACCTATCCCACATCCAGAAGGAAACAGAAACCATTTGCAATACATACAAACAATGAAAGGAAGTACTAGGCCCAGGTCCCAAAAAGTATGTACTTAATTTTAAGTATGCAAATTGTTGCACCGGAGTCAACAATACTGTCTAAAAGTGCTTTAGAGTATTGGAACATGAGTGCCGTAAAACGACACTGCACAGACATTATGGGATAGCTGACTAGAAGACTTCATTTTGAAAGTAAAAAAAATAATGTTGCATGTAGGGGTAAAATTCAAACTATAGTTTGCCTTTTAAAATCTTTAATACGCATAGATATATGCAAATAACCCTGCCTAATAGCATCACAAATAGCTTGGCCAAGAGAGACAATGCACTATTGACCTCCTAAAGTAAATGTTTGTAAATTCTTTTTTCCAAAAAACCTCAAGCAGACTGTCTGCCGTTCTGTAACATCAACATCCATGTGCATTACGCAAACGTAATTTTGAATATTTTTTGGATACCTAACACTAAAATGCTTGCACATGAACTTATTTTGTGACTATGAGATTATTCATATAAATTGCACTAGAGTAAATAGGCTTTGGTTTGCAGTTCCCCCCCGACACACACATAGACAAGTACATTTCATTTTGGGAAGCTTAATTTTTTATAGACTATTCCTGTAAAAATGTTACATGGATTGGAGTAGAGATAAGCATCTATTCTTCATGTTAAATAGCAGTGTGTCATCTCTAAAGCAAATGTTATCATCTAGGTGTTCTTCTGGTAAACTCTTAAAATAAGAAATAAACCGGAATTGTTAATTTAAAGAGAGCTAAACATTTCCATAAAGATGCCTTTTCTGGAAGCAACCTTTTACTTTTATAAATGATCTGTCTGTTCAATAGTATATTAATATTGCAGGCATCCTTTGTGAAGCTCAGGCATTGCTCATTATCATAATATTTCCAGATGAGAGGTTTGAAAAGGTTAGTCTTTATTCTTAGAGTAACCAATTTAGAGAAGCTGTAACGAATCACAATTAGAAAAATCACAGATTTTATATTGATCAAACTCCAATTGCTCACTCAAAGAATTAATTAGAAGGGAACAAGAGCAGTAAAAGGTGCTGGGGAATTTTGAAGTTCAGAGTGCATAAGAGAGCCCTGATATCCTATGGAATCCTGGCTGCTTGTCTGGGTAGAGTTTTCTCTTTTTTCATTTGTTTCCAAATGTGTCTACAACTGTCCTAACCTCTTTATAAAGAGCACAAATTCCTCCTTGTAAAAGGAGGAATGAACTTAGCAGTGTTTATTGGTGGCTTCTGTTGCATGAGGGAGAACAGAACTGCAACTGATCTCTGAAAGCAGAGCCACCAGGGAAGCTAGGGACACCAGCGGAAGAAGCAGGAAGGTCTAAAAGGATCTCTTTACCAGGGAAAACTGAATGTGGGGACATAATAGAATGGAGTTGGAAAAGAGGAAGATGCAAGTAGAAAAAGAATAATATTAGCAGTAAATATCACAGCAAATATCAGTACTTAAAAGGGGCTTATAGAAAAGATGGCAGCAAAGTTTTTAGCAGGGCCTGTTGCGACAGGACAAGGGGGAATGGCTTTAAACTAAAGGGGGACAGATTTAGACTAGATATAAGGAAGAAATTTTTTACAATGAGGGTGGTGAAACACTGGCACAGGTTGCCCAGAGAGGTGGTGGATGTCCCATCCCTGGAAACATTCAAGGTCAGGTTGGACGGGGCAATGAGCAACCTGATCTAGTTGAAGATGTCCCTGCCCACGGCAGGGGGGTTGGACTAGATGACCTTTAAAGGTCCCTTCCAACCCAAACTACTCTATGATTCTATAACTATTCTATAAATAACACAAGCCTTTTCCTGACCTCATCTAAGCTAAACATGACTGCAAAGATACACTGTTGTATTTTCCCATCACACACTGTTTGGAGAGAGTTTTCTTGCTGTCTCATTCTAACCTACAAATATAGCATTATATGAGATATAAATGCATTATCTAAAATCTAGTTACCATCCTTAGGCACCTAGAATGGAGAGCCACATTGCACGCAATGACAATTGCCAATGTGTCTATGAACAACTTCTGAACTTTGCTTGGTGTTACAGAGTCTCCATACATATCAGTTTCTGTTTTAATTGCACATCTATTTACTTTCGTCTTTTCACCTTTACTTTGGGCCAGAAATCAAAGACTAACAGTGACAGTCTACATGGCAACAACCCTGTAAATGTAAATAGAAAAGAATTGACGAGGTCGTTACTTTAGAAAAATGAGTTATCTGCTGAGGTATGCCAACCGTTTCTGATCAAGTCTTGTCAAAGGAAACGGAAAGTACCTTACCAAGCATTGGAGGGGGAGACGGGCAGAGATAAGCTTGGATGGACTGACCAGAACTGAAGCGGATTTGCATGATTTAGAAGAGATATGCTAAGGGAGGAAATCCTGGAGTTATACATTTAGATTAATATATATCCCTGGACACAAAAACTATAAACTGAAGAAATAAAGCTTTGCTTAAACTACAAAATGTACATGCAAAATATGCTGGAGAGCCAAAGAAAGACACTGCTGAAGCCTGGAGAGAAAGCTAAATTTCCATGAGTGCAGTGTGTTAAGACTCAAACACCATGCACATCCGACTGTGCGAACTACAGTGGACCTGTGATATATGTATTTCACTGCCTGGGTTAACAGAACATGAAAGGTTCTTTGGTTTTCACTAAAATAGAGAGAAAAGTAACCATAAAGTATAGGGATTCTGGTTCATCCTTTAGACTGCTACACTGTTTGAAGATAACAAAGAAAAGGAATCTCTGTTTATTTGGGAAGTGGTGTCATTTCACATTACTTTCACAACAAGGTAGAGATGAGTTGAGATGGGCCTCAGCAACAGAGCTCAAGATCTGAACCTCCCCATAGTCTGGGAGGTATCTTTGTTCTGTGCCTACACACCCATGTGCTGAACCAGTAAGTGGTTAGACAGCAATTGTTCCATGTCTTTATATGATAGATAAGGAAAGACAAATCTTGTTTTGCCATTCTCCTAAGCATCAAAGCTTAGCCTTGAAAAAATGTTGAGGAAAATAAAATTATAAAAATCCCAAGAATTAATTGGCCACTGCAACTTTTAAGGGTCATGGCCTTACTGGCTTTACAGGCAATTTTGGTTCATCAACCACGCCTGTGAAAGAGGGACAGGTTGCCAGCACTTCTGCAGTGACTTGTGCTCTGTCCGGTGTCACTGGGTTATTCCCCCTCAAGAAAGCACCAGGTGTAAAACAACCTATTGTCAGTGTACCTGCCACCGTGCGAGTGAGAACCTGTCATGATGTTGAAAAATGCCATTGGTGACAATGGATATGTGCCCCTTTCTTCTCGCTCCCTCCACTGGACACTGTTAAAAGGTGAAGGCTGATAGCTGATGCCATGTTAACAGCAGCAATGGATATACCAAGGTGAGGAACAAATACGTTCAGTGTGAATTATTGTTTCACGTTTTCTCTACAAAATCAATGACTGATACAAATTGAGCATGTCTCTGTAAATAAAATTTTAGCCAACCTACAAAACCCTCCATGATTTGTTTGCCTGCATCTTATCTCTTTAGAAATGATTAATATTTTGTGGTATCAGGGCTGTAAGTCAAACTAGAGACATTATTAAAAATCTAGGAGAAACAACATAAAACAATGATGCATGTGATGAAAGTTCAAATCCAAAATGATGTTAGAATGGTATAGGTTGATCATTTTCTTGTTAATCTAAAACTTTCATGCAATAAAATAGCCTGATCCCTAGAGGTACTGACTGCAGCTTAGCAGCTGTTTTGAACACATGTAGTTTATTTTTTCTGGCAAGATACAAATGAAAGTATGGTATCTGCTCCAGTGAAGTCATATGAGAAAGAGTTGGAGATAAAAAGTAGACATGGAAGATACTTAAGAGAAGATTAATCACATCATGTGATTACAGCTGAACCAAACTCTGCAGCCTCCATTCTGTGATGTTCCTGTCCTTGTGTTGCTCTGGGAGAGGGGCTGTGTCTCACTCTTGCTCATGAAGTGTCTTCCCTTCCTCACCTTCGCACACATTCTTGGACATCTTGGCCATGCCATCTCTTCCAGTCTCCACAATTCAAAACCAGCTGTGGCTTTCTGGAGATACTTCTTTCCTTCATTGTCCCCCAACAAAAGGCAATAGATCTCATGTTGGAGTGCCCCTGCCCTCCTTCCCTCCTCAAAAATGGCAGTAGCTGTGAGATCTGCTGCGGATCTCTCTCTGGATATTTTAGAGTCCGCACACTGTGCAAAGGAAGGGGGTGCTTTTTCTCTTTTTCCACCTTCTGCTTTCATAGAAATGTGTCATTTTCAGGAGTTCTGAAGCAGGTTGTTGCTGTACTGCTGTCCAAGTAGCTGTTTTGCACTAGATCTAATGCTGTGGCCTGAATGGACATGTCTTGTGATTTGAACTTAGCCTGAAGCCTGCCTGTTGAGTCTCATTGATCTGAAAATATTTCTGTGAAAATAAGACTCTCCCCTCCCTCCATTTTCCAAACTTCATTCCAAGGCTGCCATAAGAAATATGCAGGCAGCCCACAAGACCCTATTGCTTTACTAGAGTTCTGAGCCATGAGTTTAGTGACAGGGTGTTTGGTGGTCTGCAAGAAATGTTGAGACTTCACTGAAGAGCCATCATTCAAAAGCTTTGGAAATCAAAGAAGATCCTCACTGATGTTTGACAAAACTGAAAATCTGACAGGCTTTTATAGATGTCATGATAGATGCTGGTCATTAGGCATGGTTGAATATTTAAAGGATTTTCAAATATCATGGGTATCTTGAAAGAAAGCCTGAAATTGCCAATGGGGAAAGGGAAGCCTGGATGTGAGGCTGGTGTTGTAGCCATGACAACCAAAGCAGAGGAGATGTGAATGCAGGCAGGCATTCGGAAGCAGAGCTGTGCAGGGCCCTGAAGAAAAGGCCAGATATTAGGAAAAAAGGTGGAGCTGGTTGCTGGTAGACAGACCTAAAATACGGGGAAGGAATTTGATTAGAAAAAGCACAGATGCGTTTTACAACGTGCTGTGCTTGTGAATGGTATATGGAGACTTTTATGATGAGAGAGGAGGGTGTTGAGTCTAAAAGGAGGAAAAAAGCAACTGTAGAAGTGATTTGGAGGAGGAAGACTATCAGGTGATAGGGCTTCAGTGCAGGGGCAGCTATCTATGATGTCTGCAGAGAGCACTGTGGTATTGACTGTGACACAGTAGGAAGGAAAGGACAGAGCTGGGAATGGAAAGTAGAGGTGCCCGTGTTTTAATTTTGAGTTATTCCAGTTGGAAATGCCGGATGTGGTTTTGGCTGGACAGAAATCAGTTGTGAGTACAGATGCGCAACTGAGCTGCCAGCAAAATGTTGGCAGTTGGAGCATGTAAATGGCTACCACCTACCCAGGAAGGGATGCAAGCAAGGGGAAGCAAAGAAGTAAATAGTTTGCTACATGAATATATCTCCGGATTCTCTCTAAGCTTTGTCCCTGTCCTGCTATGTGATACTGGACAAGTAATTTAAATCTGTTTCTTATCCTATCCTGTAACTTTATATAATTCACAAATACTGTGAAAAGTATGTTTGTTTGGTTTTTAAGTCTCTGTATGTACAAAGTTTACCCCAAATAGCCTCACTTGCAGTGGAGTCTTTTAAATGTTACCTTAATAAATTTACAAATGAGAAATAAGAAGATGTGAAAAAGTCTGAGGAGCACTGCAGAATATCCCAAAGTCACAGTCAGTCACTGTCTGTCATGTGTCTCTCACTGCTTATACTCATTACATTGAGAAGACTTCTCCTTCTGCCCCAGTGTTTGGATTACCAGTTCCCCAACTGGCTTTTGCAGCTCTATGGGGCCCTTTCTCACCCCTAAGAGTGCTAAAGTTGTTGAGGTTGCCTGCTTCTAAAATGTTTGACTCCAAGTCTCTGTTTGTTTGCTCTATGAATGTAAAAACATTCTAGATTTATCATACTTAACAACTAAACATTATTGTTTGAAAAAGAAAATTCTTCTGAGCTGTTTGTTCTAGAATAAATATTAATTTATTCTGGACCGTCTAAGAGTTTGATTTTCCTGATTATAAAATAGAAAGTAAAGCTACTAATGAAAAAGAAAAAAAAAAAACAAGACAGTTCTGTTGTTTACTTAACCATTGACCTCTTCATCCGCTTCAGCATCTTGGCTAATTTTGGGGAGGCTGACAACTCAGTCTCCTTCCTCCCAGTTCAGGCTAGTATGTCTTGGAGAATTGTTCTGAGGTTACATATCCTCTGAATTTTTTATCCAACCTTAAAGTAAGATTGTATTTAGTCCTTGGCATGTTTCAAAGCCTGTATTGCTCATGGCTGGTTACATTTTTGGTAAATGGATGTAACCATTATCTTTTTTTAATTGACTACCTTGAAAAGCAGTAAGCTGGAGTGCTCTTCAGGAAGACATGAACTGCACAGAAATTCAGGATAAATTTGACTGAGCAAAAGCGAGATTAAAGCTACACAATTTATAGTTTACATTCGCAATGTGTGCCAGCTGTGGCCTCTGAGTGTGCCCTGCTTCGTTTCTAGGAGTTCAGTGTTTCACTGGAGAGACAGATTCTGCAGATCTGGCCAGTGTTTCACTGGAGAGACAGATTCTGCAGATCTGGCCACTTCCCATCATTTGCTAGGCTATTCTAGGCCCATACAGCTTTATATGCTGCTGGCACACAAGTAACTGTGGACTCATTAATCTGACCTGTAATTTTTTTTGTTTTCCTGTAAAGTGACGTGTATTTATTTGGCTTCCCACAAATTCTGCTGTTGCTCAGAGTGCATATAGTATACGGATGCTGTGCTGGCATGGCTACCAGGCTCTGTATCAGGTGACAAAATAATCTGGGAAATAAGTTGTAGTACCTCCTGAAGATTTTGCTTTTCAGCCCTGGGCAACACAAGAAATAGTAATGTGAATTTATTTTTAAACATGGCATCACAAATTAAAAATAGACTTTCTCTCTTTTTACCTGTTTAAATGCAAACATGATCTTTGTTGTATTTTGAAACAGCTCCTTTACATCTATAAATGTTGATGATAAGGTTACTACCTAAAGAGTTAATTTCTGGGAACATGTACCCAGAGCCAGAATTCTCCTCGACCAGTAAAAAAAACAGATTGAGTTACTACTTTATTGCTTAATAACCTAGTAGGTTTTCCTTTGATATTTCTTCTTTTAGTCGCTAAGAAAGTCACAGATACTTTTTCAAGAATTACACATACTGGAGTAGGTGTTTCTTATTATTTCTTCAGATTTTTACATTTTTAGCACTGGAGTGTCTGCTGGCCTAGGGACAGAGCAAACTCATGACCGGTCTCGGGGCAATTATTTTAAATACTTTTGACTATGATTACTACATGAACAGAACTTTATGCACCATCAATATTTCAAATGTAAATAAAATAGTTCTTTAAAAATGAAGATCACTTAAAACATAGTGCTGCTTGAATGTTGAGGAGCCATTACATTTAATAGCTTTTTAAACTATTAAAGTTGAGTGGTTACTTTTTATTTTGCATTTAGTCACTCATGGGAGACATTTATTTTGTCTCATACTCTGCAAATAGTGATGCTGTTAGTAGAGAAGGTTCTCATTTTGAATAATGGTCTCATTTATATAATATCCCTTAGTATAATATATTCATATCTTAGAGAGGAATGAAAATTCACAAACTGTAAAGGGGTGTACAGAAAATCAAATGAAATGTATGTCTATAAAAAATCTTGGGGGAGGGGAAGGAAAAGGGTGAATGTCCTATTCTAGTAATTATTTGGTTTGAAGTTAACACCCTTTTTTAGCAATGGTGACATCAATAGGAAATAATGATAATAAAAAAATAATTTGTATTATGGATTAGATAAGATTTTTTGCAATATCCTCGGACAGTGAACTCCAGGACAATTCGGAATGGCTGACTGCATGAAAACGCAGAAAGAAATTATGGAATTAGATGCAGCAGTTTTTATAGCCCTGACTTAGCTTTATGTACGCATTTGAGAGCCATTCTTGCTATTTTTTATTCACTTTTTATGGCTATTCCAGCATGTTCCAGTGATTCTCTTTTTATGCTGTGGTAGCACCAAAAAGAAAGGCTCATTTATTTGCTACAAACCTTGCAGAAAAATGAATAAAAGACTGATTCATCGTTTGTTCCACACAACGTATTTTTTTCTATTACTTTTGGGTGCCTTGCCAAAAGCCTGGGTTTATATTTCCTGATCCTGAGTGCTTTGAAATTTGAACCAGAGAAATGGGCAAATTGTAGGTATAGGTGTACGAGTCATTTTGGACACTCTTGATTAAGACAGAGAAGTGGGAACCAGAAACCAATACACATTTAGAAGTACCTAAATCATTGGTGGGGTGATGGATATTGGGTAGATAAATATGCATAGGTATGTGCAAATGCTAGAAGCTGTATATATGTAGCCACCTTCTTGAATATACAGCTGTTATTGCTATCAACAGGAATTTGACCAGATTACTGTATATCTCTACCTATTTAAGTAAATCCTGCTTTTAAACCAGTTGTTTATAGTATAAAATTAGCATTGACTTTGCTAGACTTTGCAATTACCAGAGCTGCAAATGGAAAGTCAGCAACAAATTTTGGAGGTTTCAGTGTGGTGTTGGACTCTGTGTTTTGCTCACCTCAGATCACGTTAGAGGGGACAAATCAATGCATTGCAGCTTAAATCGTACCAGTCTGATAAAGATTCTTTAGAAGCAAGTGAGAGAGAGAGCCAAAAAATCTGCGCTACAGGACTATCTTTCAATTTGTTATGTCATTGTAAATTTTAAAATATACTTTAGTTTTAAAGAAGCAAACCTTGCAAATTCCTTTTTTTCTTAAAGCAATCAAAATCTGTATGGATTCAGGCAATACCTTTTTCAGTAACCACATATCATTTAGGTACCCATTTGTGCTTTGTAACCTTGACTTGATAAAGCTGTTTAAAAAGTTTTAAGAAATCTTTTGTATGGAGGATTGTTAATACATGGAAAAGATCCTATTACTTTATCTAAAGACTAATGCACTACAGTAGCCTTTTCAGTGGATATAAGCTATCTTCTCCAACATGTCTGTAATTCTGTTAAATATCTATTTAAAAGATGTCTAACAGTGTTACTAAAGTGATAGATGTTATTTTTACTTTTAAAACTAAAAAGTACAGCACCTTCTGCAATACTTTAAGATCGTTTATGTGCAAAATGAATGCATGGTACACTTTAAAGAATAGATTTTTCAACTTTGTAATTTTTGCACTCTTTGAGATTGTTTCAATTGCTACAATAAGGGAATTTGAACTCCAAATAATTGGCACAGCATTGTGAGTTTTATGTGGAATCTGTGGTCTTTTGAGCATGAAATATAATTGCTCTTTGCTTTTAGAAAGGTTTTCTTTCAATAGCATATTTCCTCATTGTCATTAATGGAAATTAAATAATTTACTTTTTTTAACTTGCAAAGTTTGGGCAAATTTCTGTCTAAATTTATATCTCTGTTATCTATCTAATTCATGTATTACAGGTATTTTTATATTCTAACTATTAGTGTAGCATACAAATGTTGTAGTTAATTGATGCAATTTGTATTGTGCTGTATGGCTTGGTGTAACATTTTTATGTAAGCAGGAATTTGTAAAGAAATTTTCAAAGGAAATGATCTGATAGTAATACTCAGAAATTTTTTTATGAACTTTAGTGTCTCATGTTATATAGAGACATAGATATACACACTTGATACATGTTTTTCTCTATTAAAATTAAGTTTTACAGAAATAGAGGTATCTTGGAGGAATTGCTAGCCAACTTTCTTATTTCCTTTGCCTTCCACTATCTGTTAAAGAGCTTTTAAGCCAGTAGAGTTTCATGGTGAATCTCACTTTTATAATGCAAATAAAACAAATGTTGTCTGTATGATTATAGTTACTTGAGCCCTGAGACTGTACTCTATTATGTGCAATGTGCACCTCTCACTGCCAAGACAGGGCCTTTGTCCAATGTATACAATCTAAAGAAGAGTTTAGGCTCTATACTCAGGTTTACATTTTCAAATCACTACACTTTTGTTATCTACACTGTGTGTGCACAGTAACTGATGAACAGTGTTTTTGCTTGCACGCTATGGACAGCGTTTGGAAATCAGCATATCTTCTGGTCCAAGATTTCTACGTATTTTTATTCATAGCAATGTTTTATGAATTTGAGGCTACTCTGTTCTTTATTTTGGGAGCTCTACCTGAAGCTGTCAGAGGTGTGAGATCTGGAGTCAGGCAAAGTAACTTCTATGTTTCTTCTCCATGTGCAAGCTATCTTAGCACTATAGAAAAGCCTATGGTCAGTTGCTCTTCAGAAGTTTACTGTCACATATTCTTACCCACCATGTTGTGTTGAAAAGAGAAACCATGGATATACACAGTGGAATAATGATGCTGTAGACTGGTTCCCAAGAAGATGCCGTGTATTCCCCTTCCAAATCACTGTCCCTGTACTCACTCACAGACATAATTTTAAAATCACTGTTACTGCTTTAAAAAAAAAAGAGACTAGGTTTTCTAAGCACAAAAGAAAATTTTAAGGTCTAGGGCAAAAGTGGATTTATTGAAAGTGTTTTGCCGATTACAGTGCCTCAACTCCCAAGAAGTGCAAGAATTGCAACACATGCCTTCTCCAAGCATTCCTTATTATTTAAGTTGTGTGTAGCTGCTCATTTAGCATGTAAGTTTTCTGGCTCACTATGAGACATCTATTTCTCCTCTGACAGAACAGGGCATCTGAGTCGTCCCATTCTATCCAGACACCCTTTTTTTTAGGAGTTGCAACATTTGTGTGCTTAAAGTTATTGATCTGCATCTTGCCCCATATGTGTGGCCTTTGTGCCTAGCATCAGGCTTTTGACAGAAAAAGGGAAGTTTCCAGTGGTGGCATGAAATGTGGAAGGTTCATGATTTCGATATGATATAGCCTAGAAAGGTCCATGCTACCTGAATTTTTAGAAGATACGGAATATTTTATGTGATGGCAGAACATCTGTTCATAGACCTTAATAGTGGGACCATTGTTCCAGGTTAACCTCTTCTTGTTAACTTAAGAAACCTTTTACTGGATGTGTGGATAAAAGAACAGAACTGTTTAAATTGATCATAAGTAGCTGTAAAATCTCTATGGAGTGTGCTTTTTGGAAGACTGGAAAGTAAAAAATCTTGAGACTGAGCATAAATACCAATAGGTTACATCCTGTCTATGTTCTAGTTTTGTAATGAATTTTGCACAGCCTTCATGAGAAGAAAAGAAGGCTGTTCAGAATGTTCTGAGGATCAGGAGGTGAACGTTTCAAGTGGCCAAAGTGGGAGTTTCAAAAAAATAAGACCTCCACCCACAGGCACAGAATGACAGAAATATTATATGTGGACATCAGGTAAAAGGGCCAATTGTGAGGGACTTGTGCTTTGTGTTAAAGCTTTTTTATAACTAGAAGTACAGCATGCCATCGTGAGGAATTCAAACCATGCAAAGGTAGAGTGCCTCTGCATCAAAACACAGAGGAGCAGTGTGAATGAGGGAGGACCCTCTCTTCCTGGAAAATGTCCATAATAAAAATGCCTTTTTAAAATTAATCTCCTTGATTAGTAACCTACGTCTTGTTACGATTTTGTGATAAATGTGGAACATACTGAGCAGAGAGAAAGAAGTGAGTAAGTACTATGCTAAGCTTATGGACATAAGAAGATACTCAGTGTCTGTCTTTCTGCATTATCATATGAAAGAATGGAGAGTTTATATTTACTTTTTGGTGATTAAGTGAATGCCAGTTTACATGCCCCTGAGGCAGAGAAAAATTAGTCTACCAGTTCCAAGGAATGCTTAAATTCTCCCCTATCCCTCATTAAGTTTTATTACAATGTAATACTTACTGGAATTGGTCCCATCCACAGTTAAGAGTCTCCACCTGTGATTCAGGCTAATCCTCCAGCTGTGATTCAATTTGGGGTGGTTCAGCATCTCAATGATTCTGCCTGGTACTGGATTTACTGAGAGTCACCAACATCCCAGGTTTGCAGAGCAGACCACAGCAAAGTAGAATAGTATTTGGGCATCTCAGAATAAAGGCAGTGATCAAATTGTACCTGGACTATCTATAGCTCATCTGAAGTACCTTTACTTCGTTACAACAGTTAGAAGTGTCTTGAATGTGCTTCTTATTCATCATTTACTGTGATGCCTGTTTTTATGTTTGCATTACTGTATAGCTGGACACTTGGGCAAGATAAAACACTTTCCCCAGGCCAGATAGTATCTCACTACAGACAGGGGAACAAAGCAATACATGGCTGATGAATAGTCAGAAACGTGACATAACTATGGGAAGTCCTTAGGAAGTAGAATTAGAAAATGCAGTAATAAAGATGAGTTCAAAGAATGGGTTTTGGACTGAGGTGCCAGGTACGCTACAGGAGCTGAAATATACATGTACCCCAAGTGCTTGTTTCTCCAAAAGCAGAAACCTAAGTTGCTTAGTACCAAAATGAATTAAAAATCCCTACTTTTTACCTGAGCAGGTAGTTCTTCTGATCTCTAAATTTATCAGTTTGACCTCTTATATCCAGGCCACAGAATTTCACTGATTATCTCATCAGTAATCCTAGTTACCTGTGTTTGGCTAGTGCTGATTTTCTAGTTGGTTTTGATTCAAATTTGTCAGGACACAGGGAATCCACAACTTCTCTTGGTACTTCCAAGAATGTATTGCTGTCATTGTTACAATTGTACCTTCCTTCCAGTATTTATTTTATCTGAATATAAATTCGAGTCATGGTTCCCTGTTACATCTCTTTCTGTGGAATTTAAAAAGCTATTTACAGGTTGGTGATTTCTTCTTTTTAAGGTGTTTAAATGTTGCAATCACATCTCAATCTTCTTTTGCTAATCTACACACACCAAATTTGAACCCTCATTCTAAGTTCTCCATCTCTCACATCATTTTTGTAACTCCTGGATCCACTTTTAATATAATTTAAAAAACGTGGTCCCCAGAATGTACACTTCCCAGTACAGCTGCAGAGAAGGGTAAAACAGTTTCCTACTACTGCAGGAAGTGAAGGGAGAACATAAAGTTTCTGGTATTATATCTTATTCAGGGATGCTTGTTTGCTTAAGATTAAAAGGGAGATGTTTTCCCTCTCCTAAAGATGTTATCATATAAAAGTTTAGTTCTGCAAAGTCCTTATTCACTTAGCTAACTTCACTGATTCATTAGGTCTGACCATGCCAGCATTACCTGATATGCAACTGTGGGATGTGTTGATCTGCAAACTGACTGTAACAACTGAAACCTCTGAAGGAAGGGACTGTCATTTAATAAGGAGTTTCTAAATAGTACCTGGTACACTGGGTCCTACCCTAGTTGCAACTTTTAGGTGCTATGAAAATATAAAGGTTAAATTTATTATGATAATAAAAGATTGTGGGAGCTGTGCTGCTGAAATCGATCAGAGTAAGATTAAACAATAAAAAGCTGGTTCAAGGCACACTGAAGTAAGGGGGAGCATTCATTGGATCAGGCCCAAAATTAAAGGTTTCTTTCTTAGAAGAGATTTTAAATTCGCTATATAGATCTCCTACACATTTTTCCAAGGGTCTTTAAGAAATAACAACTTAAAAATCATAACTTTTCTTATGTTCTATATTACTTGGAAGTATATTTTCTTGATAAATCAGTGACACAAGCTTAAGTAGTAAAAATAAATGTTCTTTATTTTGCAAATACCACCTGCACATCTTAAAGCCAGTAAGACTCTGCCTGCGTGTGGAGGGGGGAGAGCTGGTGTATTGATCAGCTGAAGTGCTGCAGAGACTATAAACTGATAGTCAGAAGGAGGAAAGAAAAACAAAAAGAAATCACAGGAGAAGACATAGCAGCAGAAAATCTGTTGAAAATAATCCACTGCTGTCTTCTTCTCAGTTTTTATCCCCAAATGAGACTATATCTCAGTCTGTTTCTGGTCAAGACCAAGCATAATAAACCTTAAACATTTGGTTTATATTTTTTCCCCATGAAACTTTGAAGGAATTATAGAGAAAATCAAGGCATGTCTTTAAAAATTCTGATCAGGTTTCCTCTGGAGTCTTGCTGCTGGAAGAATGTCTTATGGGTAAATTTCCACTCTCTCAGCGGGGCAGTGTTTTGCATGAACCAACTCCCAGGAGAAAATGTTGTGTGTTTATTCTGTACAACAAGGCTCAGGCAGCATCTCCATATTAAACTGACTGGAGGGAGGGGAAGCAGTTGACCTGAAGGGAAAGGGGGAGGGATGAGGAGAAGAAGACAGTGTTTATTTCCAAAGCTAGACAGTGCTATTCATAAAACAAAACAAAACAAAAATAATAAAAAAAACAAACACAAAAAAGCCCTCTGAAATATTGGTACAGGTTTCTAGCATGCTGTATTACTTGCAGCAGTTAAAGAATGTGAATATCACCTTACCAGAAATATGCTCGTTAAAGGTATGAGATAAAGCTCCTCAAACAAGAAATCCTTGTGTCAAGAAATTTTTTTTAGTCTCTTTTAGAGAAAGTCAGAAAAATGCTCCCCTTCTTTATTCTTTTACTGCTTGGACTTTAGGCTTTTTTATACTTCCTAAAAAATTGACTTTACTTTTCAGCCCTTTTTTAACCTGGTTGGCAGTACATACTGTCTCACTAATGGAGCTTGTTGTTACTGGGCTATTTCTTGGTATGGTTCTGTGATTCAATACTTTTAATTATCTTTTTATTACAACATGTACCAGGTCCTAACATACAGTAGATTTACTGATAAGGCCATATACCACTTGTATTGTATCCATTTATAGTCCTTTTTATAATGGTATCTCGCTAATAAAATGTTATCTTATTCATTCAATTTGTGTGTAATAAATCAACAGCCTGTTCGCTTTCTTCTCATGCAGATATCGGTATAAGTATGTGCGACTGTGTGCATGTACTAAACCTGATGATGTTGCCTGCATACAAATGGAAATTAGCTTAAGAGTGTTTCATTAATGAAAACGTAGCTGTTTGCCAGTGACCTGAGCAAAATTAATACCCTAAATAAAATAAAAGAACATGGGACTTTATTTTACCTCTCACAAGTCATTTGAAAAAATGCATCCAGCCCATTTTTTCCTGCCATTATTCCCATACGACAGATTGCAGACCTAAATAATTGTAAATGGTATATGGTGCTCTCTTTCAGTGTTTTTTCCGCTGTATAAGATAAATCAGGGATTCCCCAATTTACATTTTTGTGTAATACCACTAAGATGCTGCATTAGCTAGCTGTGGAAGTAGCAGCAAATCTCACTCTACATATATGCAAACAAGGATGTATTTAGCTGCTTACACTGCATTGATATCACATTTAGAAATGCGTGATATACATAATGGAAGATGAAGTAATGCTCTATGCCCTTGCTTTAAAGGTGGCCTGTAGAAAGCAACACTTGCATTATACCCCCTTTCAGAGGAACCTGAATCAGACTACAGATATCATGAGGATGTGATGACAAACACACAAATACCTCAGATTTAGTCTGGATCCTTTGTAAGTGTAATTACTTCCATACAGATAGTAAAAGTTTGAAACAAGCTTTAAAATGTTTGGAGAAAGTGCAGAATTAGGTATTTCAATCTTCTGTAAAAACAAGCACACAAAAGGCACTCCATAATTCTGTTTGTTCTCTATGCAGCCATTCTTCCCTGTAGAAGAATAATCCTAATAGCCATACTACTTAGACTTTAGACTATAAACTTGACATTAAGAAGCATTTCTTTGCCGAGAGGCTGGTCAAACACTGGAACAGACTTCCCAGAGAGGTGGTCAATGCCCCAAGCCTGTCAGTGTTTAAGAGGCATTTGGGCAATGCCCTTAACAACATGCTTTAACTTTTGCTCCGCCCTGAAGTGGTCAGGCAGCTGGACTAGATGATAGTTGTAGGTCCCTTCCAACTGAAATATTCTAGTCTAGTCTAGTCTAGTCTAGTCTACTTCAAAAAGACAATTGAAGGTAAAATCCATACATTAACAACATTTTTAGGAAAATATAAATTGGAATTCATTGCTAAGAAAGCAAATATATTACTGTAACTGTTACAGGATGGACAACTTCTTTCCTAAACATGAACTGCGTCACCAAAAAACTATATACACTAAAGACAGTGAGAGGATGTCAAAATGGTCTTCTGATAACTTTTCTCTCTGATCCACATTTTTAAGTTTTCCTCTCCTTCTGCTGAATACTTGATCAAACCATCTTCTAGTTGGTGAAATCAGTTCATGCAGCTCTTCCTGCTGTTTGGAATCATCTGGTGAGTAAATGAAAATGGAAACTAGAAGATTAGATTAGTGATCGAATTTACTCTGAAGATTTCTAGTGATTATTTTGAATGTGAGAACCTGGGAATAAAATAAGGTTTAGAACTGATTATCCATGTCTGTATATCTGCATCATTCTAAATGGAAAAATAACTTGTTCTTGCATGAAAGAAGTGCATGGACTTTATTTCTTGATCAGAAACAAGAAGTGTACGTTTTCTGTCTCTGAGAGCAGGGTGGCAAGTGTCTGCATTTGCTCCAAGCACTGCCTACCAGTTTTCTCACTGGAGACTGCAACTGGCATTAGCTGGTGACTTAATGTTCCTCAAAAGCAAGAACAAATTTAAGAAGAAACTGAAGGATTTGAGCAGAAAATGAGGTGTTTCTCCTTGGGGCAGAAACATTTAAAAGCCTGTTACGGTAATGGACCTTTCCACCTTCTTATTACTCAGTATTGGGAGGACATTTACCATATTTTCAATTCCCATAAGGAAAGCACTTGCTTTACTTGGGACAGCTGATCAGTGAACACGGTTCATCTGCTTCTGTTGTAGATTCTTGTCTGGCTGTACTCCTATCTGATCAAATCTCTAAGAGATACAGGTCAGGCTCATTTTGCTATGGTAGCAACCTCTGTCCAGGGAGAAATTTTAACTTCATTTTATGGGGTCCAGACAAATGTATAATGTATTTATATGTTTATTTTTGATCCTATTGAGTATGGCATGTTAAAAGATAATCTGCAAAGCTTGGTTAAAGAATCAGCTCCTTGGTTTTTTTTCCCCCAAAACCTAGCAATATTTTCTTTCCTTCCTCTGAAAAACAATTTCTGAAAACCTTTAAATTTTTCCTTGGTTACATTTATATTATTAGCCTCAGTACTAAAATCCTTAGGAGTTCAAACTGTTGAATCTCTATCTGTGAACTGCAATTCTTAATTCAGAGTACAGTGGGAGCTAATCAATATCCCTACAGTAATCCAGTTCTCATTATAAAGGTCTGATCCTTCCCCACTGAACTCAGGGATTGGTTTTCCCTCTCAGCACAGGCAGGATCAGAATTCAGCCATATCTTGACTAATGGTATAGCCTCTGATAAAGACAACAGAAAATTCTATTGATGAGTGTATACAAGATATTTGATGGTTTAAGTTATGACAGGTTTTAAATAAATTTGTCCATCTGTTTATGAAAAGACAAGTTTGAAGGAAAAACTAAGCAGTATCCTTTAAGATAGCATCCAGCACGTTAACTGTTGAAACAGGATAACTATGCTAAATTGGTACATTCTTTTCTTTTTCTCTTTCTTTTTCTTCTGTCTTCCTTTTCTTTCAAAGTATTTCAGGGAGTGTCATAAACTCATAACAATGGTCTTTCTTTTAAATCTCAATCATAATAATAATAATAAAAATTGTGAGGTGGGGGTAGAGATCCAGATTTTCCAAACAATGTTCTCTTCAAAGCCAAAACCAGATCATCAAATCCAAATCCAGGTAGGCGATTAATCCAAGCACAGTGGCTCAGTCACCTTTCTCACGTGAGTAGAGTGAATTTAAAAAAAATTCTCCGAAGCAAGAAGTATTTTATTGTCTAAACCCCAGCTTTTCCATGTGCAAGTGTGTTACAAAATCCAAGAACAAGATAAAAGAATCCTAACCCTTTCTGTCCAAAGGTTTCGTTGTTTTAGTTAATTGTTTCTCAGTCTGAGCTCAACCTTTTCTGTTTGTATACAACGTTACTGCTGGCTACCCTGAAATCTCTGAATGAGATGCCAAACCTGGAATCCTGGGCATATGGATCGATCATGCTACTGTATTTTGTTTCATTTCTATAACAAAGTCCTGGGTCTCCAGGCAGCAAGTTATTTAATATTAGTGTGAGTAAAGTGCTTAAGGTTTAAGCATGTGCTTAGGAGCTTTACTGGATCCGTTTTATAGTTAACTAACTGACAGACTTTGAAATGATCAGAAAATTAACTTATTTAATGACACTGTTTCGGAAAGAAAATTTGTATTACTCATAAGTATTACAGGTAGGAGGAAGTGGCAGATCTGTCATCTGAACTTGATAGATCATTGATACACAGTGATCTCAGATTGCCTGTTAAGACAAGTGGAAGCAGGCGATATGTGTTGTAGTATGGTCAAATGGAGAAGAATAAGGGACAAAGCCAATGCTTGGAAAATGGAGACTCTGTTGTGGGAAGCTGTGGCTTTGAAAGGCTTTTGAGTTCTGGTAAATAATCAGCTAAAGGTGAGCTGCCAGCTAACACAGTAGGGAAACTAATGTGATGTTTGGATATATCAAATGGGGAAATTTCAAGTAAAGGATAGGAAAATTATTTTATTGTGGGAGGTCTGATGAAAATCTAATGAGACCTTGGGTTCAGTTTTGGTGCCCACTTTTCAAGAAAGTCGATAATACTTTGGAGAGTGTTGGAAGAAAAAAGAGAAGAATGGTTAAAATATTTTTTTAAAATACGCTTTGCAATGAAAGAATCTGAGATCTCCATCTGTTTTCTTATCAGAGGAGGTTACTTAGTCCTGGAGTACGAGTACTAAAATAGAGAAGAAAATTCTCTAGAAGGTTACTGACAAAAGCAAAACAACACTCTGAAGCTGGAAATTGAGGGCACTTTCTTAAATTAACCATTGTAATACACTTTTCAAAATCAATGGAACAACTTACCTAAGATTTTTAACCCTGTGATTCCCTATTGCAGAAAACATAAAATAGGTGGTTTTGTTAAAAGTCTGTGCTCCTGTTCAAAAAAGATTTTTTTGGAAAAACATCCATGGTCTGAGTTACACAGAGGGGTCAGTTTTCATGACAGCAATGCCTCTTTCAGCCTTATCTTTTTCTGATAAGAATCTGTAGAAAACACTTCAGTCCCTGCTTTTAAAAGAAAAAAATCATACTAGTTTTCTCTTTGGAGAAATGAGAAATGTCTCCATAAAAACAGTAGGTACCTTCCTCTCTCAAAGTCAGTGCTACGTTTACACTAAAGTGGCTCTTAAAACTGTAATTCCCTTTATATGCATGAGGAAAAATACTGAGAATTACGGAAGACCAGGCACCTTGTCTTCAGGAGTCACAACAGCGCGGCAAAGAAATGCAGGCCTAAAGCCACCCCATATTAACCAAATAGGTGGCTGAATTAGCTGTAAATACTGTGACTTGAAGTACTATGGGATACGAGTATGATCTTCACTGATGAGGGTTGTGGATAGAGCTGTCCCCTTCCCTGGGACTAACGCAGCGGAAGGTAATCACTCCTGCAGGTGCTCCTCTGAGTGCCCAGCACAGTGACAGCGATGCTGGTCAGGAAGGAGCAAGTGGTTCAGCTCCATAAAGTAGCAATGCTCCAGCACTATAAAGTATAAATGTGGCTAATAAGTCCTGTTTTTCAGAAGAGATGAATGCTTTAGGAACTGCACCGTGAAGGCACAGCTGTAGGGATCTTTAATCAGTGCAAATTTGGTGCTAGTGCTCAGTGAATTATATTTTGAGGATGCGGGTGCTGCGCCCCGTTGCCTGGTGTAAACATGCCCTCAGTGCAAATGAAGCGTGCCCTGAGCTGGCTGCTCTGTGCAATGAGATCAGGAGTAAGGGAGATTCTCTGATGAAAGTGTAATTGCGTGCGCAGTGTTATTTATGACTCAGCTGAGTCTACACTTGAGAGATACCTGGTGATAAGGAGTATAAGCACTTACAGGATGGTGTCTGTGATCTGCCTCACTTTTCCAGACCCCATAAATGGCACAGTTCCCTGATAGTTTGTTGGGTTTGATAATAATATCACTAAATCCACTGCATGTAATACTGCAATTACTTTCTTACAGGTTTTGGTTTTTGTATTTTTTCTTTGGCAATTATTTCCTGATTCACCTCTGTGGCATTAAAATTACACTTCTTAGAGCTGGATAACATAAAGAAGTGCCTACATCTTTTCCCTTGTTTTTCCTCCGAGCATTTCATACAAAGCAAAAGGTCTGTTTAAAGCCACAAGTGGAAAACTCGTTTTTAGAAAGTCTGTTTGATATTTATATTTATTTATGTCTCTGAGTTTGTGTGAATTTCTTTTAACTACAATACCATCTTGGCCTGTTATGGCATTGCCTAAATTATGGGCTAAGTTGTACCAAGATCAGAGAATCAGCATGCTTCGTTGTCATGTTTTGTACTCAGTGCTCCTACGTTAAGCTAAGACACTGCTCATCTTTTCTCCCCTTCTAAAATTACAGAAATGTCATTGGGGTTTCATTTTTTTCTCTATGAATGGTTAATATATATGAACCTAAGGCCAGAATAAAATAGTCAGGTTTTAACATCATCACATTATCATATACTTTTATCTTAAATTATAGAAGGAAGAAGCTTCAGAAATCAAAGTCCTTTAAAGAGATTGATGGTGTTTAGGCTTGATCCTGAATGGTACTGAGCATTCTTTCCCCGGTCCTGTAAATTCTTAACTTTTAAGTTCTCTGCAGCTGTCTTTGTGTTTTAGGTCAAGCATGTGTTTAAGTGTTTTGTTGGATCTGGGCCAGAATGCTCAGCATTATAACTAAAGAGGTTTAACCTGTGGAATCTGGATCCCTTAAACTTGAAATCAGACATCTAACATTTCCAAGACCAGCAATTAAAATAACTTTCAATCTCTCTTGGCTAAGTATTGATTAAGAAACAAATTTTAATCATCATCGCTTGTGCTTAGACTCTGATCTTGCAAATAGCTGCACATATGCTTAACTTTACTAACCCATAGATTTCAGTGTTAACATGTAAAGTCTTTAAGTGATTTGGAGAGAAAATCATTTTTACTATTACCATGTCTCCTCACTGCAGTTTTTTCACAAGGAGCGCAGTATGGTTGAGGTCTTCTGGTGAATGGTAAAGTATTTTGGTCCAACTTTAGAGATACTTTCTGCCTTCTCTGACAAAGTTTGACTTCAATTATGATAAGCAAGGAGGCATTTGCTTGCTGTAGTTTGTAATTTGGCAGGGGGATATTTTACTGGTTGTTAGGAGAGAAATGAGTTCTGCTTCCTAGTTAGGACTTTGTTTTCATTGGATAAGAATGAGAGCAAATATTTGGACATAAATGTTTTATGGCAGTACCATATGGTCCTTGGTATTTTATTTTTAATTTTTTGCAGTTGCATTAAATTTCCTTTAATATTACCAATGTATTTTGTTTAAAAGATAAATGCTGCATGTAACCTGAGCAGCTGTTTTTCCTAAATTTGCTATAGCATCAAGAGTTTTGCTTCTTTGAAACTCAGTGTTTATCTGAATAGACAGTTTTATCTCTGGTTTGTCTGTGGAGAACTTGTTTCTCTTTTAACTAATAAATATCGTGTCAGTTATATTGCATTGTCACAGCTTTGCTCTTTATTGTAGTTTGTGATTAATTTCTAATAGCAATCAGTGAAATTATATAGTTGGTTAATATGTGTTGCCAAGATTTTCTTCCCCTTGAAAGAAATGGCACTAAATTAAACTCAGAGAAATCAAACCACCAAAACAAAACTCTTCCATTCTTTCTTTTTCCCTTCCCCTTCCAAAGGAAAAAAAATCCCTTGACTGGCACTGAATACTCAAAACTGAAGATTTACCTTATTCTCTTCTTCCAGGGTAATACTACAGGGGAAATGAGCTTCAAAATCTGAAGGCCCTTGCAGCACCTGGGGACTTGCTGGGACAAATGAAACACACAGGGGTTTAATCTTATGAGTATCTTCACAAAAGAAAAATGTTAGATTAGAGTGAAATTACTATAAAGTTGTCACTCAGTATTTTCCAGCGTCCAACAGTGTGCATGCTATTTAACAAAAGCAAATAGAGAGTGAGAGCTGTACCCAAACAGCTCATGTGTGCACTAAATCATAACCTCATAAATTGGGAAGAAGGGCAGTGAGGGCATTTGAAAGACTCTTTACCTTTTTAACTGTATCTGGCCCACAGTCCTCTGTTTTTCTCTTTTAAAAATTCTGCAATTTTTTTTTTGGGGGGGGCGGAGGGACGAGAAGAGTACGATTTCATATCAAAGTCTAATTTTATACTTATATTCTAAAAACTTATTTTCTGTGAGAAGTTTATTCAGTAATAGTCACCAGATGGTGTGCAAATACTAATGAGGGGATGTTATGACTCTTGGGTTCCTTGTGGAGGTTGTAGGAGTCGGCATCTTGCCATCAGAAAATAGATGCCGGGGGAGTAGAAGTGCTCCCTGGGGAGGATGTGACTGGACCAGCAGGGCTTCATTTTTGTTGCTGCTTTGTTGGTGGGAGTTCTACGAGTTGTAAGAGACTTTCTCTTCATTAGTTTTAATGAAAGAGAAAATGATGGGACATGGTGCTCTGTATCACTACTTTGAAGAGTATGATTAATCTTCATTTTCATTGAACCTGAACAAATACTTAATACAATTTTTAAAAGTGAAGTGAAGCCCTACTGTAGTCCAGATAGATTTGGAGTTTGGGACACAGGGTGAGATGGTCATTTACGGGATAAAGAAACAGTTATTTTGAGGAAGAAGGGAAATGTTCTTATTTTTTCTAGTGAAATACTTAATGCTACCTCTTTAGAATGATAATGCTGTGTGTTCTCTGCCATATGATTTATTGCTAGTTAATCCATCACATCTGTTCTCTGTCCCAGTGGCAGCATATAAACATTGTAAGGCAAGCAAGATGAAACAGAGCTCTGGGATGTCTTTTATAACAGGTCTATGTAAGTGTGAAACTAGAAATGTCTGTTGATTCATAGCAGCATGCTAAGGAGCTTCTAGTTAACAATGGGCACTGACATGTCAATTCCCTTGTGTGACTTGGGCTCTTTTCCCATCCACTCACTCACTCATCCCCAGAATTTACACTGCCAAACTGAAAAGGAAAAGAAAATGTTGACAAATACATAACACTGTCTCTTCCAGATACATTGCATTTATATTTGCCAACAGGAGAGCTACTGACTTCAACTATTGAAAAGCCTTGGGACACGTGTTCAGGGGCTTAGCATGAGATGTAGAGTACTGTGCTGCTATGGAGAAGTCTGACGCAAGATGGTGTTGTCCAATCTGATACAGTTCATTGGTCTTATTCAGGTTCATGAAAGGTGTACCCGTATCACATAGTGTGATGATGTTCTTTTAAATCCTTCCTGGTGAAAATTGTTAGACACACAGACCTCATGTGTAGTCCTAACATTTAGGATTGAGACATACCTGTGAAGCACCTTGGAGGACTGCATTTCTTCTGTTTTCAATGATGCGTAGAGTTAAATGTCTACTAGTGTAACCTTTTTATGAATACTAATGTTACTCAGAAAAACAGTCAAATCACAGCAATTTTTTATGTAATAGCTTGCTTGTGAATGTTGAGAAGTGTACCTGAATATATATGCACCTACAGAGAACAAACTGATCTACTAGGAACTGTAGATATGTCAGCTTCATTAAGAAACAATGAAATTATTTTAAGAATGATATTGCCTGTATTAATGCTGTCAGTAAAGCATGTAACATGACACATCAAACATGATGAATTTAAGGAACTAAAAAAATGGACCACTTGACCAAAGTACAGATAGATAAAGTAAGTCTTAGTACACTCCAACCTTCACGCCCCTAGTTCAAGCTTGGCTATATTTTAGTCTTAAATGCTTTGAGTGAAGCATACTGTGATGACTTCTGCTTCTAGGTTCAGAAAACCAAAGAAAGTTATTTTGTGAATTTGATTCCCCAGCTTCTGGAATTTGACAGACATCTTTTGGAAATACAGAGAGATTTTTAAAAATCTTTTTGTAAACCCAAATTCTGTTTGTTTTCCATTTTGCTTCAGGCCTACATGAATTTAAGACACGTTAGCTTGCATAATCCATGACATTTTTTTCTTTTCATTCTATTAATCTCTACTTGTAGTTGTAAGGTATATGTCAAAAGCTAGAATGTATATTCATATCTTGCCAATTAAATTTTTATATTCTCCATTATCCAGGTTATTTAAATGGAGACCAAGGTTCTGAACCTTAGAACTAAAAGCATTTTGCTAACTTAATAGCCTGTTATATCACAGATTCCCATTGTAGCTGCCTGAACAAATCCTGCATGTGTAACTGGCATGTCAGGACATAGACCTGGAATCTGCTTTCATTACCATTGTGATGGTATTTATTAAAAAAAAAAAAGAAAAAAGAAAGTTTGACAACCTGTACTATAGGGAAATAAGGACTTGATCACTTGCGTCAGCAGTTGTTGGCAAATAATTTTCCCTTTGGAGCTCCTCAGCACCCCAACAGAGTTTCTGTTTGCATCTAAATGAGAGAAATAACATTCTGCTGAACTTCCATTGAAGTTTCAAATGGGTTTGGATGGGAAATCTGGTAATCACAGAACCATGGAATGGCTAGGGTTGGAAGGAACCTCTGGAGGTCATCTTGTCCAATGCTTCTGCTCAAGCAGAGCCACCTACAGCAGGTTGCCCAGGACCTTGTCCAGATGGCTTTTGGATATCTCAAAGGATGGAGATTCCACAACCTCTCCGGGTAACCTGTGCCAGTGCTCAGTCACCCTCAGAGAAAATAAGTATTTCCTGATGTTCAGAGGGAACCTCCTGTGTTTCAGTTTGTGCCCATTGCCTCTGGTCCTGTCACTGGACACCACTGTAAAGAGCCTCGCTCTGTCCCCTGTGCACCCTCCCTTCAGGTATTGACATACATAGATGAGATCCCTCTGAGCCTTCTCTTCTCCAGGCTGAACAGTCCCAGCTGTCTCATATGTGAGGTGCTCCCATCCCTTCATCATCTTCGTGGCCCTGTGTTGGACTCTCTCTAGTATGTCCATGCCTCTCTTGTATTGGGGAGCCCAGAACTGGACACAGCACTCAGATGTGGCCTCACCAGCGCAGAATAGAGGGGAAGGATCACCTCCCTCGACCTGCTGGCAACGCTCACTCAAATCAAATCTAATCAAATCAAATCAAATCAAATAGTACCTCTCATGATTTGTATTCCATCGTACCAGCTGAGATACAGCCACATCTAACCTTCTTATACCTTCATTTTTCAAGCACTTGAAATCAGCTTCAGTCTCTGATCTCTTTTCAGCTCCTGCTGAAATTGATCTCTTTTCAGCTCCTGCTAGATTTTTTGTATGGCCATTAGAATAAGAAATTACACTCTATAGAAGTGTATTGTTTTCAGTTTGGGAAGTTATGTAAAACAACTCTTACCTATAGAAAATCAGTTTCTACACAGTTTCATTTGTTATGTATTATGGAAATGCCTGGGATGTAATCAAACACCTGTACGGATTTGTGCTAAGCCCCATATGGACAACTAGAAAGGAAGAGAGTTTGCTGTGGCTGTACTTGTAAATTAAGCAGCGTCCAGCAGTGTTCCCAAGCACTGCCATTCTGCTGGTACTTTGGGAGAACAGTTCCTGGCATGGCTTTCATCTGTGCCTGCTAGCACTTTGTTTCCTACACATAGCTCAGAAATTAGCGCAGGTGAGGGACCACTCCCAACAGGCGTGTGTCCACCCTGTTTTGGATGCTCATGCTGGTTTATAATATGGCTGCACAGCGTTCTGTGCCTGCTGACCTCAGTGCCATAGTATGGTCTCGGGCACATTTAAGTTACTAGGATAGGCATAACCTCTGCCTCTGGGGCCCATGATGCCTCCAGTATGTGTGCCAGGATATAAACAGAGAAATGAGGTTATAGTGGGGAAAAAGCTAAATGAACACAGTGGAATAATAAAGTAGAGCTTATAATTCCTAATCAATACCAGATGGAAGAGATTTGTAAATACCATAGCAAAAGTAAAGTTAAGAAAGGGTTTAAAGGATAAAGTAATGGCATTTTAAAAGTTTGGTGGAGCTGTTCTCTCTGCATACCAAGGCAGTCTGAGAGAAATCATCACTGCTTGCAGGGCAGCAGCAAGAATTTGATATTCATGTTGTTAGAACGAAATGGGGGATGGGGGCTTAGTAAGGTAACAGATTGCTGTGAAGTTCTGACAAGACATATCATTTACTGAAGTGGAAGTCATCACTCAGTGAGCCTAAGGGCCCATGCAGTTTGGTACAATATACGGCAAACTGTAAGGCCTCAGAAGTTTCCAACAAAGAAGTCGTAAGTCGTATCAATGTACCAAAAAGTGGCTTAGTCTTGTAATTTGTGATTCTCTGAGGGTCTGCAAATACAACTGCAAATTATATATATTGTAGTTACATATATTTCTCAACACAGACTCAACACTGATATATATAATCTATTAATGTATTAGATTAGATATTTAACCTACCAAAAGTTAGGTAACTTTTCTTGTTTGGTTTATCAGTCTTCACAGCTTGTGTATTTGCAAATGCATGAAGATGGGAGAAGTTAGTAGAAATTTGTTTTCCTTCCAGACTTCCAGAAATATAACTCTGTCTAAGGAGAATGGAGATATTATTAAAGGCACGTTAGTACAAGGCAGTATTTCGGGGGGGGGGGGGGAGTGTGGGGGGGTGGCAACCAAGCAACTCACTACTGTTGTCAGATTTCACATGCCCCAGGCCACCCCCACGATGGATTATGTAGGCAATACAGATCCTGATAGTTTTGTTTGCTTCTCACCCTTTTTTTAGACCAAACTGTAGTGGTTTTACTTAGCTTTGAAGCAGAAGTTATTAATGAAAACACATTACCAAAAGTGCTGTTTGCCATGATTCAATCCAGTGGCAAACTCTACAGTAGCAGCTAATCTAGAGGCTAAACTCAGTCAGATGACCATAAACTGATTTCCAATGAGCTGCTTAATATATTTAATTCAAGGGCAGATCATACCACATTCCAACTGACACACTCAAGAAGCAAAGGACAAAAGTAGGACCATGAAACATGGAATCTCAAAGTTAAGTAATAAAGGAGTTTGTTGGAGTAGTGAACACTTAAAAGTTAAAGAGAATGAAAATGGAATTGAAGTCCTAGGAATTGCCAAGAGGTGTGTTTTCAATTCTGAAATCTTTTTTGCAGTGTGATGACGCTTTACCTTTTTTTTAAGTACCATTTATTTCTTTTTCATCTTAATCTAGATGCAGCAGAAAAAAAAATAATAGTTTTTCAGCTATATTTCAGATAAGTCTTTAAACCACTTGTGGAAACGGCAGAATAACTGCACTGCATGGACCTTGACTCTTTTTCAAGTGGTTGTCTAAATTATTGAAAAGCTTTTTTTTTCCTTTGGAAGTGGCTTGGAGAGGTTGTGGCAAGGACTTAAAAATACAATTAGGAACCACTTTTTTAAATATGTAAGGAACATAATATAAATAATCATTATATAAGTGTAGCTTTCCAGCAACTTGCAAGTAGAAAAGACAGAGAATCTCTTAAGGTTAACATTGTTATATGTGACAACAGCATTGACTTTTTATGAAGGAGGGGATAGAACCGGGGGTTGCTGTGTTGTTGCCCTTTGACACTGAATAGTTACGGTAAGTGAATTGGTAAATCTCTGTTTTCATTTTCCCAAACACTTTTATGGCAGAAGAACAAACTGAGCTTGAAATGTGCACTTGCTGTGTTGCATCTTTCTTTGGAAATCCATGTAAAATAGGATTGTCTTCTCTGAATGCATAAACTACTCAATGTTGAGTGCAAACTTAGTGAGTGTTGCAGTTTTTTGACAATCCACAGTACTTCTGAGCAGGTACAGATACTTGCTTTCCATATATCTGTGCAAAATACTTTCAAAATTCCATTATATTAGTTTTATACTAATAGATCACTTACCTTCTGTTGAGAGATTTTTTTTTAATCCAGCTTGAATTATGTAAATGATTATACACTATACCTAGTTTAGCCTTCACCAGAGCTAACATTAGTGCTACTTTCTTGCTTTTTGCATTGCGCTCTTTCTTTACTATGGAGCTGTCTTGGGATATAGACTGGGACTTGGGTGTGAACGACTACTCTGCAAGACAGGACTTCAATGTGTCTAGCTGCTGCTTCTGTGATAAGAGTTGCTCCTTATAAAGGCACTAGGACTTCTGTGATTGTACCGCCTGGTTACCAGGGCTGTGGTAAGCTGAGATGCTTAATGATGCTTTACTGCAGACTTGTGGGAGATACGATCTGGTTTTTTGGGGGTACAAATGAAGGATTATGAGAAGGCTTTGAGAGGACTGCCTGAGCTCAGGTGGTTTAGTTTGCATCTGGGCTGCCAAGTGGATGTTTAGCCTCTCAAAGAGAGTGGTCTGCCTGACTGTAGCCTGACCTTCACATTTATGGGAAGAGATTTATGTGTGCATGAGGAGAGATGGCTGTGTATAAACTCTAACATTACTCCACTGAATTAACATATTTAAGACTATAAAACATCTTTCACAATGAGATTTTTCAGGGGAAAGAGTGTTTATGTTTACTTACTGATTTATAACGATTCTGAGAGTAAATGTTCATTAAACCTTTGCAATTAGGGAACTTTTCTATTCGCTTGTGATGGTGACTCTAAATACTGTCGTTGTAGTGAATGTTACACTTGTCAAAGCGTGCCTTGAAATGTGATTTTTTTTCCCCGAATACTGTTGAAAATCATTATTAATTTATTAAGTGCCAAAAGTGCATTACAGTATGAAGAACAGAATAAGACTCAGTTTGGCTCCAAGGAGATTACAAAACAGCAGATATTTAAAGGAATAAATATACCGGGCGATTCAGATGTTCTGACTGGCAGTGGTATCATTATTTTCTCTTCATCTGTCTTCCCCTGTAGCTCACATGAAAGACAGAGAATGGGTAAAGCACTTTGTCTAGGCTGGTGAGTGCTCCAAAAGAAAGATTTGGCCTGGGAAACATGGGTTGTCTATGTATGAGAGTAAAAGGGAGGCCTAGGTACATAGTTCTAAAAACTAAGTTTTCCTTCGTTACTGTGCCACCTGTACAGCAAGAGGGCTGCAGTGCTCGCATCGTTTAGTGGCTGGAGAAGCAATTTTGGTATGAGGACTATAAATTTTACTTCTGACAAGCTGTATGACCTTAGGGAAATTATTTTATTTATCTGGGCTTCAATTCTTGCAACTATAGAAAGTGGAAAATAATGATTTTCCACCTTTCTGAAGTGCTTTGAAAGCATTATAGGTACCATTTACAGAATATGCAAAATATTGGTGATATTCAAACTGACTTAGGGGGAAACTCCTTATCTTCTTACCGATCCCTTGGGATATCCAGCTGTCTTAACTAGATTTTAGGTGCATCTCCAAATAATAGTGTTCATAAATCAGTTTCAGAAAAGTTTTCAAAGCTGTACTTCATGATCACATTTGGTATAATTCTTAACAAAAATGAAAGCCCGAGGTATTTCTTTTTAATGTCGTTAACTATTCCTCTGTAGAGTTTAGCTAATGAATTTTAAAGGCTGATGGGCTTTCAAATGGTCATTGTCTAGTCTGAATCCCTGTTTAAAACTTACCTTGAGTCCAGTGGCTCTGCTTGAATGATAGATTATCTTTCAGGGGTAAAAAAACCAGACAGAAAAAACAAAACGTCATTCTAGTCTTGGTTTAAACTATTTCTAATAATAGAAAATCCACTACAAACCATGGTAAATTGCTCTGGGGTTAATTGTGTTCGCTGCAGAAATATGTACCTTTTCTCTAGTTTGAATTTGCTTAGCTTCAGCTGAGGTTTCAGTGTTAATTCTTGTATTGATTTTAAAATGTGAAAATTCATTTTTATTTTTAACAGGAAATGAGTCTGAGTTTCAGCACACTGTGGAATAGAAACAATGTTGAAATTATTTTTCTGTGAAATAATTTTCCTGTTATTCAGTCAGCTCTACTATTATCCTGAAATAGTTTTGCAATTTTTTAACTCTGTGTCATTTCTTGGGAATAGAAGTCAAACTTATGCAAGAGTAAATTTCATAACTCTTCTTTCTTTTTCATGAATATTTTGTTACTTCATTTACTTTTCTTCAGTCCAGTACCTCCACAATTCTGTTATTTTCATTAAGGCACCATCAGTGGTATACATGTCATTTCTTTTTAATTCCATAGAATGAATACCAAGAGGTCTTTGCAGAACTGATGGGGTTATGTGGTTAAAATTAGAGGCTGGATAATAGCAGTGCTTTTCCTGGAGAAAAGCAGAGGACTTCTGCCTTCGTTCAGTTTTGCATTAAAAATACATTGGTATAAATACACATGAACTTTTTTAAAAGAAATTTTGGCAAATCATGACCACTAAATCGTGTTATATAGAATAATGAAATAGTTTATAAATAGTAGATAAAACACTTGCAAAGATCAGGTACATAATTGCCCAGTGAAGAAATGTATAGGGACTGAAAGGGACTGAGGTATATAGAACTGAAAGCATGGCTTGTTTGCATCTACTCATGCTCACACAAACAACCGATTTTTCTGAACCGAGCCTAAATTGGGTTACGGGCAGACCCTCCCGATTGTAAACTGTTTTGAAAAACATCAAAACATGTTAAACTTTGATATTATGGTAGCAAATGTACTAACAGGATATAATTCAGAGTATATAATGATAATGCAGAGATATATAAAACTAGAATGAGTGATTTTCTAGGTGATCCCCAGTAATGCTATTTGCATATGTGCTATTACATATAAATTAGGGCACCACTGTTTGCGGGGGGGGAGGGTATGTGTAATTGTTGGTAAAAGAAATGTCAGCAATTTGGTGAAAAGAAGGTTAAGGAGTACTGTGCTGACTGAATACCAGGTGGGCTGTTCACTGGTAGAAGTGGCTTCCCATTTGTGTTGGCGGAGTGCCCCTAGACTTGATGGCTCCATTCCCAGCAGGAATGGAATCTGCTCTCTGAGATAGCTCTGGAGAATCAGTCCTGAAAGACTAGTTTCAGACCATCTGGAGCCAGATGGCCAACTTCAGACTTCTACAATTTAAGGGGCAATTTATTGGGCTTATTGAAGTCTAAGTGAGCTTTGCCATTGATTTCAAGGAGGGACATGAATTTACACAGGGTTTTGGGTTCAGAAGTATTACCAGGTTAGAAATCTTTTAGGATAGAAGACGAACACTCTAAGAGAAAATGTGTGGGGGCTGTACTGGGAATGAGAATCTGGATTTTCCAAGAGCAGATGGTGAAAAATATCTTTGCTGCTAGCTGGTGCCTGAGCTTGAATTGTACTACTTTGCTGTTAAAATCCAGTCTATTCAAAGTCTGTCTGCATGAATTGTACATTTCTAAATAAAAGTGTAATAGGATAATTTAGTAATTTGGTGTCTGCTGTCTACTCACTTTCTCTCCTAAAAGAAATTACCAAGATCCAAATACAATAACCACTCAGTGTCATGACTACAGATATTGCTGAATGATTCTTACTGCATTCATTGGTAAACTATTGTTTCTCTTGGGTGTTTTGACTCTCTGTTCTAAGTTTATTCACCTTGTTTACTGAACTGTCAATTTACCATACTTTTCAAATTGAATTATCTTCTGTTCATGATTCTTCCATGTAAAAGTCCCTGCAAAAATAAACTCTAAAATATTAGAATTACAAATATTAAGTCCTTCCTTTGAACCAAGCTGAGTAATTCAATATGGGGGCACACGGGCTAAAAGAAGAATTGAGAAAGGAAGTCCACCTATAGAAAAGAATGGTGAATTATGTAGCAAAAAAGGTGAGGACCTTTTAACAGTATACATTATTCAGTGCACAAAGTAGCTTATTTTGGGCAAAAGCTACTTAGTGTATGGCACCTATACAGACTTTTCAGGCAATGTTCTTATATCTTGAAATTGCATTGAGTTCTGTGGAATCACAGCATCCTAAAAATAAGGTTCCAAATATGTGTAGTGTTGAAAAAGAATGGGATTAGACAGTGAGAAATTTGCTTATTACTGGCATAGGTGTATAGACATGTATAACAGTGATAATAGTCGTAGTTACTACTAGATGAGTTTTTATGACTTTCATAGCAATTGTGCAAATCCTTCATCTCATTTTTTATATATATAAATAAGGACTGTTGTTTTCATTCTGCAGTAGAAAAACGATGACATTCCATGTTTTTCAATATACAGGAGCTTGAACTCAATCAGCTAACGGTTGCTTCTGGCCCCAAGCTCTGAGACTTGATGGGTGTGCCTCCGATACACAGGGGAGCACGACAGAATTCCCCTAACGAGTAAGATGACCAGTTACATTCCCTCAGTGCCATGCAGTATGGCACCATACTAGTCCAGCAGTGGCATACACGTGCTAGTTCAGCCTTGCCTCCAGGTCATAAACTGCATCAGCTGTTCTGATCCAAGCAGGCTCATTCATCTCTGATCTTCATTCCTCTGTGTGGACATGCTGTATGAATCTCTACAGCCCTCTTATACTAAAAAAGAATGGAAAAGGTGACTGTACACTGGAATACATGGAACGTGTCAATAGATACTGGAGTGCAGACACTAGTTACGGGGTCCAGGTAATTAGATATAAGATCTCTGCTATCTAAAAGGTATTAGCATTGGCCCCATTTTACTAAGGGATGGGCATCATTCTGCTTTCTTCTATATCTTCACTACACCTCGAGTTTTAGTTTTAACTTGAAATCTGACAAGCAGCGATCGTATTATTATTTCCAAGTCATCATTAAAAAAAAAAAAGTTGAGTACTTCAAAGCCAGACAGTGGTGGGACTGCCACTATAAATATCCCCACTCAGGGATTCCTTGCTGACACCTTGTGCTAGCAATTGATCAGTTGGTCAGGACTTCATTCATATAACACGGGCTTTATTGATATTATAGAGTGTTCATGTTTCAATTGAGTTGTTACACATTACAAGTTAGTGCCTTATTAAAAGGTTAAGTATATTGCGTTCAATTCAATTATATTTATCAATTTTTCAACTTTTGCCAGACTTGTAATCTATTAAAAATAAGTCAAATTTGATTAGTTTTATTATGAGTAAAACTGATTAACTCGTATTATTGAGGCTTCTTTGTGTTAATTTTTATTCAGGTTAGTACCATATGTGATATGCCATTGGTTTAATCACGGGATTAAACCTAGGCCAATAGTTATCTGATTTTATCATTTGGTACCTTTTGAGTATTTGCACAGTAGCACTCTGCAAATCATCTAGAATTTCCTTAATACAACAAGATTTATTATGGATTAACATCAGTACGATGAACAGTTTCTTGGCCATTCCTTTAATATACTTGGGTGCAGATTACTGAGATCCATTGACTTCAGAATATTTATTCCAAGTAGCTATTGTTTTAACACCCAGCTATGACACTAAAGCATTAAAAAAATATCATCCCAGTGTCACTGTACATTACACGTACATTTGTCATAGCTAAAGAACGTGTCAGCTCTTTCTATATGCCTTAGCAATTTGTTACCTTGAAATAGTCAATAAGTTGCTAAAAATCACTTTAGTTAATAATACCCTTACCAGAAAAAAATATTTACCAGGAGCCCTGCCGGCCCTGGATTTTTCTGAATGCCTTTAGCTTTCTTCCCAGTCAAATTGTCCTGTTTTTTGATTGCAGAGTCATGGCTTCTTTTTTTTTTTTTTTTTTTTTTGGCTACATAATGAGCTCTTCTTAAAACAGCTCTTATTTCTATTTATTTGTTGTCTTTACTTTTTCTGCCCGGTCAGTCTTAGAACTTTCTGCAGCTTTGGGAAATTAACTGTTTGGAAACCTTCAATGCATATATGTTATTGGTGGTATCGAGCTCTGCCCATATTAAATGTCAACAAGCCATGTTATAGATCCTATCTATAGTTTATAGTTTGACCTTAATTATTATTAATAAGCATCTAAAATAGTTATCTCATGTTGTGTTCAACTTCTTTTAAGTTGTTTTACTGTTACTATTGGCTGAACTGCAAGACACAAGTTTGTTGTTAGGTGAGAGTTTCCACATCTGCCTTCCAAAGGGAAGAACCCCATAATATATTTCTCCTCCACACATTGCAAAGTTAAGGAATACTTTACCCTGGTTTTGGTTTAATTTATTGGTTTGTATTGTGTGTGTGTGTTCATTTTTTTAAATCAGATCCTTGCTATGGGCTTTGTCACATAGCACATTGGTCTGCTTCCATTCAAGATCCTTTGCCTCTGAGCAATAGCTCTAAAATAAGTATCATCTCTTTGCAGAGAGTGTCACCCTGTGGTTTTAGTAGCAGTGAAATAAGTGCCCCTCCACTGCCACCCATGCATCTGGTGTACAGTCAGATACTTCAATATTCTAGTCATTCAGACTATCCCAGGTTTCAGTGACTGTTCATTTTCTCAAGATGCAAGTGGGAGCAATATAATTTTGAAGGAAGTATTTGTATACAAAGAACTTAAATTCCTGAGGAAAAGCTCTTCTAGATACTTCTCTTTTTGTCTTTGACATCTATACTGCGTACTTTAAACATGCATATATTGTATGTATGTCAGAAGAAAAGGACATACAGAACATCTTTCTCCACATATCAGGGAAAAGGTGTCCCATGAGTCCCCATGAGTCAAGAAGCAGAAACAAATCCTCTGTCTCTAGGGGTCCATGGGCTGAAGAACTAGAAGAAAATCTCATCCTGACCCTATGACACAGCAGGTCATAAACAGCTTGAACCAACGTACTAAAGAATGCAGAAAGTTTCAGTTGCTTATAAATCAAGAGTATCAAACAACAAACGGACAGTGGAAGTCAGTTCCTAGAGTGCATTCACCCCTTCAACACTGAACTAATTTTAGGATCTAGATGACTTTGAAAGTCTTGGAGACCTTTGCTATGTTTTCCTATAATTTGCATAATGATTTCTACCTCCAGCTGCAATATTATTCCCTGCAGTATTCTCATTCCAGACTGTTTCCTTATTATGTGATTATTACAGTTTTCAAGACTGATTGTTTTATCAGTCAGCAGCAATATAAGGGATCTGGCTAAAATGACTTTCAAACACTATTATTAAAATGCTAAAACAGTGTTTATGGTTGTGGTCACAATTTCAAGTCACTAAATTCCCAAATGTTTGTGAAGCTGAAAATGTAAAGATATTTTATATATATAACAATATATTAATTTTATAATCATCGGCATGATTATAAAATACTTACAGTTTATTAAACATTTTGCAAAAAGATCTTTCAGATTTATTTTCAAATTGATCAATCCACTACATATTTTGGAAACAGGCCAGTCAGTTCTTAGATATAAAGGCTATAAGCCATACATTCCTCAGATATGTACATCGTTTTTCTCATATAAGCATAAAAGTTAAGCATTTTAGCTTCTGAGCGTTGATTTCAGAAATAAAACTTTGTTGCTAAGATTATAAATCTTCAGCAAGACATACCTGCTCAGCATTTCAGGATGTGATTCACAGGGATGTGAGGCACACAAAGAACTACTGAAGACAACTAGAACTGTGATCAGTTCCTACTTCTCAAAATCTGAAGGGCTATTTGCTTTCATCTTGTTAGTGATCATGTAATGCTAGTTCAGATCCGAGATGCAGGGATAAAATCAGCATTACATAAGAAGAATGAAAGATCTTCATAAGGTTTTCCCACGTAACTACTATGTAAAGCCATTTCAAAGAAACATGGGGCCTTCTAGTCAGTCATTTCTACTGGGAACAGATTTGTAGGGCCTAAGACTGGCTTTACTATTTATTATGAGTAATGAAACATTACCTTTGTTGTGAGACTAAAGGAAAAAGTTGAAAGCTGGGTTATAAAATCTAAAGAAAGCCTCACACTTGCCAGAAGTAGCCAGTAATTACCACAGTGATAAGTTTGAGGACTCAGGTCCCAAACAAAATCAAGAAATAAGAATTCAAAGAGAGGATTTCTTTTTTTCCTCCCAGTTTCCTCTATTCCAGGAAATTCATGTGGTCAAAGGTTTCTTTTAACAGAAAATTATTTACAGGTGCTGTTCCTGGCTCTGTCACAAAGTTGTGTCTTACACCTCCATCTAAGTGCAGTCAGTCTTTGGATCAATGTGACTTCTTCCTGTAGGGATCTTTCTGTTAAATAACTGACTGCTACAAAGCCAATGTCCATGGCCTTCCAGAGCTTTGGATGACTCAAAAGGGCAATGGTTATTTCGGCTGCATGGAGCAATAGTATTTCTAGATGAGGTTATATATTTGTATATAAGTTATTGTATTTCAGAAACACTTCATGGCAGAACCTGAACACTTATTAAAAAACTAAAACTTCAGTCCACAGCTTTTCCTCCGCAATATAGTAACCCTGGGGTATGAGAATTAATGAACGTTTGACCAATAGTGCATGACACTGCTTACAGTGAGGTTTGTTAGTTATTATTGTTTAATCTTTTTGCATTCCAATTAAGCATCAGAAATCACAGTTAGTTCAACTAGAAGTTAACTTAATTTAAAGCTTCTATTACCTAACAGTCCAGAAGACATGTGCAAGATGTTATTGAAAACCTGCCCCTTTTCAATTTTTTCCAGTTTCTGAACTGAATTCTTACTGTTCACTTGCTTTCGAACCATTTCTTTATCAGACATTTTCTCCCACAATCATGAAGTGTGGAAATGCAATTCTTACAAATGATGACAGAGAAAAATAAAAGAAAGTTGAGATTCAGTCATAACCACATGAATCCTGAAGCTGGGGTTAGAAGATATACACCTTTAAAGTCCTGTGAGTTGGCATTGCCCTGCAGGTATAAGGAATTGCAGCTTATTTTGGGTTTGCATTATAATTGTCAAATAGCTTTCCTTACAGTAGCTCTGATCAGCTTTGACTTAGGCCAGTGTGGCCTCTTCAGGGATGAGTCACATTTGGAGTGAGTGAGGCATGAGCCAAGTAAGAGAGCCGCTTCCTACAGTGTCACATGAACTTCATGTTCTAATTCACTGTAACAGTGTAAAAAGGTGCAGAAATACTACAGCTTCAGTCCTTTTCCAACATTAAAGAGATTTTCTTCAATTACAAGTACATAAAACAAGTCACTGTGGATTGTGTCTAGAGCCATTGTGAAGTTACCACAAAAGGTTTGATCGTGTAAGATACCTATTATTTAAATTTTATGTAATTTTAAAATCGCAAAACTGAACTAGCCTGAAAGTTCTCTAGAAAATCATTCATCTAAGGAAAAAAATAAAAGAAAAATCTCAGCCTTTATGGGATTTGTTTGAAAGAATTTGAATTCAATCTTGATTATTTGTCTTCTCTTAGTAAAAGTAATATAAATATATTTCATCCACTTACTGAATTTAAGCAGGATTTTTTTTAGATTAAAAATTATTTTGATAAATGGGTACCTGTAACCCCGAGGAACTTTTATTTGTGAATGTGCCGAGTTTAATAGAATGAATGGTGACAATTCTTGAATATTTCAGCTTTGTTTCATTAGCTCCAAGAGGTTTGGGAGCTTTCCTCAGCCAGGCTAAACTCTAAATGTGAATCTTTCAGGATTCACCCAGAACTTACTGATTTTTACTTATGATGTGCTGTAAAATCCATATCTTCTGTGCACATACAAGTGAAGCTTGCCAACTTCAGCTCAGTGTGATTTCAAACAGATGAGCTATTGAACACTCAAAATGAGTTTTGTAATAGAAACCTCAATTCAGAATTAACTATGGCACTTTTAAATGTATGCATACTATATTAATAACACAAAGCAGCATTTGTAGAATTTTAACCTTGCTGTCAGGTAGCTGATCTGTTAGTAGTTTTTTGTGACATTCCGAGAATTTACACTTAAGGCTTAAAAGGTGAACATTGCACAAAATCAGTTCAAGAGTGAAAAGAAGAATTTGTTACTAAATATCTCTTGGCCACCAAAATATTGAAATTTCTGTAGCAGCCTCAGCTGAAGGCTGTGCTTATTTTTACAACTGAGTCTTTTCCATTATCCAAGAGTGGTTTTCCCATCTCAGCTTTCTCCTCCCCTTCTTTTTTTCCATACACTTTTTGAGGTTTCCCTGCTTGGGCCTCTTTTCTATCCTTCAGTAAGGTTGAATTCCCTGATGGTAATCATAATTATAAACATATGTTGTTACTGTGGGCTACCAATTTACTTGCAGTCCTTGGTATTACAAAAAAATGTAGGTTTTGGAATATATTTTATATCATCAGGGCATATTTCATGAATAATTAAAGGCAAGTCAAATTTGTAGTAAAAAGCAGTCTCTGGAATGCCATGTCTAAAGATAATTGTATACAAAAATTGGTTTGAATCAAGTAACAACTCCAAACAATTAACATCATGGCAGAAAAATATTTTTGAGTTTCATTACCACTGATATGTTTTTAAAATTTGATACTTGTGTCTTTGAGATTGGGATGACTATTAGGAAAACAGAAAAATACAGATATAAGTTTTTTGGAAATCACTAGACTTAGAATATTTAATTTATCACAGATATTTACTGAAAAAAAAAACTTTTCAACTGAAAAAAAATTAAGAAAGGCAAAGTAAAAATACTCTAAATTTTACATTTGCTTTAGTGGCTTCTTCCACAATCTGTCTTTCATTCAGGGTTATTGCAAAGATTTGCCTCTGTAATTAACATGTTAGATTTTTAGTGACTTATTTTACTGTGTAGCATTTTATTGCTGATGTGTCAGTCAGTGTAATGTTCACAGTGCTGCAGGGAGTAATCAGAGCATGCATTAGGCAATTCATATTGTATTTGGTATCCTGGTAAGACAAGATAAAATGTTTTGAAGATTAGTTTAGAATTAAAAAAACCCAACAAAACCAATGCCCCCTCCACACACACACTTTGGGAAGGCATAACAGTAATTAATGAATGAATTTGAAAGGAATGTAGGTCCATTTTAAATTGGGCTGAACCTGATAAAGTTTGCCACAGGGTACTTCAAGAATAGGTGTCAGCAGTGTCACAGCCCTGAGCGAGCAGTTCGTTCATGGATGTGGTGGTAGCAAAAAGAAAAATGCAGTACCTACCTGTGAAACGCAGCAACAGCCATGGTGGGGAGTTACACACCACTCAGCTTAGCACCAGTTCCTGGAAAAGCACTGGAACAAATAATGAAGGTTTGTTAACAACCATATAACAAGGAAAAGAATAAGAGCTAACATGGATTTATAATCTAAATGTGTCAAACTAGTCTAATTTCTTTGCTTAATAAGGTAACAAACATTGTAAATATGAAGGAAATAGATGTCATACGTCTTGATTGTAATCAGGCTTTTGTCACTGTCTTATGGCACAGACTGGATGAAATCACTATAAACTGAATAAATACTGGTTGGAAAGCAGTATGTATAGTAGTTATGTGTTAAGCCAGGAGAAGATACTGAGTAGGGCTCTGCAAGAATCTCTCCTGGGTGTGGCTGAATCGCATATTTTCAGTAATGAAGTAGATGACAGAAGAAAGAGCATACTTACTAAATTCACAATGCCTAGCTGGGAGAAAATAAATGTTTTTGGAGGAAGAGATACAATTCAAACTGACCTTGAGAAATACTCTGAAAAAAGCATGCAGTTCAAGGAAGAGAAGTACAGGGTTAGGTATGAACAACTGCACAAAGATAGGATAAGGAACAAGGGACTTAGATACGGTCTTGGAGGTCTGGGAGGCACAGTACATTGCAAGCTGAACATTTACCAGCAGGTAGCACAAATCAGCAATGGCACACTGCTGGGGGAAGGTCAGCTGTTGTACTGGGATGGAGAGATTATTATTGTCTGGTCCATCTTTTTGATCTAGTCAGCACAGATGTTGCCTCAGCTGGAGAACTGTGCCCATTTACAAGCATAACATTTTGAGAAAGATGTGGATCAACCGGAGAAACTCTTCTCCTTGCTGTGGATAGAGCAAATATTGGTCATAAACTGCAGAGAGAAAGATTCAGGTTAGATATTAGGGATGCTTTTCTTACAGGAATAATTTAGCTTGGGAAGAAATTGCCTAACAGTATTGTGGAATTACTGTCACTGGGAGATTTCAAGAGCAGATTGGGTAAACATCTGTCAGGAATGTGGTAGTTATATTTGACACTCTGCTGAAGCAGAGAATAGACTAGATGACTTCTCACTTCTCCCACCCTGGTTTTTGATGATTTGTTGAAATGATCTTAAGCTACCAGTTTTCACTAAATGACCAACTGTTCTTACACTGAAGTAAAGCGATGTCATTTTCTATTGATTTCACTAGGTTTGGATCAGGAACAGGGTGAAGAGAAGACATATAAATGTCAGTTGCAGAATAAGTATAGGAAAGGCCTGATCTCACTCCCATTAAATTCAGAAGAGACATGATGTCTTTCAATGGAGGCTTAGTTGAATTCTAAATGTAGGCCTTGTATACATATGTATATATGTATATCAAAATATATAGTGTTAATACAGTTCTGTCAGTTAAGCATTATTATTGAAAACTTGCTGTTTGAGCAAGTGTGAGAGAACTAAAACTTTACCAACAGCGTGTCTTTTTCAGAGTTTAGCAATAGAAACTCCAAAGAAAGTGTTCCCCAGTGACGCACATTCCAAGAAATTCTCATAGAATTGCTGATAGCACCTGAGTGGATGAGGTAACCAAAGCATTTAAAATGTATGGCTGTAATGAGTGAATAAGATGCCAGGAAAAAAAGGGATACTTGGGCTCCACTCACAGTATCCTCTTGGTCACCTGCTTTTTCCTTTTTCATTTTAGGGGCTTATACTGTATTCTAGGAGTGATAAAAGTGGGATTTTGTGATCTTGCTTTCTGGGAGTGGAAGGAAACTAGCAGTAGAAATAATCAAAATGTGCAAAGACTCTTTTCAGCTTCTCTGGGACCTAGCCAAACTCATAGATGGCAGCACAGTAAGAAAATCCCCTTCCAGATTATTTCATTGTTAGACCGGTCCCAGGCTGGTAACTTTTCCCTGTCTTTTACACTAAGCAAAGTCCTTCCTTTGCATTGTCTGGAATTTTTGCTCATCCTCTTAGCACACAACTCCTAGCCTTAGGAGTTTTACAGCTTCCAGAACCAGAGAGGCTTGGCCAGGTTTAAATAAACATCCATGCTAACCATTTACCGCCTAGCATTATGATGTTTGCCAGCCCCATGGAATGCATAGTCTAAGCATCAGCTGATAAATTGCTATTTTTATTGAGGTTTCAATCAGAATTCTCTACCAGAATGAAAAGAGGAACTAAGAAACCAGCTGTGTGCTCTATATTGCAGAGAGGCAGCAATATGTAATAGTATTCAAGAAAAGCAAATTCAACCGTAAAGGTAGAGATCATGAACAGTACATTCACCCCGGCATGCATGGTCAATAATTAATATTTCAGTTCATGAAGGAAGCAACATGACTCAGTGGGTAAAACAGCAGATGAGGACTTCTGCATTGCATTACTGCATGGGTCTGCAGTACATCTCTAGTTTTGGAAGTCCTCCTCTTTGCCACATTTCCCCTATCAGAAAACAGGATGAACATTCAAGGGAAATTCATTAGGCTACAGGGATAAAACTGGCGTTAAAAAAGAATTGTTGTTATATAGTTATAGTTAACTAGAAATGATTCACAAGTGTCTACATGTTATCCCTACTAGACCATTACTGAGAACGTGAAATTGTTTGACTGCTTCAGACTACATTTGGTTCCTCCTCTGAGCCCCTAAAAAAGGGTCAGTTTTACCCGAGATGAGATGGGCATTAAAAATGAGATACTAGACTGCAGAATAGCCTTTTGTTAAGGGAAGTAGACTTTCTTTTTTAGTAAGGGGGGGAGTATTGGTTTATATCTGATCTTAAAAGATTTTACTTGAGGTTATCCAATGGAGGAATCATTCACAAAAGGTGGCTCCTAACTGTGCTTCCAGAGTTTAGTATTAGTTTGTTACCTAAAGTGGCTTTTTGCACCAGAAGGGTTACAAGTTCTCCACTTCACTCTCAGAAACTCTTGTGAAGAAATAGTAAAGTGTTTGAAGGCCTCCCAGGTCATTGCAGTCCACACAAAGGTGGGGTTTTGCCTAGTTTGTAACATTCCTCTGAGGGATCTAACAGGCTTTTAGAGCCGACGTTCTGTATGTCTGCACTGAAAGAACAATGTCATTCAGTAGACTTGCCATGAAATGCCTTGGAGGAATTCAAACAGCAATGTGTATATGTGCATGATGCATTCTAGTCTACTGTCATCCAAACCCAGCAGAGGAAAGAGACTAGAAATGTTTCGGGAGCAAGAGGAGAAAAATGTGTAAAGGTTAAACTCAGTGCTAAAATCACTGACATTTGAACAACATAGATGCAAAAGAAAAGTGAAAGCATCAGATATTAACAAGGGTTATTGTACTGGAAACTATCTTGGTAATGATTGCAAAGCCAAAAAAACCCACCAAACCCCAAAAAACCCCAACCAAAAGACCCCAACAACCTACTAGGAAGGCTGTGGATCCAACATAAACATTTTTTTTAAAATGCTGTTAATTGAGAAACATGCCTTTATATAGATATGATCAATATAAAATTTTGCCTGTCATACATGTTTTTAAAACCAGAACTAATTTAGAACTTAATACCATAAGAGCATAAATAGTGTAGCACAGAATTATAAATGTGATGCCATAACAGTATTTTTATCTTCTGAATTATGTATTTCCTCAGCACCACTTAATATGTTTGACTCCATCTAAATATCATGGATAGATTAATTTATTGTGAAACTACTGCCTACTTTATGTACAGGCATGAACATTTCTCTTGTTTTCTTTCTGATTGAGAGGACGTGAAGGTTTTTATTACGAAGAACAAATCAAAGATTCTTGCTAAGTATATGATCAGGAATTTTATGTTTGATTTTTAAAGTAATATCTGAATGTGTTTATATTTAGGAATAAAATGATTTCTAAAACAGGCTGGAAATCTTGGAAGAGCAAGTGAGCCTCGTAGTGCCATGTGAGCTCTAGTTGATGTATTTTCAAATTTTGTAACAAGTGTTTGAATTCTTGTACATTAAAAAATGCCCATGATTATCAGGAAGTACTTCTCAGCACTAGAGAAAACAAAACAAAACAAAACAAAATAAAGATAGTGCAAAAAATGTCAAATGCCATCATTTCAGTGAAGGACTAGTAAGATTTATACAGATGTCTCCACTTGTTTGTTTGCCCAGTTCCTGATTAAGAAAGAACAGACATAGGTATATATTACGTCCCTTTCATTTAATCTCAATCACAAATGAATATATTGAAGATAATAGTTGTTCTTGAGCTAGCCTGCCCTTGCCAGTGGCATTATTAGCTCTTGGGATACTGGCTATCAACACAGATTCAAATCTCTCCTGTAATCTAGCTGCTTTTGAGAGACCCAAAGCAATAAACATCAATAAAAAGCCATCAGCATCCCTCTCATAAGCATATGTGCATATACTCACAAGTCTGGATCATTTTTTTGCAGGGACATGAGCAAGCGTGGGCTTCCTAGATTCCATTTCTTTGAGACCTTATTAACTTCAGTCTATTTCTGTCTTCTACTTAGCTGACCACATTGTCAATGCTTATCAAATAATAAATCCTAATTATACTAAAATCAAGTTTGGAGCACACAGCTGCAAGTCCTCCAAATTTGTCTTTCATTCTGCCTCTAAAAACTCATCCTTGCTGAGACTGCTGCCTTTCAAGCAGCAGTATTCTTGGCCTGAAGACTGACTGATATTTGGAATGGATCAGCAGTATAGTAAATTTAATTTTCAAAAACAAACGGTTGTTCATATTTAGAGCTTGACCAGAAATTGCAAGTTGCATCCACGCTGTGTGCTTTGCTTTCCACAGGGCTGGTCAGTGGTAAAATTGCATCAAACCAGGGGAGCTCTAACTATAGTTACCGGTATGAGTGAAGTCAGGCTGAGAGGAGGCATCTCGAGGATCAGAATAGAGGCTGACGCTTGATGGTGTAGCCTGCAGTCAGTCAAGCCGTAATCATGGGAAGTTGGGACCAGAGTGTGCAGGTTCTGACTGCAGTTGGGTCAGTTCCTTGCACCTTTGCAAAATCAGCGCAGGTCTTCCAAAGTGGTCCTGAGCAGAGAGGAAGAAGAGATGCCAAGGGAAGGAGCTAACTGGGATACAGATAGTGAATAATAAATACAGACAGCAACACTGCTCAAAAGTGTCTGGAACAACCATGTCTTGAGATTCTCTTATATACAGAATAGTCACTTCTTTCCTTTTTATTTACCTGGGAATATGTTTCCGTTGTTCAGCACGTTAGTTTTCTCTATCACTCCTATCAGGCAGAGCTGAACCTTGGTATGTTGGAGCTATGTAGTTGCATTTCATGTTCCCTTAGCAACTGCATAACTGACACTTGAAGAGGAAGCAATAAAATAGTGTGTTTTAATTCTTTTACAGTTTGATAAAGCTTGAGAGATGGAGAAGCTGTGCGGCAACTTCATGAGGAAGGAGAAAGTAAACTGCCTTTTGTTTATACCTATTAACTGCTCTGAAAATACCTGCACTGTTGCTTTTACTCAAAAAGCACACTCTGTGTAGCTAATCTGAATTGATGTATTTATGTTATATGGAATCCTAGCTATAGGTTATTTGTAATACAGATTTATATGTTTAGTATAGTACAGTAAGAGTGAAGAGAAAAGGGAGGAATGAAAAAGCTAAGCCCCACCTTAGCCACTTCCTAAATCATTTGCCTTCAGAGACAATTCTGGTTATAAAGGTTGGTCAATTTTAACTTTTGTTTCACTCAGCCTCAGAAGCTTCTTTGGTGGGAAAATTCAAGAAGGCAGAAGAATAAACCAGCACTTTGACTTTTTGTGGAGAGAGGTGGGATAGTTTTTGGAGGAGCCACAAGGTGGCTGGATAAAATGGACCTACCTATTCTTCAGGAAATGGTGTGCCTTTAGATAAGGCACATAAATATATGTACAGATAGATTGATATTTTAAAAAACATTTTCTTACGGGAATTGTTCCTTCTGTTAAATGTAACTTTTTTGCTAAGGAGACTGTTATTTATCCCACTTGGTGCAGAGCTGTGGGGGATGGAACGGAGGGAACCAGGCTGCATAGGAGATACTCAGAACATAGTCAAAGTACTGCAGTCTAGGGACTGTTCTGAGAAGAGCATATTTATTTGAAGCTTCTCCAGAAAAGGCAGGTGTACAAGGCCTAGGATAGCACTCATCAGAAAAGAGTAGAAAGGTGCAATATCCCTCTAACCATGACACGTCCTGTAAGAAAAATGTTTTATTTCTTTATTGCCTCTTTACTTTTCTTTTCCTTTTTGTCTGCTGTTTTCTGTCTCACATTTTACCTTTCTCCTTGTACTGCCCCAACCATTCATTTTAATCAGCTCCTTTTCCATAACCTGCGGCTTTAGTATTCTGCATCTTTCTGCATGCTAAAATTGCTCTCCCGAGCATTGCTCCACCCACACTTTGATGGATTGCTGTTTATATGCTACCGCTCCCTGCTCGCTGAAAAGCACTGCATGCACACAGGCACACAGTGCAGACACTTCCTCACTTCGGTACAACACTGAACATGGATCTGACTAGACCTACAGTGATGCTTCTGCATTTCTATGATTGTGCTTGAACGCCTTTTGCTATCAAAACCAGTTTTGGGAAGACGCTCCTTCCTCATGTTCTGTCTGACTCTCAATGGGTTTTTTTTGTAATTGCATATCTCCAATCCTTCAGAAAAGCACATCTTCCTCTGTTAATGATGCTTGCCTGGTGCCAATGCCCGTCAAAGCAGACAGGTACTCTCAGTGTCCTATTAAATTAGGTAATTTGACTCAAATAACTGTAGGCACGTTCAAGATCTTGCCTACTTTTAATTTGCAAAGTTTTCTGATGCATGGCAATATCCCTTTCTTCCCCACAGATCGGCATGGCAGCAAATGCTCATTTCAAGCCGTTGAGTCTGTCCTAACACTTTCACCAGGACATCTACCACAGGGATCCCTTTCCACTAGTGGTGACTTTGTGATACTGCAAAGATGATTACTCTGAAAGTACTGTTCATAACCCTCCATTTCTGAATTTGTAAGATGACAAATAATTTCCACCTGAACATCTGTGACATTTGGGTTCTGAAACAGTCTCAAATACCATGCTGTTCATTAGTGGGGATTCAATTTCCTGTACCTCTCTGCTTCAGTTTTGCTTCAATGCATATAGCGTGCATATTCATTAAAAACAACAATAACAAAGTTTTGCTGGAAAAGAGGGGTGTGTAAATAAAAGATGCCTGGGGCAAAGCTGTGTTTTGTGTTCTGGACATTTATATAGCTATTTACAGTGCTCTTCAGTTAAATAATAATAATAATAATAATAATAATAATAATAATAATAATAATAATAATAATAATAAAAATTAATAATAATAAAACAGAATTACCATAGCAACTGAAGCAAGTATGTGTTACATTTTTAATCTCTGAGATACACAAACCCTTACTAAGAAAACATGCAGAGGAAAAAATGTGAACTTGTGTGCCTTCCCTACATTTGAAGGGAATATTTTGTTTCTTATTTCCTTGCCAGTATTTAATGCTGCCTTTGTTAGGGGAGTAGCTTTGTTCTCTTTGCATTGTTACGCTTGCATCTCAGGCGGAGGATGAGTGCAGGAGACAGCTGGAATGTGTTCTCTTCTGAGACATTTTGGAAACTGCCAGGAGTGTGCAGCAAATGGTGGCTACGAGGCCACTACGATATTTTTTTCTGGTACACTGGAATGAATTCCACAGGTGAACACATGGGGAACACATCTATAAATAAAACATGCTTGTATTTCATAACTGCACAAAACTACTTGCTATGTTTTTCTGAATCTGATGTACAGGGAGGTACTTGTTCAAGTTTATTTCCCCTCCCTCCACACCCCAGTTCCCCAGTTTTACTTCGTTTCCTTAAATCCCTTTTGAATTAGAGTACAAAACATTTCCACTACATAAAAGATCCATAACAATTCTGTTTAAAAATATATAAACCCACATCAGTGTGTGTTGTGTCTAAGAAGAGTGAGGGGAAAGAGACATCGGTTAATCCATCAGTAGTCTCTCCATTACTCTCTCCTATGGTGGTAAATTGGGATTTATTTCTTTTGTTGATGGTAAACATTTTTTTCTCTGTTCTATCCGCCCCTGTTATTGGCAGAATAATTACCATTCCTCTTATCAAGGCAATCAAGGGACTAAACTAGCTGCTTTCCCTATATTACTGCAGTACTTTGTTTTGAATCTCTTGCGAAGAATGGGGATTTTGCAGTAACATGCCCGGACACTTCACTGTTTCCAAGAGAAACAGCTCTTGAGCCAAGATTGATTTGGACAACATGCAATAGCTTGCATCTTTTTTCAGGAGATTCAGAGTCCTTTAGAAAAGCTAAATGAGCCTTACAGCAGCCCTAGAAAGAGCAGCTGTGGGTAGCTTGAGGTACAGAAAGATCGTGCCTGCCCAAAGCCATATGGGTTGACTTCATGATGCAGAGGATCACGGTTCTCTGAACTATTAAACAATTTCAAGCCTGATCCTGTTGGTGCAGGCCCCTGACACACATTTTTACCAAGTATGTCTTCATGATCCTTAGGGAAAAATCTGTCCTTCTCATTTCCCTGTCAAATGTCTGCAACTTACTGTATTGCAAAACCAAGTGAGGCTCCAGATTTTGGAGCAAATCCTTGAGATACTGATGTTACATGCTCTTCATATTCTTCACAGACATAAAATTTTAGGTAGACCTTTATTGTGTTTTGTCAGCATGGCTGCATGGCATCCTTTCTAGAGCTGGCCAAGAGTGTTTCTCTTGGAAATGAATGTTTTCTCAGAATGAAACTTTGCATGGGAAATCAGCTGTTTCTGATGAATTTTCATTTTAAAAGTTTTTTATGGAATCATAGCAGAATGTTTGTAAGTTCTTGGGTTAGAACACTATAATTTGCTTTGATGCTACGCATCATGCACCAGTCAAACTGAATTAAATAGTTGGAGTTTATCAGTAAAGAATATTTTTTTAACTCCAAGCAGATGTAAAAAATTGTTTATTGAAAATTTCTTAAAAAGTGGAAATTCTCAATTTCATCTAGCTCTAATTTTTACCTAAAAATGGTGAAATAATAGTAGCATAACTCAGAATTTTTTCTGGTTTATTTCTGCTGGCTAGCCTTGAAGTAGCACTTCCAGCTCCTGTGAATGTTGAGCAAAATCCACAAATGAAATATGAATTTTCAATAGCTTATGTTCAGCTTGAATTAAAAACAAGTAATTCTTTCCTTCCTTTCTCATCTTGGAGTTCATCATGCAGTGACAATTTGAAATTTACAACCCAGACATTTAACATACTTCACAAGAACATATAATTTGAAAAACTTGTGAAAAGAAATGTCTCTGCTAAAAAATGGCACTATCTCTTTGTAAAAAGACCCCTGTCATTTAGATTTCTGTTCAGCTTCCCATCTTAAGCTAAATAACACTGACATTTTTTCAGATGCATTTGTTTGAAAGTTACCCAGATTAGATATTCATTTAAAAGAGTTTTAATGTGACATTGCTGGCTTTCTTCTATATCCCTTTGCGTAAATTTGCAGCTAATGCAGAATATAGATTTTATCAGATTCCATTGCTGAAAATAGAGACAATGCCATTTAGTAGGTGTTCATAATCCTACAAATTACCAAAGCAACATTCACCCTGACTTTGGAAAATGAACACCAAGAATTTTCTTTCAAAAATGTAGGGTGATGTATGTTTCAATAAAACCAGGCAAAGGAGGGTTTAAGATGAGGTTCTGTCTGTGGAAATAGATCTCTGATGAGATTAATAAAACTAGGCTTGATATCTAACTCTCTTTGACTCTGCTGTATATTGGACACAATCTCTTTTGGTAAAGCCCACTAAATGCGTATCTGTCTTTTCTGTTAATTGACCATCTTTGCAAATCTGTTCTTTACACCCCAATAGGTATCTTTCAATTACGTTTGGCACACCTGATCCAAGTGAATACCTCTTTATGTTAACACCCCAAAAAGCAGGGTATTTGCCTCCTAAACTTTATGGAAAGCTTCATTTCCCCGCTAAGCTTTAGAAAATGCATCATTTAGAACACAAGTCTTGTGGGAAATGGCTGCCTTGGAGAACCTTGGGTTCCTTCATATTTTAATTGGCATGAAAAAGTCTTTTAATTCTTCAGTATGTCTAATGTATGTTAGACACCCCACCCCCCACCCCTGACAGTAGAAAGAAGAGGGAGGGAGAAATTAAAAACTGAAGCTCTACAAAGTTTTCTCTTCGATGTGAAAGTTTCTTATGACGGCAAATTGGACAAGGGAGAAAATGACAAGTAGAAGACACAAGAACCCATATTTCTTTTGTGAAGCAGTAGAGCAGATTCCATATTTTGATTAGACAAGATGCTTATCTCAAATAAGTTAACAAAGACAATCCAAAGGAGTCCCCATAATGGGTTGTCTTACATGGTAAGCTACATTGACCCACAATGTTTTCTTTCCTCGTCCTCAATAAACAGGCTTATGAATATTGTTAGAATTGCAGAACACAAAACCAGTATGATAGCGAGCCAGATTTTATGCTAGGAAATGCTCCCTTTAATGTCTCTAAAATATTGTACAGAATCTTTTTTAATTCTAATACTGGTATCAAATTGAGGGAGGAATATTTCTGTAGGGTAACTTTGATGATGATCAAGAGACACAGAGCTAGACTTCCAAAGCATGCAACGTAAGTGTTTAATTCCCATTTTCAAGAGTATCTTTGAAGCTGAGGAGTCCTTAACATGAAGCATGTTGTACAAGTTGCTAGCAACCCCTACTATGCCAAGTAGTTATTCAGGGGTGGGGGTTGCTTAACATTTCCTACAGATAGGCAATGCTGGATACTTGCCAGGAGTGAAAGACAACAACTAATACACACATAAATGTACTTTAAAAATGCACATGGGAAGACAGGTACATAAAGCTTATGTATTTTGAGTTTATTAGTGATCTACCTTGTTTTAGCTTAATCTTTCATTCACCTAGTATTTCTATGATGAAAGTGATTCAAGTCTGCATTGTATGAGCTCAGGACTGCATACAGTCCAGGGTTAACACATTTCTCCAATTAGTAAGTGTTTATTAAAAATGTCTATGGTTGAGTTTACTTTGTGTTCATACATATCTTGTGCTATATGTTGTGAGCGTACTAAGCAATATTACCTTTTCCATGTCTGACGTGCAGCTTGAGACCTACCTGCATATCTGGTAGTGATCATTGAAACAAAGAGGTAGAGAAATATTTTTTAGATTTTTTTTTTTTTAAATAAGTGATCCAAGCTACAGGATCACTTAAGGCTCAGAAATGGTTATGCTTTCAGACCAGGTTATCCTCTTTCCACTCCAGGATTCACACTGGGACTAAAAGTATGAACAGGGACACAAAGGGGTGAAAGAAGAGATCATTCTTTTGGCAGAGTCCTGTACTGGTGGTCAATTTTGTGAAATGAGCTATAAGTTATGGGTTGGGAGCATGATTTTATTTCTAGAAAGAGAAGCAGTTTAAAATTGTTTAGAAAGTCAGTTCTAAACTGAAAAGAAATTCTCCTAAACTTTGGTAAGTTTTGAAATTGGGCGTGAACTCAGTTCCCTTGGAGTTTTTCTAAACCCACTCACTTTGTCCCTTGTCCCCATGCTGTGTTGCAGTTTCTTTAATCTCTGAACCAGTTGCAGAAGTTCACAGGCCTCTCTGTTTTGTAGTCTGGTAGATTTTCTGATACAAATAATTGGTTTTGACTCCCCTGGAATGGTCCATTGTGGTTTTACATAGTTTGACATTGTAATGAGATATGTCTGTTCACAATGTTAATTCTGTTAGCACTGAGATTCTTTATTTCTGTTAAATATTAAGAAACACAGAATGAATTCTTGATCTTCAGACTTGTGCTATGAGCAGCAACATAGATTACAGCAAAGTCACAATGTTTTAATTCATTCTGCTATGCTTTCATTTCTGGGTTGTAAGCCCAAATACATTTGCCTTTAAATGCTTTAGAGGTAGACAGGTTGGGTTTTCATTGCTTCTAAATATGTGGCTGCCTTGGGGCTTCTAATTTATTTTTTTTTTTAATGGAGTGAGAGGCTATAAAACCTATGTGCTGTAAAGCAGGCAGACTTCTAAAAGTTTCCTACCAGCTCACCAGGCTCAGCTGAAAGAGCAGGTATCTTGAAGCTTATTTAACTCTTGTTCCTAGGCTTCTACTTAAAACCACTGAAATGCTCCCCATTTTGAAAAGGTCACATCTGATTTCATCTGAGACATTCCCTTTGTCTCATTTTAGCTGTCTCTGGTTTATATACCTATGAAAAGAAAAAAACAGTTATAGTCAACTGTCCGTTACCAGCAGGAAGACTATCTGGTTGGTGGATGAGCTTTGACAGAGGTGTGGACGCAATCTCCCTGTCTCTACACATATCTTAGCAGAGTTTAACCCAGGAGTGCAGGCTAGAGATTCCTGAATCGCTCTGCACAAAACGAGGGAGCACCAGGGGATGGTGCAACTATGAATGCGTTTATTTGTTCAGCCCCCAATGCTTAGGAATAATAGAAATTTGATTCTTCTGATTGTTATTGCATTAATTAATTCAGTTCCAGTCCAGGTTTCTCATCTCAATAACCTAAAATATCAGAATTTTTGGTGCTATCCTACAAGGTTATCTTTTTAATATATTTTTTAAAATATTGTAATAAGATAATTGTCTTTATATTTAGGAGTCTCACGGAGTGCACTCTTCAAATGTGGTTATTTATCTTTGTCTATTTTCATGGTTTCCATTACCATAATACATGAGTTTCATACCCTTTAATGTGTGAATCTGCCCCAGGCCTCTCTGAATAAGTGAGCATTAGCTACATTTTGAAAACTGAATGTAATTCATACTGTCCAGCTTTAATTGTCTAAGTTAAGCCTCGTTTTGTTGCCTTGGATCCCAGTATGGGCTATAAAAAAGGTTAGGCTGTTAACTTAGCCATGCTGACTTGTACTCTACAGTCTCTGAAATGACTGTTCAGGAGTCTCAGCACCTAAATAAGGTAGTATCACTATCCCTCCAGGAGACTAAGTAACAGGTTTTCAGAGATGTCTAGACACTTGAGAAAGCAGAGGAATATCAAATGGGATTTAAAAAAAAAACTGCTGAAATGCTTAGGCATGTTGAAGACTTACTGAAGACATTTATCTCCATCTGCCTGTCTTGCCAGAGCAGAGCAGGGTCTTGAGTTCAGGTCTGCAAAGTCCTGTACCTCTGCTTAGTCAGTGGTTCAGTCATCTTCTTCGCTGCTTTATTTTTTTGTAATTCATGTCTTAGGACAGAGAATAGACATTCTGCCTAGTGACCTTTGAGAAGTCTTTTTAATCACATTTGTGCCTAGGGAATACCAGTAAGAAATAATACTGACAAGTACTGCACAATGACAGGGTCAGAAGCTGTCCCTTGTCGAGCAGGCAAGACGAACTGTAAACTTTATCCTTCATAACTATTTCTTTTTAATATGTGACATAAGAAGAAAGATAAATATCACTTCCTTTATTTGTATAGTTTATGACATTATTCTTTCTAGAAATACTAGTCCATAAGACTTATTCATCAGAAAGCATTCAAATCCTGGCTCAGTTGATGGTATTTGCTTTAACTGGCTGTACCAAAAGGTCCGTGCTCCTATGTATGCTGGTGTTGCTGTATAGCTTTATTGTCTCCCCTCAACTTTTCTTCCCTTAATCGGAAACCTTAAAACAAAGTACCAAAATTTGCTGCAAGGAAAGTAATGATCCTCCAAAAGAAATTCAGTGCAACTGGAAAGAACCATTTTAATTAGCTGACAGAATTGCATTGTTTAGGTTTCTTTTAAAAATCAGTGAAGTGGCTGCAAATGTTTCTAATGTCTTCACGCTTTTAAAACTCTCACTGGGGAGCCCTTATTCTTACCACAAAATAAGTTTTTATCATTTTGAAATTATTATACAGGCAACTGGTACTTGGAAGGGACTAAAATGCACCTCTTCATGTCTACAGTGTTTTTCTGAGTTTGCTTGGTGGCAAAAAATAGGTTTAAAATAGGCCCTATTTCTGCTTTCTTCTGGGTTTGGGGGTTGGGTTTTTTTCCCAACTTTGTGTGGGTCAGATATACATGCTATAGAATTTTATTGCTATAGAATATTGTGCTATTGAAGCCTAAGCCTGAAGAAAGCACTTCTTCCCAAAACCTCTCTATCCAGTAAGGATACCACAGACTTCTCCAGTACCTAGGACGGTGCTCAGCTTAGACTAGCTGGAACTGTTTTCTGACACCCAGGTCTGGAGCAATCTTCCTTTTCATTCACATGCAGAATACACATAATTATGCGTATTGCTCTAGTAACACTTGACAAATGGCTACCACTGACTGGCATCTGTATGATCTATGTAACAAAATGGCTCTGAGAAAATAAAATATAAAGTGGACAAAGAATAGAGCTACATCTTCATAAACCAAAGTGCACTGAATAGCCCTGCTGAATGTGCAAAGTGGACATTCCCCTTCGAGGTCAGATTGACCAGAGGCTCTCTGCTGGAGGTGTCACCATTGATACCTTTTCCTTCATTCATCTTCATCTTTGAAAGATTAGCATTTCTCTAAGATGAGTCTGAGTGTAGCTTTTGAAATCATACAAGCACCTGATACAGTTATGTAAAAAACCACCCCTGTATGTATGCTTTTGTGCCTTGCAGTTGTATTCTCTGAACTCTAACAAGAAAAGAGAAAAACGTATCAATCATTCATGGAAAGGCCTTGCTTTAGTTTAGGGAGATGGAAAGCAGAATGTATTGCTCCAGTTAGTGGCAGAAAGAGACCACAGTATTCTGACTATCGCTTCCACTTCTGTGAGCCCCCGCTTCCTCCTATCCAGTCCAAGCTTAAAATAACAATAACATTAGCTTTGTCTCTGACTCTGAAAATAATTGATTTCATGTAAGTTGCTGTATAACTGACAAAGAAATGTTGCAAAAGTGTTGCTGTTCTTTCTTCACTTTTCCTTTGTATTCTCCTTAGAGAAGCGTTAATGACGGTATTAAGCCATGTTCTGTCAACATTTATGCATGTGCGACTCCCAAATAAGGTGTGCTCTGCTTGATGTAATTACAGAAGATGCAAAGATCATAGCTGATCAATGTGAACTGCTTTTCTGTGGTAGGGTTTTTTCAAACAGATAGATCATGAGTCCAATCCCGCATTCCTTACTCCCAGGAAACTTATTTGGATTTTCTTTAATGAATATCAGTACTGTTAATCTCTAGTGATTAGAATATCACAGGCAAGCATAAAACTCTGAAGTCCCTGAGACTTCTTAATATGGGAAAAATTCTTCTTGAGACCTTTCCTAACTTCCTATCCAACATAAACAATACAGAAAAATATACTCAATATTTTACTTTCCAGCTCTCTCATTCCATCAGTATGTAACAGATAATATTGTTGGTGTTCCATTTCTATCACTTTTTTTGAACTCTATTAGATATTTATGGGTTATTTCTCATGTACACTGCAACACCACTACAACAGCTAAATCATGGTTAGAAGTTATTATTCTTATAGAGTATCTCTCTTTATTTTTCTGACTCCTCAATTGCATTCCTCAGTTCATTCTGTCCGGACTTTTCCTAGCCGATCATTTGTGAACGTGTCAATGATTGTGAAAGAGTAAATAGAATTTAACTTGGATTCTCAATTCTTTCCTAGCCTCCCTCTTGAAAAACAACATAATTGATATGAAAATGCTTGCCTTAAAGGTTAGTAGATCCTTAATATAAACATTAGTTGGAAGAAAAAAGAAAATTGTGTTACTAGAGTTCTATCTCTGAACTTACAAAGGCAAAATGCAAACATTTCTGTAAATATAGAAAATATGTTTCACAGCCATAGAAGCAATCAATAAAAACATTCCTTTGGAGGAAAACTTAACAAACTGCTTCAGAGATCAAATGATAAAGAGTAAGAAACGTCCAATCTACTGTATCAAAAAAGGTGCCATGAAGGTTCACTCTAGGGGATTTAGTGTGTGTGTTCTCATGATAACAAAACTGAGATCATTACCAAGGGGAGAGAAATCAAAGGACAAGAAATTCAGATGTTATTTCTAGCTCTGAAGATTTTATTTTAGAGAGAACTACTTCAGAAAAATTCAGACTGACAACTACAATCTACTGTCATTCCTGGGAAAAAAATAGTGACATAGCTCTGATGTCAGACTGTACCTTAGTTTCAGGAGTAGGGAGAGAATTTTGAAATTCATTAAATATAAGCATATTTCTTTTTTCCTCCCAATACATGAATTGCAAGAAAGCTAGAAAGAGCTTACATTTTATTTGTTGTACGAATAGTTGTGAGGAAACACTGTCCTGATTTGAGAGAAGGCTGCTTTTGAGGCAAAAGCAACGTATTTGTCCAATGAGTTTACCCAAGAATTGGATAGGAACTCACTTCAGCAAAGAAGGAATTTCCCTTTATTTGGAGACCCTCTTCCCTAGCTATACCTCCACAGTTGTCAATAACATCCACGACTTAGATCAACCCCTTCATAGCTGATAATCAGTAACATAAATGTAGTGCTTATGTTCGCTCCATGTAGCTGTATTTCAGCAATAGTTAATTTATTTTTCTGATTTTAGTTCTTGTGTTGTTGACCAATGAATGAAACAGGAAAAAAAAAGAAAGTTCAAGTGCAAAGTCAGAAGTTCCTCTATGAAGCTTTTTTTCCCCCCCTATTCAGTTTACATGAAAAATGCTGTTATGTGCTTGAAGTGCCAGTATGACATACAGTCACATACTGGCCTTGTTGAACTGCTGTTGTTAGCTGTACCACTTGCTGAACTTCTGTAGTCATCAATGGAATCAAATGCTGGGTCACTTGATACAATTACTGTGATGTTCAGGAATGTTTATTCAAAAGCTCTGTGTGTGTGCATGTGAGAACAGGAGGCTTGCTTTAGTAGCGAAGTTCCCTTGGTACACACCTCGCACGCTAGGATGTGGAGAGACATTTTCGTTTCTTTAGTAGGCGTGAGGTGGAGGGTCTAAGCGGTCACTGCAGGGTCAACACCACAGAACGTGGAGGCTTTCAGCTTGGCCTTGCGAACAACTAGTTAGCTTGTGTCCACTGAGCATTACTTTGCTGCACACTTTGCTTAAGTCATATGGTAGTGGTAGGAATAACTAAAAAAGGCCTCTTTTGCAGTCACACGTTATTTCCATTTTATGCCTTCCCAATCTGTAACTCCAACTTTTCTCAGGCTGTTAGTCATCTTCTAAAACTTTCACATTTCTGGTGTTTACAGAGTTTTAGGGCTCAGAGCGAGCTGTGAAAGTATGCAATTAGTGACAAGGATGAGAGATGGCAGAACCTTGTCATTTCATTATATTTATATTATAGCGCTCACAGAGCTTCCCAGTAGCCAGCTGCCTCTTATGAGAGCTATTGCACAGAGCTAGCAGAAGACTACTCTTGCCCTTACCATCTTGGACTTCAATTTTTCCCTATCCTTTTTGTGGTCTGTCAGAAGGGAAAATGGAGTACTTATATTTCAAAAGTGGTGGCATCATTTGAATGGGGTTGACAGGAGTTTAGCCTAGAAAAGCATAAGCTTAGGGTACATCTATGGCAGACTTGACTGCAGTGTGAAGGTACTAAATGGATTTTAGGTGAGCTTGCTCAGAGATGAGCTTGAGGACCCACAGCAGCACAGAATTCAGTATGGGGTATCCATATGGATAAGAAGCTAAATTGCGTGCTATTATAATTAAATAGTATGTGGTACCAGAGTGAGCTTTCTGTTTTTTTTTTTTACAGCTGCCTAGGGTATGTCTACATTGCAGTGCCATTTGTGATATAGATGCAAACTTCTTTAGCAGGAACCAGATTTCAGTTTCTCAGACACTTGCTTAAGCAGAAAGGAAGCTAAATTCTCTTCTCACTATTTTTATGTCTGTGGCTTTCCAGGGTTTCTGTTTTGTTCCAGATTGCATCGCCATGTCACATGTAAAATTCCACGTCCAAGAAAGGGGTGGAGGGCTACGCCTCTTCTGAGTTGAAGAAAAAAGTCTGAAATCATTTGTGCAGTAAATGAAATGGGCTCAAGCCTCCTCTATGGTATGCAACTAATTAGCTGATGTTCATTTTCAAGTGCGTTGTTCACAGTCAAGCTGAGACAATGCATAATATGCATTATAATGTCCCAGGAATGTGTCCTGATTCTAACTGCTTCCTTTTAGTACCGCTGCTCCCAACCATGAAGAAACCCTGCTTGAAATCTTGAAAGGTGATGGGTGTATTCTGGAGACATACATTTTCAACATCTTCTGAATCTGAGCTCTCTGTGATATAAAGCCTGTGAAAGAATGACTGGCACTACAGCCTGGAGAATGTCTTCCTTTTGGCTTTTTCTCTCTCTTTGTTTCTTCCTACTCTTCCTGATGATTATAAAAAATTTCAGTTTTTTCATTTCAAAAAATTGTTGCTCAGAGACTTTTGACTATTTGCATCCATTTAATTTTAATAATACAAGTACTGGATTTTAGTGCTAGCGATGAAACATGATTTATTTTCTATTATTTATTGCTATTTATTTAGGATTTAGTTAACAGTCTCTGTAGTTACAAGCAGCTATAAGCCAGCCTAGTGAGTCATTTCCTTTACAGTGACACCCATTGAAATGGCTCCCTTGCTGAAAATTCACTGATGTAACCAGACAAGCAGTATCGCGAGAGGTCATAGCTCATTATTTCCCATTTGCTCAAGTATGTGAATGTTTCCTGGACAGAATAAAATCAAAAGAAATCTAGGCCTAGGGGGGTCAAGGACACAAGGGGGAATGAATTTTATTCACATGAATTGATGCAAAAATTATTTGTAAAAGTAGGCTTAGTTCCCATTGCAGACAGAAATGGGACGATGAAAATGTTCTTATTAACACTCCCTATCTACACAAGCCCTGGTGTCAGGCTTGCCTACGTGTTTGGAGATAAAGTATTAAAATCGTGATAATGCACTGACGCTTGTAGAGAAAGCAGAACCATAATTGACTTAATATTTAGAAGCAGCTAAACTAAATAGACATTATTAGTTCTTGGCATTTGTCTGATAACTTGTTCATTTACACATTGTGGTCATCTGAGGCCTCAGTTTTCTCCCTCAGTGCTTAGAAGGCATATAACCAGATCAAGGAGAACTTTATTTCTGGAACATTCAAGCGGAGGTTGTAGCTGTATTTTGTTGGTAAGAAATCAAATACTTACAATGTACAAAGTGTAAAAGCATGCATGTAAATGCTGGAGATCAAAGAGTTAGTCTTCTATGGGGATTATCTAATGTTACTACTTTCTTCCTCACTTATTATTACGGCATCACTCAGAATATAGTGGGATTTCTTGTCATATTTGTTGATATACTGGAAAATACTTGAACTTCCTCCAAGTCTGCAGATCTGTCTGCCAGGATGGATTCCTGCAGAACCCGGAGGGGCAGCTTTGGGAACATCGCTGTGGTTTTTCACTAGACTAAGATACATTCAATAAATAAACAAGCAAACCAACCAACCAACCAACCAACCTTGGGATAAATGAGTTTCCAGATACCGGCCTAAAAAAAGAAAATCCTGCCCTTGCACACTTCCTCTCGGAGATAGCATTGTGCTGCCATGTTCTGCCTGTCCCTGTAGACCGTGCCTCATCTTCCTTTGTCACACACACAGCTTTGTGGCTTTTCAGGCCAACAAACAAACCAGCGTAATGAAAACAGAGGAAAGATTTACTTTAGACATTAAATGGTCTCTGTGGTAATTTATGATCTTTTTTATCTTTTTAAGAAACCCTGGTGGTTAAAAAAAAACAGGTAAAATTGCATTTTTAAACCAGATACTGCACATTCCTTACCAATACTGGGGGGAGGGGGAAAGCGAGATTTGGCTGCTGTAGTGTGTTTGCTGCTCAGCGTCCAGAGGGGAGGTACGTGGATGCCTCGCTGCCTGCAGTGGCCGGGTGACCACAGGGCTGAGAGGCAGCTCCAGAATCAGCGGCAGGTAGCGTGGCATGTCTTTAGCAATCACTTTGCCTGCACAACCTCCTGTCACATGGCTCCCACACCCACTCCCTGTCACAGCTTCACTTCTTAAATAAAAAGAAACTGACAGCAATAAGGAATTAAAAAGGTCTCTGTTGGAAGAAAGAAACGCATGCAACTGTCCTGGAAGGAAACAAATTTGGGTATAAGGAGTTTAGGGGAGAATTTAAACTTCTCTTGTCTTTTAAATACCTGAGTAAGTTCATTTGCTTCACTGAAGCTGATTTTATGATTAGACAGGTATTTATCTCCCATTTACTTTCTGCGGAAAAGGCAGACAGAAAGGAAGCCTTGTGGCTTTTCGACCTGTTGAGTAGAGGCTTTTCGTGCCTTGTTGCATTCTTCACATTGGAGTAAATAATCCCCAGTAAGAGGTGGGGAACCTCACACGTATTTATGAGGTGAACCTCACAAAGCTTGAATTTCTGTTTCTTTTACCATAAACATGGAACAGTATAGCTGCTTGGCTGAAAGTGGAGTCTTTTATTGTTAGGTGCATTTGCTTTCGTCACCGATGCTACAGCATTTCTCATGCAACCTTGTCTGCTGATCTACAGAACTCCTGAGCAGGGGGGCTCTGCAGTCAGCTTCTTTTCAGGCATCAGTCTTCACATGGGAAGCCTGAAACTACTTGCTACCAGAGGAACCATCATGGATCACTGCCATCCTTCTTTATAGGACTCTTTCAGAAGGTAGTTATGGGCTCCCTACCTCCCTGACAGTTTTAATGGAGTATATGTAGTGTTCAGGTTCATACCACTGTGTTTTGCAGTTTTTTGTGGAAGCTTGTTTAGAAATATTCTGGTCATGATCATTTTCTAGCATCATGCTATTTAGGGGAAGCAGAATAGTCTATGCTTGACTAACTACAGTTTCATTCATTTTGGGGCAGAAGGGCAGGTTCTACATCATTGTGCAGCCCTTTTTTTTTTTTTAACTGATCTATTAGGGGGAAAAAAATCTAATAATTAATACTTAATTGCATCAAATGGGCCCAAAATTTGCTCTGAATTGCATGCATGTAACTCACTGGCAATTGTACTTGCATTACCTGAAGGTATTTAGATTGCTTCATGAGATTACCTTTCCTTTAGCCAAATACATAATAATTCTCCTTTGAGATCTGAACTGTTTTATTTAGTAATTAAGGTAGTTTGTGCAACATCTTAAAGATGCAAAGGGCAGATACATCAATTCCAAATCTAAGGACTAACTCAATGGCTCTTAAAGCTTTCCCGTTAGCGAATTCTCTGAAGACAGAGAATTCTCTTGAACGCATATGCCTCTACATTTGGATTTGGCCCATTTTAAACCAGTATCAGAGACATAATGAAAATAAACACCCCTAAATCTAATGGACGTTTAATAACATCCTCTCATTAAGTGGTTTTACTGCTTTCTTTTTCATTTCCTTCACATATTTTAGAGCTGACTCTCTCACATTATTCACAGCCCTTTGGTCACTGCAAGTTTGATTTTGTCCTACAGAAGATGTGTGAATGTGTGTACAAATTTGAAATGAAGTTAACTCTGTGATGATGCTTGCCAAAGAGAATCCTCAAAAGATGCACAGCAAAGCTTTTCACAAATTCTAAGATTTTTGAAATCTTACAGCAATCCTGAGCTGTTAAGATGATGAAAATTTCATCAAAAAGTTCCCCAAACACAACTGGGCAGGTGAACTAGAGCAATAGAAATAGAAATTCAAGTTCACACTTCTTGCATTTAGTATTATTTTTGCCCTAGGTTCTACACATATCAGTGAAAGAGGCCTGATCTATCTTCACACATAGTATAAAACTAGATAGCAAATTAGGAATGACATGTTGGCAATTTGCTAGTGGATGAGTGTCACTTGTTTTACAACACAATATATTTTGCGTTTTGCTGTCTTCCTTCAAATCTCCCCATTCATATCTCTGAATACTCAGTTTTGGCTGGTCTTGTATGCCAGAGATGAATGAGGGGCAGCTTTCCTTAGCAAGGTACTGTGATCCATACTCCTGGCTCTTTCTGCTCTTTGATTTGTTGTGTTGTGTTTGACACCTCTAGTGGCAATACAGAGCATTGGGAGGGCATATAATTATTTGTCCACATCCTCTTTTGGACACTAGTTATAGATTTTCCCTGCACTCTTAGTCAGGTTGCTGGATTTCTTCTCAGTGGAAATGACTGTAAGATTTTAATTGGCCTAGTCAAATAACTGATTTTTGAGGTCTGTTCCAGAATTCAAACAAAAATTTGTTTGCTTTGGGGGAAACAAATAATTAAAACTGCTGGATGAATCTGAGATAAAATATTTAATTTCATTTTGAATTGTTTAACTCCTTTTAAAAGACACATGTCAAAGTAAAAAAGCTATTTTAAAAATGAATAATCAACAGTTTTAGACACAAAAATTTATTTCTGATCTTTGTGAGCAAACCTATTTGTTTCCCTACTGAAGTGCATTCTGCAGCAAGTTTACTATTCACTGAGAACATCTTTTTCTACCATTTTACCCAGCCAACAACAATCTTAGCAAAGACAAAGGCTAGCAAAGACATGGAGCCAGAATAAAAAAGTTTGCTCTGCAATTAAATTTCTCACGAGTTATATAAAGTAAGTAAACTTTGCCAGTTTAGGTACAGGAAGAAAAGTAAGCAGTTTCCATCTTGTAACAGTTAGTTCCTGCTCTCTGGGCCTGTCAAATGCAAACCAGGACCAAATGCTCTTGGGCCCAAGGATAATTTATCAATCTCTTCTGATATCCAGGCTTCTTACTCTAGGCTTTCCAAAACAATTTTCACCGGCTACATACACACAGAGTAGGGTTTTGGTTTTACTGTTCTCTTTAGGAGATAGAACACCAAGAATGGCAAAATCCTTTTGGGATGAGCAAAGATGGCTATCTTTCAGAGGTTTAAACCTATTCTAATTCAGGTATTAACCCTCACATTGATGGCTTTTATCTAGTTGTGGAGTGAATCTTTTTTAAAAAAGTCTCCAATTACGGTTCAGATTAAAATGTTGGCTGCAGATTGTGTGCCCTTGCTCTGGGGACACCAACTACTGAGAGGGGTGGGACACAGAGTACAGAGCAAGAATTCCTGTAACCGTTCCAGCTTAATCCACTTCCCCACACGAATTGGCACCCATCTTCTTTTCTTGTTTGTTCTGACATAGTGGGCCACTCAGTAAGGGCTTTGAGATATACTTGTGGCACTAATGGTAATATATATGTTGCTCAATGGCTAGAATTTGTAATAGTGTGTTTGTGGTTTGCGTATGCGTGCACATAAGAGGCTATTTCCTGTCTTCCAGTCTCCGTTCCATCTCCCACAGTCCCTGTACCTATGAAAAAGTGGATGTTTTGGGTTGTTTTTAATTAGTCTAAACTTTCTTGCAACTTCTTAAAAAATAACATTATTTTGGCTCTATTTTCTACCGTAGAAGAATTTTATGGTTTTTTATGAGAGTGCCTCAACTGTGGGTATTTAATTGAAGCTTGCAAAATAGTCAAATAAAAAAAGTCTGCCTCTTTCCAGCTGTCACAGTTGTTTAAGCCTGTTTGGTACCATATCAGGAGTACTAAAATTTTAACTGTACTGAACAGTAAATGGAACCGTTTAGTAAACTGTGTCTGCAAGATTGTAAGTAAATATCTCTTCCCTAATTAGCCAGTAATACATTATTTGGATCAGCTAAAATAAATAGGCAGTTGCTGCTACTGCCATAAAACGCATTTCTAAAACTCACAGAAAAAGAGGGCAACTGCTAGGAGCTCGTTTGTCCGGATTGTTCATGACTGTTCATGCTCTAACGTTGTCAAATTGCACCACTGCAAGGTGTTGCTGTGCACCAAGTAGGCATGAAACTATTTTTAACACAAATTATACTCTCTACTTCCCGGGTGAAATATGACTGAGTTTATTTGCCCAAATAAAGGGATAAGTAATAAATAGGTCGCATGTAACTGTTTTGTAGCACTATTTTGCATATTACAGATGAACCTTTTTCTGTGGGCTAGTTTCCAGGATCCTCTGTTTAATTGTCAGCTTCAACTCTTCAGAAGAAATGTTCTCTGAAAAATCTGAAAATATCGGGGTTTTTTTGATGAGATTTTTACTAGAATGCAACTATAGACAGTTCATAACCTCTTTTTTCCCTCCAGATACTGAGAAAATGAAAATTAAATATTTTATCTTTAAATTCTACACTATATGGATGTATAATAAAATAATTACTTGAACTTTGTTAAAATTAGATGTTTACACTTAAAACACTACAAAAAGAGGCTTACATTGTGTGGCATGAGTATGAAATAGGATGTATGTTTTAAAATGGCTAAAGTTTAATATTTTAAAAGAAATAAACTTTGCTCCTTTTTCCTCAAGAAATAGCTATGGAATTTTTTTGACAACTTTTGAACAAATAACAAGACAGCTAGAGATAATAATCTATTAAATATAAATTCTTTGAGTTAAAATGTCCCAGGCGTGGAATGTGAAATTGAAGGAAAGCTGAAAATTGAAGCATGAAAAAATGAGGAAGTAGTTGATTTCAGAAAACGCTATATTCATTTTCATGGAATTTGAGTGGCCCTGCCCAGGTTTTACTTACTTGACAAGAGGTTATTTTCAGGAATAATTACATGGGGAAGAAGGACAAAAGCAGAATGCTGAAAGTGATTCATTTGTAGGAACAGTGGGGGCCTGTTGGGTGAGTGATTATGGTAAGTTATCAGTAACTTTGGCCAAGGAACAATAGCATCCTGAAGGCATCTATTCCACACTGCTAAACCTGTAATTTTGAAAGAAAATGTGATGCATGCATTTTTGAAAGAAATGTAAATGCAGGTTTGATTTTCTGATGTGATATGGTCCCAAGGCGCTCTGCTGCACTTGCCTCCCAGAAGGGCAGAAAACAGCCCAGATCCACAGGATGGACTAGGTAGGGTGTTGTACTTCCACAGTGACAACTGGCCACCCATCATCTATAGGTGTCCCTTCTCTATCTTCTTGTGTACATCAAAGCGTACATCAAGGAACTGGTGAACTCAGGCTGCAGGTTAACATCACTATTGAATCCCTTGCAGATGCTGAAACTCCAGAACGCAGCTTATGCATTGAATACTCAGTGTCATCTCCAGCTGAGGATCTATACTCAGATACTTGTACATTTGTTACTCTTGTATGAACTCAGGACATGTATGATACTCGGAACATGTATGATACACATTATGTTGTCTTCCGCATGTAAGAGCCTCCAAGAACAGAGGCTTTTTAAAAAGTGTATTCTCAACAAGGCAACCTGCTGTGAGCGCATCAGATCTGTCCTCTGATGCTTTCACTGGCTTCCCCTTAGATTTTAAATAAGATTCAGGGAGTTGTTGCTTGTATTCAGCATACTTTGTTGCCTTGTATGTCAATGAAGGCATACTTCATTGCCTTGTCCAGCATATGTAAAAGATGTGGAAGGCATTTGTTGCTCGCTACACTACCCTGAAAAACGGAGCATTCATGTTAAGAGGAAATCTCATCCCTATGGAGAGGATAACTTTCTCCAGGGCTGATCTCACACTGGAACGAACTCTGGAAATTTAAAAAATCCCCACAGACCTCACTGCCTTCTGCTCCAGTTGCAAGACACTGTTCTTTGACCCCATCCTCTCCAATGTAAATATTTAACAATATACATATGTCAAAAGCAACAGCGACCACAACTCTGAAACTCTACCAAGCAAAGCACAAGCTTTTCCCATGGGGAGTGGGTGAAAGGACACACAGTATTAGTGACGGCGCTTCCTGTACAACTGTAGGTGTTTCTCCATACATAGCAAGACAGTACTGAGTGTGCCATAGGAACCTGTGTAGAATAATACAGCAGCTTTGGGTTGCCTTTGGGAGAAGGTCTAGCCCTGAAGCCAGCTGCCAGCCCAGACTCCGTTGCATTTGAATGAGCAGTGGAGATGGTACAGGGAGATCTGAGTTACAGGCAGCCTGAACCTTGTGTCCATATTACCTTGGATCTCATAGCAGTCTAACCATGTGGATATCACATATTTACTTCAGCTTTATACTTGAGGTAGTAAGACTTGTGTTTTAGGTAGTATGCTGTGCCACTCTATGCTAGTGGCAGAATTTCAGGTATCTGAGTGCAGTACTCAAGGGGTGTGACATTTTTTTCTGTTGCTACCTCATCAGAGGCTAGTGGTCAAGTTGATAGCCTGACCCAGGCTTTTTCAAGCTGTATTTCAAGACGGAGATGAACAAATTTAAGTATTTGCTCAAATAAATAAGCAAAAGTATTAAATGTTGGTAATAAGAATTTGACAACAAAAGCTTTTTATTTCTGCCTTGGAATACAACACCATTACTTCTTTCTCTCCTTCCCACTCCTTCGATTTTCCAGGTACCACTCAAATTGCCCATAAATCTTGAACTCTTAATTTAGAAAACAATCTCTCAATCTCTATCACCTCCTAAAAATACTCCTGAAAAATGGTAACTATTTTAAATGTCACATTATGGGTTTTGTTCAGCATTCAGTGCTTGTGCTACTGAAAGAAGATTGGAAAAAAGGGAAAATGAAAGTAATAAAAATAAAAATCTTAACTGTGTTTAGATTTCTCACAACACATTAAATAGAAAACACGTATCATGTTACACCATTAGATTAGCTGCAATCTGCCAATTCCACTGAAGTGCTACCACCTACATACACACTTTTGTCCAGTGTTTGTGAAAGATTATACCTGGCAGTAAAACTCATGGTATTTTTGAAGTAGCACATATGCACATGCAATACCTGAGATATATGCCATAACCCTGTGATCATGCTTTTAGTTGTATTTACAGGAACACAGAGATCTCACTATATGGCTTCTAACGGTCCCTGTTGTATTAAGTATATATACACATAACCAAGACAATCATAATACCTAGAGGTTTATCTAATTAATGTGTGGCTTGTGTCCCACATTTGTGATAGGTATTTCAGGGGGAAAAAAACCCAACAAAACCCCCCACTTGTCCTAGCTCTTCTGTCCTCTGCTTCCAAAATACCTCCCTATCATTACAGGCAATTTTTGAAGGCAAGTAATTATATCCTTCCATCCATGATTTGTGTCCCTGCTTGAGAGGGAAAATGTACATATCTAGGTCTCAAGCAGTTTGATGAAAAGTTAAATGGAGAAGCCTTAGCCTGCCTGAAGCTGGCTGTTTCAAACCTACCCCCCAGCCCCAGCCCCCCTGGCTGCCTGGCAGAAAGCACAAGGGGGTTGTGTCAGTCCTCCTCTCTCCCCAAAGGATTATACGGGGTGCAGAAGTACACTTCTATAGCGCTACTACGGAAGCACAGAACTATGTTTTTCTTGTGCCAGTTACATTCTTATCGTGGTGCAATTCTTTTAAGTGGCAATAGTTTATTTTAAACTTAGGGTTTGTTTTTTTTTTCCTTTTGCAAGTATTTGAGACAAAAATTGAGCTAAGTAAGCTATTAATGATTCCGTGGGCATATTTTTAGGAATGACCACTCTACCTGTGCTTAATATGGCTGAAGAGAATAACTGGTGCTCTGGTTACATTATTGTGCTTTAAAAATTCAAAGGGAGACCGCATCAGAAACACTACTCCTTATTCACTTGTGCTCCCTAATGGCAACTTTAAATTCTGTCTTCTCTATTGTCTTTGCTAAAGACACATGACTTTGTGCCTTTGCTGTCAGAGCGGTGTGTATTGTGCCAGTGAAATGCAGTCAGTGCCTAATGTGCATTTACAGAACTTTCAAAGACTGTTATATATACATTTCTCTTCTCTTTTTTGTGGAGGATATGTGATTTCTTCTATCAGTGCAGCAGCTTGTGATGTGATAGTACAATGAAACATGAGGCCAGTGCAGCCAGATACCTTTTTTCTTCATATTGTGTCAAGGGTATGAGCCTTCTTTGATGTTGGTGAAGTTAATAACATTTAGAGATATAAAAATCAAGTCAGTACTCACTGACTAAGAAAGTAGTACCAGACTCCTTGCTAACCTAGGTTTTTACCAACTTTTCTATTTCTATAAAAGAAAAAGCTTTTAGAAAGTGAGACATACGTCCTTTGTTTGTACAAATTCTTAGACAATATGTGGAAAAGAAGACCATATGTTCACTCCAAATTTAGACCATCTTTTGGTCATTTTATAGCACACAGAAAGGTGCCTTGCAGGGAAAATCGCTACAGCCGGAATCCCTCTAATCTCTCCCACAGAACTCACAGCAAATCCAAACTGAAAATTAATTGAGATTGGGGAAGAAAAGCTAACACCTTCTCCCTTCTCAGTGGGCATTATTTTTACTGTGACATATATCTGCATTGTTTTAGCCAGAAGAGCACAAGGAGAATTCTTAGGAAAAAAGGGTGTTCACTGAACATTGCCACAAAGTTCAGCCTATAGGCTAGAGAAGAAATCACAGTGTAGTAATTTTGCCTTTTTTATACCTGTCCATGAATTTTTTCAAACATGTTTTTAGTTTCCTAAGTATACACACTGCTCAAAATCTGGTGACAAAATAGATCTTTGACTGTTCAGTTTTAGCCATTACATAACAGAAATGTTGTGGTTTGTTTTGATTATAGGTAGACTACATTATTTTTTTTTCTGTTCTTTTATTTTAAGACTAACTCCTAGAATAAATTGACACAAAATTTCAAAGTTGGCTTTCACTGAATATTTGCTAGTATTTTCTTGTTATGTTCTATATCATTTTGGGTAGTGATGATGTTTACTATTATGTATCATGTAATTTATAATGCATCATACAATCTATTTGCTGCATTACTTGCAGAGACTGAAAACAGAGGGGCACAAAAATGCTTCACTGCTGCTGTAACGCATAGTTCCGAGTATATTCCTGTTGCATTATCTTTGTTTATTTCCCAAACAGAACATGATTCTAAAGTGGCCAAATATGCAACAAACAGTACTTAAAAAAAAACAGTCATAAACTGATATGTGTCAAAATGTGTGTTGAAGAGATTCTTGATTAATTAAAGACTCCTCCTTATTTTCTAAGCTGAGCCTTGAGACCCAGTTTCCTTCCTATCCATACTTCATAAATGAGGGCTTCTGCTTAGTTTCAGGTATAAGGTTTGAGCTTCAGAGTAATATCCATCCCTTAGGTCAGTCTACAGTATCCAAAGACAGCAACGTGAATGCATAAAAGTGGACAAGGGAACTTGCCGGATTAGACTGCTCTTCTGCCCGGCACCCTAAATTCAATACAGACCTAGCCCAAGGAAGTGTCAAAAAAAGATTGAGAAGAGACTTGTGACCTTATCTTGCCTTTTGCATTCATAGCTGTTTATGATTTTCAAGGATACCTGTAGCATGTGCCTTCACAGAATCTGCTGGGGTTCTTTAAAGTACAGCCCTATCCAGAACAGGACCATACCTGCTGACATCACACCTTAATTTAAGTATGGTGTTTAATAAGGAGGTAACAAAGTCAATGACTGAAGAGCAACCATGAGTATAATAACATACTCTAACACCTTTCAGCTGCCTGCCTCATGTTCATTTAAGCGGCTGAGGATTAAAATAATGGGAATAAGGTAAAACAGGCCTGTTCATAACACGTACCAGCACAGCTAAGTGGGGACTAACATACCATGTATTTATTATATTGTATAATAATTGTCCTTCAAAAGTCAGCATTGCCATGTATTTCTCCATCTTTTATCCAGAGGGCAACATAACTCTCTGTAACTGGGGAATGCTAAGCTTTTAGACCACCTAAGAATGAGGAGACATATTACCATGATATCATATGATGAACGGAACATGTGACGCATCCCTCTTACTGCATCTTACTGGCAATGTTATAGATTTACATATATTAGCAAATTAGACTATAGTCTTAAAGGACGGCATTCTGAACGTTGTATTTGTATCTTGGACATTTATATGAAGTATGTCTAGCATATAAATACCAGTTTGCTCTGACAAATACAAATGTAAAACTGCTAAAGAGACTGTAATTTACATAGTTATTTTGGCTAAGTATCTGAGAAATAGGCCAATTCAGATTAGATTCCTTGCAACCTCTATTTTAATGTCTGTACCTCTTTTCTAAAGGCCAGCTCTACTCATGTAAATGCCCCATGATCTGAATTGCATGCAGTAATCTTGAGGGGAGAATATGTATTTGGCACCATTTTCAATGATCAAGACACTTTACATGACATTCTTGTTTAAATGGCATGAAAATCAGAGTTAAGTGCTGTGTAAATGAGGGCAGAATAGAGCCCTTTGTATCTCATTTTCCAACTGCCGTGGGATCATCTGGAGGTATAACCACATAAATCCCCCGAGGATATGTCTCCAACTCTCTCCCTTAACATGCTGTTCCCTGATCACATTGGAAATCCACTCAATTTAGATTTAATCTCAGCAAAATCTACCCAGGACTTTCTTTCTAAATTTGCAATACTATCTTTTTGGCACTTCTTTGCTTGGGCTATTATGTTTAGCTGCATTTTTGCTTAGACATCCTCAGACCTGCTTCTCTGTGGGGGCACCACTGTGTGTCAGGAGAGTAGGGGTCTCTAAAAATTAGAGATGATACTGTTGGCTCAGCCCCCAGTATGGGAGCATATTGCTTCCTCTGTCACTGACTGCTGCATGATGTCAGGATTGTACCTTCTCCCTGCCTTACTTTGCTTATTTAAAATATGGCCATAATGTTTTCCAAACATTTTTTACTTTCTAATCTTTCCAAGTTAAGGCTCTGCATTGCATAGAGCAAAAGTACAGCCATTCTCCCCACCCAAAAAGGAAGCTCCGAGCTTGTAATTAATGAGTATATCAAATTTACAAGCAAAAAATAAATGGCAAGTTCCATGTGGAGAAAGAGAAAGAGACACAGAGACAGATGGATTTATATAAATTCAGCTTTTAAAGTGTTGGTTATTTTTTTTTTTAAATTAAATAATTGTAAGCAGTAACCAGCTGTAGTATTATTCTTCACTGTGTAATCTGCACAGTGAAATGTAAACAGGGGGTCAGGCTCTCCTGTGGCCATATGACCCTCTCAGCAGGAAAAGGGGGCATGGAGAGAGGCTGTGCACAGAGAAGCGTACAAGGATATTCATGAGCTGGGAACTTTTGCAGCAAAAAATAGCTTTCCTGCATAGTCAATGGTGCATAGCGTTCAGTCTAAAAACCCTTATTAAATTAAGAGGAGCTTTCTGCATCCACCAGCCTTTGCCGCTGCTGCTGTGTGTACTTCCATAATGTTGTTGAGAATACTGGGGCTTAATATCAACTTGAAGGTTTAGAAAAATGCAATAACATTCAGATACAACTTGATTACTGACGGAACAGAGATACAGAACATGAAAACTGATATGTCTGGGGAATCGAGCTCTTCTGAATCTCTTTTTTCCTTAAAAAAATTCTTTCTTAAAAAATAAACGTCTCTCTATATGTATATATGCATTCCTTTGTCAACACAGGAAGATGGAGGGATTGGCAGCCAGGCATTCTTCAGTATGTTAATTATCTAATGTTTTCTGTTCTTTAAAATTGTCTTCTTTTTTCTTCCTTTTTTTTCAGATTAAAAAGCTGAGCCCATCTCTTGCACTCTGATCATAGTTCTCACACTGTGTATTTAATACAGCATATTTTTTAATTCACAAGCATACTCTTTCTGTCATTGCTATAGTCACTATAGCTCTGACTATCTTTTTGTTGTGGTTCAAATGTCTTTTCCCTGCAGTATTTTTATGACATAACAAACCTTTATTTATTTCTTCATTTATTATTTTAAAAACCAGTATAGTTTTCCACCCAAAATACCCATTTTTACATAACCTTGAGATGCCTATTCATTCTTTCTCAGGAGGAGTTCAGGGGAAAGGTGCAGCGCCCCTCTAAATCACAAATGAAATGAGTTTGTTGGCTTGAATAGTATTTCTCCTTTCAACCCTCCGCACATTTCAGTGCATTCCATTAGTCATTGTTCAAATGAGGCTGTTCTCCGACCCCAGAGGCAGGGGAGGAGGGAGTTTGGGGTTTAAATGAGTTTGCCGATCAGTACATAGAGGCACATTGTTTCTCATCTTATATTTTGCATGTTCTGTTTACAGAAAATAACCCTGGTTCCCAGTACCAAAATGTTTCAGGTTTTGAGCATACTGTATGTTTGATGCAGCTAATTTAAATAAATGACTTTCACATTTAAGCAATTAAACCTATAATTAGCACTGTTTGAATGAACTAATCAGCTAATACCCTATGACACACAGTTCTTTTTTTCCTCTAAATATTTTTAAAGGGAAAGGAGAGAGATTTATGAAAAATTATAGGTGATGCAGTAAAAAAATATGCTTTGATTCATGGAAATTACAAAACAACACCACAAACTATTTAGACCGATGTTCTCCTTTTGCCTTCCAGGGAATGTGGAATTATGCACATTCATTTCCTCTGAATTCAGGGGAAAAGACTGCAATAAACAAAGTAGCGAATCTTTTTTAAAATGAGGCAAACTTCTACCACTGTTGTGTGTTTTTAAAAATGCCCAAAAGCACTTTTAGAGGTACTATATACTCACTGTATTTTAAAACGTGTGCATACATCTAATCCAGTGGTAGGAGAGCTGCGTAAGCCATACCCTTGGGAGATTCCCTCTGACTGGCAGAACGTTAGCCGCTCTCAATAAGATGGAAATTTATTAGGAGGAAATTATCCTGGTGTCCTCTGAAAAACAGCATTTCTGATAAAAATCTTGTTCTCTGACAGCAGTCTAACAAGATACATTTGTTAGCTGGTTTTGTTCCTTGACTCATCTGTTAATTTTAATTCTTCTGTTGCACTGCTGTGTATTTACGTTCTGAGGCAGACATGATCTATGTGTGCTCAGTGGAGATTGAGATGTTGGGGGTGAGAGGGCACAGAAGTTTAGGAGAGAGCTAGTCTTTTTTTTTCTTTTCCTCTAGTAAAAGTAAAGTGGAAAAAATGCCCTTATATTTTTATTAAAGCTTGAATTTGTTAATAAATGTTGTGCCTCTTTGAATCTATGTTACTGTAGATTTCTATTACTACAGAAATATGTATAATTTATTATATAATTCTTCTTTTCTTCAGCTCTGTTGTCCCTAAATGTCACAGTACCACACATAAGCCATACGAGTCACACCACATACTAGCATTTTACTTCCCCCCACACACCCCGAAAACCATTAAATGTCTTCAAATGCTGAAAACAGCTTGAACACCCTTGAGCTGTTCAACTCTGCCTATCCTCACTGCAGCCCAACTGAGGATGGGATTCAGGACCCTTCTCTCCAGCTTAATTTTTCCATGAGTCTCTGCCTCATGTGGGGCTCAGGCTGGAAGGTTTTCAAAGAAGGAATGTGGATTTTTAATGAATTAAGGTGGCATTGGGAACCCTGCCCCCAGCATTATGACTTGCCAAAGTTAGGAGGTACACAGTGCTCTGCTCTTGCAGAACAGAAAGGACAACAGGAAGATGGCAGATGGTCTTTTGTGGTTATATGGCTCACCAAAACTTAAGTGAACTGGTTTCTATTCCTGTGTGATAACTAGCTTCTGAAAGTGCCTTTTCATCTGCCAAGCTTAAGATAAGAGCTAGTTTAGATTTAGTCTTTTTGTCAAACATTTTGGGGACAGTAAGAAGAAAGAAAGGGGTCACAGGGCAGTGCTGCCTTATCAAAACTTTTTTTAATAGGATTGGATTCACCCTTGCTTTCGATGGAAAGTCTCAGTTCAATAGGGAATTTCTTTTTTAAGTAAGAGAAAGAGATAGTACCACCCTATGCAACCAATACTGTTGTGTAGGGAACATTCAGAGAAGATCTGGGTTTGAACCATCAGGTTCGGAGCAGAAACTTGCACCTCAGGCTTTTACACTCAGGCAAAGGATTTGTCTACCAAGTCATTTCCCACAGTGAGAGTCTTTCTACCTAATGTTTCCTCCAACCTGGACTGGAGAAAACCATTATTTTTGTGAAGCTTTCATAGATAGGAAAATAATTTCTTCCTTGGCTCTACTTCTGAAAATCAGGGTATAGGTGCCTGAAACACTGATAGTTCTCACTGTAAATGAAATCTGAAGGTGTGGCAGATGATCAACAGCTGAGGAAAATCAAACCCTAGGTATTTGAAGTTGGGCATCCAAACACTGAGGCACCCCAAACTTGAGGAATTCACAAATTTTAGTGTTAATCTTGCTATGCTTCAGAGCCCATACACAAAACAGAGGCACTTATGCCCTATTATCTAACAGGGGAACTCATCAGTAATTTCTTATTCAGTGCAGCTTTTGGATAAAGTGTAGTGAGTATTGTATGCTGGGGCTGGCAAGGTTCACACATGGGCTGAGAGATATGCAATTATGAATATACTCTCTTGTGAAGAGGGCTTTAAACTAGGTTCGAAGGGGGAAGGGGATAAAACCAGGCTTACTAGAGATGAGCCTAGGGGTGGCGTGCCGATGCCGGGGGCGAAATCGATAGCCCAGCTTAAGTGCATCTACACCAATGCACGCAGCATGGGCGGCAAACAGGAGGAGCTGGAAGCCATTGTGCAGCAGGAGAGATATGACTTAGTCACCATCACAGAAACATGGTGGGGTGACTCTCATGATTGGAGTGCTGCAATGGATGGCTATAGACTCTTCAGAAGGGACAGGTGAGGAAGGAGAGGTGGTGGGGTGGCCCTGTATGTTAGGGAGTGTTTCGATTGTATAGAGCTCAACGATTGTGATGATGATATGGTCGAGTGTTTATGGGTAAGGATGAGGGGGAAGGCCAACGAGGCAGATATCCTGCTGGGAGTCTGTTACAGACCACCCAACCAGGATGAAGGGGCGGACGAAGCGTTCTACAAGGGGCTGGCACAAGTCTCTCAATCGCTAGCCCTTGTTCTCGTGGGGGACTTCAACTTCCCAGACGTCTGCTGGAAATACAACACGGCAGAGAGGAAGCAGTCTAGGAGGTTCCTGGAGTGTGTGGAAGACAACTTCCTGACACAGCTGGTAAGTGAGCCTACCAGGGGAGGTGCTTCGCTCGACCTGCTGTTTACTAACAGAGAAGGACTGGTGGGAGATGTGGTGGTCGGAGGCTGTCTTGGGCTTAGCGACCATGAAATGGTAGAATTCTCCATTCTTGGTGAAGTAAGGAGGGGGGCCAGCAAAACCGCAACCATGGACTTCCGGAGGGCAGACTTTGGCCTGTTCAGGATGCTGGTTGAGAGAGTCCCTTGGGAGACAGTCCTGAAGGGCAAAGGGGTCCAGGAAGGCTGGATGATCTTCAAGAAGGAAGTCTTAAAGGCACAGGAGCAGGCTGTCCCCATACGCCATAAGAAGAACGGGCGGGGAAGACGACCAGCCTGGCTGAAAGGGGAGCTCTTGCTGGGACTCAGGAAAAAAAGGAGAGTTTACCGCTTGTGGAAGAAGGGGCAGGCGACTCAAGAAGAGTACAGGGATCTCGTTAGGTCGTGCAGACAGGAAATGAGAAAGGCAAAAGCCCAGCTAGAACGCAATCTGGCCGCTGTCGTTAAAGACAACAAAAAAGTTTTTACAAATATATTAATGACAAGAAGAGAGCCAAGGAGAATCTCCATCCTTTATTGGATGCGGGGGGGAACATTGTCACCGAGGATGAGGAAAAGGCTGAGGTACTTAATGCCTTCTTTGCCTCAGTCTTTAACAGGCAGACCAGTTATCCTCAGGGTACTCGGCCCCCTGAGCTGGAAGGCAGGGACGGCGAGCAAGATGAACCCCCCATAATCCAAGAGGAAGCAGTCAACGACCTGCTACGCCACCTGGATGCTCACAAGTCTATGGGGCCAGATGGGATCCACCCGAGAGTGCTGAGGGAGCTGATGGAGGAGCTTGCCAAGCCACTCTCCATCATTTATCAGCAGTCCTGGTTAACGGGGGAGGTCCTGGACGACTGGAGGCTTGCCAATGTGACGCCCATCTACAAGAAGGGCCGGAAGGAGGACCGGGGAACTACAGGCCTGTCAGCCTGACCTCGGTGCCGGGGAAGATTATGGAGCGGTTCATCTTGAGGGCGCTCACAAGGCATGAGCGGGACAACCAGGGCATCAGGCCCAGCCAGCACGGGTTCATGAGAGGCAGGTCCTGCTTGACCAACCTGATCTCCTTCTATGACCAGGTGACCCGCCTAGTGGATGAGGGAAAGGCTGTGGATGTGGTCTACCTGGACTTCAGTAAGGCCTTTGACACTGTCTCCCACAGCATTCTCCTAGAGAAGCTGGCGGCTCACGGCTCAGACAGGTGTGCTCTGCGCTGGGTCAAAAACTGGCTGGACGACCGGGCCCAGAGAGTTGTGGTGAATGGAGTTCAATCCAGTTGGCGGCCAGTCACGAGCGGTGTTCCCCAGGGCTCAGTTTTGGGGCATGTCTTGTTCAATATCTTTATCAATGATCTGGATGAGGGGATCGAGTGCACCCTCAGTAAGTTTGCAGACGACACCAAGTTGGGCGGGCGTGTTGATCTGCTCGAGGGTAGGAAGGCTCTGCAGAGGGACCTGGACAGGCTGGATCAATGGGCCGAGGCCAATCATATGAGGTTCAACGAGGCCAAGTGCCGGGTCCTGCACTTCGGCCACAACAACCCCATGCAGCGCTACAGGCTTGGGGAAGAGTGGCTGGAAAGCTGCCCAGCAGAGAAGGACCTGGGGGTGTTGGTCGACAGCCGGCTGAACATGAGCCGGCAGTGTGCCCAGGCGGCCAAGAAGGCCAATGGCATCCTGGCCTGTATCAGAAATAGTGTGGCCAGCAGGAGTAGGGAAGTGATCGTGCCCCTGTACTCGGCCCTGGTGAGGCCGCACCTCGAATACTGTGTTCAGTTTTGGGCCCCTCACTACAAGAGGGACATTGAGGTGCTGGAGCGTGTCCAGAGAAGGGCAACGAGGCTGGTGAGGGGTCTGGAGAACAAGTCTTGTGAGGAGCGGCTGAGGGAACTGGGGCTGTTTAGCCTGGAGAAAAGGAGGCTGAGGGGAGACCTCATTGCTCTCTACAACTACCTGAAAGGAGGTTGTAGCGAGGTGGGTGTCGGTCTCTTCTCCCAAGTAACTAGTGATAGGACGAGAGGAAATGGCCTCAAGTTGTGCCAGGGGAGGTTTAGATTGGATGTGAGGAAAAATGTCTTTACTGAAAGAGTGGTTAAACATTGGAAGAGCCTGCCCAGGGAAGTGGTTGAGTCCCCATCCCTGGAGGTATTTAAAAGACGTGTAGATGAGGTGCTTAGGGACATGGTTTAGTGGGCATGGTGGTGTTGGGTCGACGGTTGGACTCGATGATCTTAGAGGTCTTTTCCAACCTCAGTGCTTCTATGATTCTATGAACTTTCCTCTACAGGAAGAAACTCTTGAGTACTGATATTCAGCAACAGTAGAAAGGAGGTGGCCCTGCAGGGCAGGCCATGGGGATGTGGTCAGTCTTACGGAGGCGCCCTGGAAATCTAAACTATGATCCCCCCATGTTTCTCTCAGGATGCAGATCAACTGGACCTTTTCTTAGCACACATCTGCCACACCTTTCAAGGCCTACTAGGGAAATTATCAGTAACTTTACAGATTTGGTTTGGAACAAAGTGGTTTTGCTTCCAGGAAGCTCATTATTTCTAGAGCTGAATGAAAATGGAAAGACTTGAAAACTATTTTAATATATTTTTTCCATGTAATAATCTCTGTATGATATAAAATGTTGGTTGTTCTGATTAAGTGTTGACAGCCATTACCTCTGAATGCAATTCTTTAAATACCAGGAAATATCCAGTTAAAGCAGCTTCTGTAACATACCTAACTCCTACACAGCACGCTAACCTATCACTTTGTTAGGGTCTACGCCTCTCCAGTGCTGTTAGCACAGTTGACCTCATGCAGCAAAAATTATATTTGCAAAAAAGTTTCTAATTACTATCCTGGTTGGTTCAAAGTTTAAAATTCTACTTTGAAAAGTAGAAATGCTATTTTCAAAACTATTCTGCTTGTTGTTTCTATTCATTGTTTCCATGGCAGAGCTGAAAAACTATTACAGCTGTGTTTTGGGTGGTCTATTGTATACCACTGTTGGTTTTGATTACTACGTTCAACACTCCCTTGGTATGTGTTTCACTGTCCCACTGCCTCCACACAAATAAGGAGTGGTGCTGCCTCCACCCGTTGTTTATACAATTACCCTGTGGTTACAAAGTGGGAAACCTAACTTCTTTACCCTCTTCTGCCTAAGGGGTTCACATGTCCATACACTGGTTCCTAGGAGTGTGCCATAAACACTACGTTATAGCTTATTATTTAAGAGGGCATCGCTCTGCCCTTCCTTCAGGAAAAGTCCTGGAACCAAATGTAGAACATAGAAGAAGGAGCATGATTCAATGTCCAAGTGATAAGGACAGCTGGCTGAGATGAGGACACCAGGTTTCTGCTGGTTTGACTCAGTGTTTTATGTTGGACCATCATCAGATAAATAAACCCAAAAACCCAAGGAGTATAGAAAGACAGATACAGGCTAAGGTATTGCTGACCTGATTTTTAAACATGGTTTTATAAAGACCTTCTGCTAAAGTCAATCAGGCAATACATAGTGCATTTGCCTGGAATATACACTGCTCAGTGTAATGGAGACTAACTTTCAATAACATGTGTTTAAATGTTGCATTTAGACATTGGTCCAGATGATGTGATTTATTAAAGGTTCATAACTCTCAGAACTGAATTATGAGCAGTTAAAATACAGACTGCTGTCTGTAAGATACACACATCATTTGCTGCGTAAGACGGGAAAACAAAAGTGCTTCCTTGGACCCAGTATTGTGAAAATAAGTGATTGTGGGTGTAAAACGAGTGACTATCTGTATGAAATGGCAGTTGTAAATACAATGTGTCTATGCTGACCAGCAGAACACATCCTGTCCCGTACAGCAGCTAGCGAGGATCAGAGTAAACAAAAACTGCATTGTGGCCTGTCTTCTCCCTCTTTGCAATTATACAGCATTTGACCTTCTGCAGCGGAAGCCAGACCTTGTAGCCTAGCCATAAAAAACATCCTTTAGAAAGCTGCACCTTGAAGTGGGCTTAGGACAGCTGAGACACGTGTACCTGGAATCAAAAGTAACTGATGCCTTATGACAGTCAACAGAAAACTTTCTTACGCGATAGATTTTTTCTTAAACTATGCGGTCTCATGTGTTTTTAATTACTTGATGTAGGTGTTCCCATTTTACTTTGGTTTTCTTTGTCCAGTTTTCATCAAGAATAGGAAATCTGTAAAGGCAGGATTTTTAACTCAAATCTTTATTCAAAACTTCAGATGTTTGTCTGAAACTCATCTGAGCTTTCTGCATGTGTGTCTCCAGGTTAGTTCTGGCAATATTGTTAAAGGATCTTTTTTGTATGCAAGATCTTCAATCCTTGATTTAAGATGGAGTCATGGTAAAAGTAAAACCAAAATAAAAACCCAGGACATTATTTGAGCATTATTTAAGGGAAATAAAATTAAGATCAATTCTCAAGTAGGAAAAACGTACAAGATGGGGCACAACAGCCTTTTATAACCTGAAAAAAAAATCACTAAGCTTTTGTATTCATGAGAAACAGAAGTCTGTAACCTACTTGGCTTAACAGTAGAACAGGACTTGGTTGAGCACCCGAATGGACATAACTCTGGATTGAATGGGGATGACTACAAGCCACACAGATCATGTTGTGATCACCATTGCCTCTTCTCTTTCCTCTGACTATATCCAAGTCTTGAATACATATTTCAAGGAACTGTGACCTGAATGGAGATGATTGATCACAGTAGCAGTAGAATAAACTTTCAGTATATCTTCACATTGACAGTGAACCTGATATCAAACTTTAAGCTGCAGCACTTTGCTTTCCTATAGAATAAAAATATTCTGTCCTAAGTCATTGCCTTTTCAAAAACATAAACAAAACCAAAAAAGCCAACTCTTTTTGACTGGTGTCCTGGTTAAACCACGACAACTGGCTGTGCTGATTTCCATATAATTCCAAGTTTCTTATCTCTCTGATTTCCCATGCACTCCCTCTTACCTCTCCTGATCTCCCACGAAACCCTGGCAGAATATCAGCAGATCTGATAGTTTCTTCTGGGCTGCCTGCCATTACCATATTTTATGTACTTCAGCGTTTCTGTGGGATTGATGACGCACAATACATCATTGGGCTGCTGTGACCAAACAAGGTTTGTGTGCTGCAGCTTCCCCTAGCATTTTGCCAGAAGTGCTGAGACCTATCAAGGGGCTGAAGAAAGATGAGTAAATGTTGGTGAGGGATGGAGGAACAGTGTTGAAACAGAGTAGATGCTGGGTAGGAGGAGAGGTCTAAAAACAGTGGCAAGGGAAGAGTTAGTAGGTGTTTCAGAAATATCTGAAATTGAAGGGAAGATAGAAATATTCTGGCTCAGGGTAAGATGTAAGGAATGGGCTATTGGGGGGAATGAAAATTGGGACTTGAATAGAATGGAAGGAAAAGAAAAAGGTAAGTTTGGATTGGGAGAATGATGACTGCAGGGCAGGATGATGGTGAAGGGGAAGCTTCATTAGGATTTAGTAAAATAAGTGTCTTTGTACCTATGCCTTTGGTGGAACTGAACTATACTTTCCAGCCTTTGTGAAATAGCCTGTCCCTAACTGCGGTACATCGCTGTACGAGATTATTAGTGTTAACCAGCGTATGACAAGAATTACATCTACGCTGCAGGACAGGTGCATTTCAGGATCCTATGGGTGAGCCTTGCAGTGATGTCCTAACCCTGTATTAGGAAGGCAATGGGGCATGCTGTCTGCCCCTTTACCTCACTGCCAGCAGAAGACCTGGCTGCATGAACTGCCGTGTATGACTTTAGAGACATCAATTTGGACAGCTGGGCAATCAGTGCCACAAGACACACTGGAGAGTGTATCTGCCTTGATATGCACCACCAGATTCCACTGATCTGATGCTCTTATGATATGTGTAGGAACGGCAGAATGTGATTTGAGCACAATATGCCTATGGAAATGCCATTCTGAAATTAGCAATAAATGATGTCAAGCTGTACGCATGATATATGCTCCCGGTTTCTTACAGGAAACATCATTAACTTAAATTTTAGGTTGTTAAACTTCATTTAGCACCATCATATACTGTAAAAATCTAAGAAATAGCTAGTACAGTCACTCAGCTCACTATCCCAGTCTCCCATCTCAGTCTCGCCTCTTCATCTCAATGAGCACTCCCTTTGAAGAATGGTTCTGGGAGATCCACGAAGAAACCAAATACATGCAAATAAAAATTTTGGAAGAGGAGGCAGAGGGGTCTCTCCTTTATATATTACGGCCTCATTGCCATACTCTGAGACTATAAGAACAAGTGTAATCTATGTCTTCGTAAAAGCTTGCATTTTCCCTAAAGTGGCAGGTGCCTGCCTTTGCTTTAGACAAGAAATGCTGTAAGATTTTCTCCGTGTGACTCAATTTGATTATTTTGAATCAAGCAAATTAATGTGAATTTTAATTTTAGAGTTTCTAAATTGGCAAAGACTTAAAAGTGTGCCATAGTGAATATATTTACAATGAAGACCTTCTGGGAAGTGTGAAACAGCAGTAAACATACAGAAACTAGTCTGGACAAGTTTTCAACAAGGGAACTTCATTTTAAAATGTTTCCTCTGTACCAGTTAATAAAAATGAAGCTTAAGTATGGAATTCTTCAAAAAACTATTATTGGCTTTGACGTATTTGCAATCAGATGTGCTCCCTAAAACTACTTAGAAAAGCCTGACCTGCAAAATGGAGGTGTGACTGCAGATCATATACAAACTACCTGCCATCTACATTGCAAAGGGAATGCTAGCAGCAAGAAGACAACCCACGGACATGTCCCTCCATAAACTTGACTACATATACTGATCATATACTCATCCTGACACCCACATCCCATCGTGTTTTTTTATTAGTCCACTGGAAAACTGTAAGTGAGCCTAGATATGCCTGGCAACACTTTGGTTTACTCCATAAAGCAAAGAAGTCCTGAAAATCTAAACTCAGTTCATCAAAATGTGAAATGATTGGCTTTAAATGTTTCTTTTAATGGCAAATTTCAGTGTAGACTTAACTGAAGGCATGTGAACACCTCCTTTGTTTTGATCTCTGTAACACATGTTACTAACTAGGGTGTGATTATAACGTATGTATATACATGAAATACAAAGGTTGTAGGAAGACTTAAGAAAATTTTCAGTGCTCATGCTGTTAAGGTAAAACAGCCCTCTAATTGTCCTTATTATGTTCATAATTCTTTAGCTGACTAAATGTCCCTTCTCACACACTTTCATTTATCCTTCCCCCCAACCTCTTACGATTTTAAGTTTAAAAATGCAAAAACCTAGAATGTTGTGAGTTAGAATTGTAATGCCTGAACTCAGTCTGAAATTTCATATCACGTTAAGGATGAGGTGGTTTAAAAGCAATTGGCATTGTTGTGCTACCCTTTCTAGCTAAGACACAGGAAAGTTTGACTGCAGGTCCTGTGGTAATTTTTCTTGCTTTTTTGCTTTTGTGAATTAACACAAATGTCTTGCTGGTTAATTTAAAGCTTTTTATGTTCCCTCCAAAATTTCTATCTTTATTGGATTCACATCTGTAGTTTTATTTAATATGAACCAGATGTTGAAATCGAGGCAATATTTATTAGGACACTTGCACTGAAGAAGGCTTGCTACAGACAGTGTATTGTGCCAGTTCTCTGGGTACAGTGTCAGGCAGAAATAAAGTATGCTGGAGGTTTTTTCTGTTTCTCTAATTAGAAACAAAGCTTTCTTATCAATAACCTTCAAGCTTCAAACTTCATGTGCAAAGAGATATGGACAAATGTACATAAAATTCCACAAACTGTTGTACTTCATACACAAAACATTGTGCTGCTGTTAAAAGTGTAGGTTGTTAATACACCAGTATCAATGGGCATGCATGGCTGCAGAATCTCTGCAATGGGATGATGCTGGGAAGACAACAGACAGCAGAGAGCAGAATGTACTCTTAGAATCAAAAATCAAAGCTAGCGATGAGAGCAGAAGCTGGGAGATGCAGCTGCTGCCACTGAGCAGCTGGTTGGTGGTGTCCTGTCTCCATGAGAGGCAGCAGCTCCTGATGTGGGCTGAGTTACAAGTCAGAGGGAGCTCAGATCTGCTGCTTCTCCAGAGGTGTCAGCATCTTTCCGTGCTCTCTGCAGTGTGCGCATGTCGGACATGTTTAAGATGCGTCTGGTGTGTTTTAAATACTGAATTAGATACATGGTCAGTTTTTGGTCACTGCTTGGATATAGGTCACTGGGTATCATGCCTGGAAGGTATGAGATGTAGAAGGAACAGAATCTATGTCATAGAAGAGATAAAGATTTATTCAGTATGTATTTTGCTTAGACTCTATTTTTTTGTGCAAAATCATTATTCACTAAAAGGAGAGGCTCAGCCAGTCTTTCGCCCTCATGAGCTGGAACATTTTGCTCTTGCAGCATAATCAGATTTTCCAAGCAAAACTCCTGGTTATTTCAGTCACATTTATGCAGCTGTACAAGGCCTTGGCAAAATTCAAGCACTGCAGAGCATGGTAACATTTCAAAGTATAAAATTTAAATCAATAGCATATACTTAAATTTTAAAGGCCAAATTAAAAAAAAAAATATTGTGTCTACAAAATATGCATACAGGTAACTGATTGCATTTTTCATGTATTGAGTGTACTGTCTACAACAGTGTAGAGAGTACCTGCACCAGTGATATCCAGAATCTCAGTGGATCATATTCAGCATGCTTTCATTTCCTGGCAAGTTTCGCTTGTGTTTTGCAAGTGCAAAGGTTTAAGCTTAAGATCAAACCTTTATAAAGAATGGCGAATGAGTTAGAAACATGGAATGAAAGACTCTAGAAAAATCTGTGTAGGAAATAATATTTTCCAATATACATTTCTTTCCACTATTGGTTGGGACTTGGTGTTAAAATAATTGAATAACTAAAACAGAGGGGCACAGCATGTTGTGTAGTAAGGTATAACTGGTGGTTCAAAGCAACAAGATGAATGCAGTATAGGCTTTGGTGGCAGCTTGGCTCAGTTATATGACAAAGGCCTAATTATAAGACACAAATTGCTGTCAAATTAATCCCACCTTGGTACAAGGCACAGAATTTCTCTGTGCATCATTCCCTTTCACACCAGTTCTCCTGTCTGTCCATCACTTGTTCTGCTTAGTATGTATGTCTGTGCTGTGCAAGATCCAAATACAAATCCGTAAGCCATAATTTCCTGAGGTATAACTACATTTCTGTCACTGACTTCCTCAGTCATTCAGCTGTCCCTTACCTTCCCCACCTGTAAAATGGGGAGAGAGACCCCTATGCAGGAAGTTGCACAGTTTTGTCATAGTGCTAATCACCACAGTGTCTCTATGAATGTTTATAAAGTGCTTTGAAGATGAAAATTGCCAAAGAAGTGCTAGGGATGATTATTATAAGTTAATGAATAAATTTCAACATGTATTTGATTGCCAGGTAATTCAGAAGGGAATCACCAACCCTTCCCTCTCTTCGAAGAAGAAAAGTTGACAGTCAGCTAGTTGCTAATTAGCACTCAACTGAAATGCCTCCAAAGCTGAGTGCTCCCAGTTGAGTCCTTTAAAAAGTAAGCTTTCAACTAATTGAAATATGCTGAAAGCTGAGCAGTGGGTGAGGTGTGTAACAGGTAAATCAGTATGGTGGAGTTGGGTATGTAGAAGGAATATTAAGCTTTTCCAGGTTCACTAGAACTTTTGGGGAAAACGCTAGCCAAAATGGGCATCTCTTTTTCATATTCACACATCTGTTCCCTTTCTCAGGCCCAGTTTGTAATCTGTCACAGGCAGGCTATTCTGCCATATATTTGTGAGGGCAAGTTAGGGAGGAAGGGCTGCTTAAAGATTGTGTTGAAGTCTGGTGTTGCTTATTTCTTACTATATTGAGGGGTGCTTATAATGATTCTTGCTTTGGGCCGAGATAGACTTAAGAGATGTTGGATAACACATCGTTTAATACGTTAGAGCTGAGTGACTGTGCCACCTGCATTTAATTCATATTTAGCTTGTCTGTAAGGGAAACTAGTGTATTGGAAAGGGGCTCGGACTCTTCAGGTCCTTACCTCTCTGCTGGCCTGTCTGATTTTTCGCTGGAGGGTCAGTCTCCCAGACCATAGTCTGCTCCTGTAGCTTCCCCCACCATGTCTTTGGGTTTTTCTTTTGGCTGTCTGCCAATGCTATAAACCGCAGTACTGTCTTCTCTGCTGCTGAAGGCTGTTTTCTTCCTCAGCCACTGGGAGATGGCTGCAAGAGGCAAATGACAGGAATTTCATCCCTTTCTTTTCCCTGCTTGACTGCTCTGGATTCACCATCCTCAGCATCAGCTCTTCAAGCTTTCTTCAGGGAAAACACACTCAGCTAAACTTGTTGAGCACTTTGGGTGAAGAATTTCAGTTGCTTCAAATAGCACTTACCAGCATCAGTCTCCAGTGATAATCCACCCCAAACTTTAGCAGCGTATATGAGGGCCAGGGCCGGGGGGGGGGGAGGGAGAAAAAAGTGTAGGGTGAGAAACTACCAAGGCAGATATTTAGAAATGATTCACGGAAAAGGAACTCTGTACTCTGAAACAGGCTACAGGTGGGTATGGATGATATGAAGAAAAATGGGAGAAATGGAGTGGACAGGGAAACAAGGGGGAGATGGAACAAAACAAGACAGAAGTGTTCTTGAAGTTGCTGGATTCTGGAAAGCAGCCTTCGTGGTGTCCTCAGAGATGCAGCAAAACCAAGGTATATAAAATCTCTTTGGTGTTTTACTAGTCTGGAAGATGATCTGGTTCTGTCAATGGGCAGGTGTTCTTTGGTATTCTGAAGCTATTGCAGCCCAGGGAAGCTCCCCTGGATGGCAAGGGCTGAATATTTCACACTTGGGACCTCATCCTCTCCTCCCAGCACCTCATGGAGCTATGTCCTTTGACAAGAGTCCTCTCTGGCATGGTCATGATGTACTTTGTAGTTACAGTGCCCAGGTGTGATGCAGGGCAGGTGGAGGCCTCCCAAGTATACTGTCCACTCGGCATGCCACACCGACAGCACAGTGAGGGGCAAAATGGAGCCTCTAGTGCTTAAAGCACAAGTCCCTTGTGAGCTGAAGAGCCAGACTCTGCAGCTGAGAGCTCCTGCAGACCAGTATCCCCTCCACGTTAGGCACAAAGGGAGGACGCTTAAAACACACTGAACACTGGCTTACCATAGCTTAATCGGAGAGATGATAAGTCAGTTTGTCTGGTGTATCTTAGTATGTTTAGAGGGCCCAACGTTTATCTGTAACGCCAAGATATGATTTGCACCACTTCGAGTTTGTCTCGTTTTCTTCCCCAGCTCTGTCTGCTGCAGGTGCTGTGCATGTACTGTATGGGTAAAACAGACAGACTGCTTGGTCAGAGATGGGCAGGCTCCTCAAGAGTGCCTTCAACTGAGCATTCATAAAGTTCCAAGACAAAATTTAAGATCCCTTTTAATTGTGGACAAAGACTTGTGTACACTGCAGAACTAAAAAATATTTAAAATCCCTTTTGTGTTATTATCTATTCAGAGGTACTTCTAGCATCATTGGTGAGTGCTGGAGCTGTAACTCTAATTTACTAGCATTAAATAGGTGAAGAGAATTCTTAGAATTGTCAGATGTGTCGAATTGTCATTACATGTACTTTATGCAAGGCAGGTTTGAGTTTGCAAAAAGCCTGAAGTATTTAAAAGATGTGAACCCTTCTTGCTGCACTGTAAACTGTGAAACACAGTAGTTTTGGTAGGCCCCACTTATGGATTTTTTAAAAACCTTTCTGATAAAAATAATCATGTCATGTCATTTATTAATGACAGAAAAGGACAATTATCAAGATAAAAAAAAAAAAAAGTAGTCTACATGGAAAAAGCCTGGAAGTGTATACTGAGCCTGGCAAATATTTTGAACAATGGATTAAACAGGTTTATTTATTTTCCTGTCCACAAATTGTCTGTGAAAGGACAGTGTTTTCCAGAATATGTTTTATATTTCAATATATTAATATTTAATGCAAACAAATTACATCTTCTAGATTTCTTACAAATTGCAAGCATCTGGTACACTTTATTCTATAGCTGTAGAAATTAATGGCAGTATTCAGTTCTGAAAACTGTCAAAATCCTGTGTTTGAGCTCAGCAATTGAGCGTATATTACAGATGATGAGGTATTGCTGGTGGTTCTTCATTGTGCCTCCCAACTTTTGATAAGCAAATTTCATTTAGTCACTCATAAGTATCCATAGGAAAACAGTTTTGTTCTTTTACCTAAGGTCACTCCATCAAAAGTCTTCAATGCTATCTGGCTTTTGTATAAACAAAACACAGTTTGAAAAGGTATTTTTGTTATTTTTTTCAAGAAACTCATGTTTACTTGTGTATTCTCAAGAAATCTCATTTCAAGTACCTCTAGTTTTTAGCTCTTCATTTGCTGTGTATCTTTAACTAAGATCAGTCTCTCCTTTCCTGTCTTTTTCAACAGCTACAAACCACCTTAAATGTATCCTTATAAACCTGATTACTGACAGACTGAACAGTCAACGCATACCAGGGATAAATACAGCAATTACACCTATTTACAGCTGTATCTCTTTTCTGCTTTATTATTACTAAGTGGTTATTAAAAATAGTGCAGCCTTCAAGGCTGCTTCGATTGTCAGCTTGACAAGGCAAGGACTGTGCCTCGGTTGCATGTGGCGCTTTTGGCAGCGCTGTGTTACAGGGCTGTCGATGCTGCTTGGTGGCATGGCGTGGCGTGGCAGTGGGCAGCGTGGGTGCCCTCACAGCGCAGGCTGCGCGGGACCCCCTGTGCCAGGGGCTCCAGCAAAAGTCACAACTAGAAGGCAGTACTCGACCACGTGTGACAGCATAAATGGCAGAGACAGATTAACAAACCGCTCCGGTTCATCCCTTCTTGCTCCTTGCTTGTGTCCTGGAGGAAGGTTCTGCTGTTGGTTTTTGGATCTCAGCTACTCATAGGCGCTGCGGGTTTCACGCTGGTGGGCACAGAGGAAGAGGACCTGCACCCTTCCGCTCCACCAAATCCACGCTTCCCCCTGAAATGAAGGGAAATTGTCCTCCAGAGCTGTCAGAGTGGAGTCCTTGACTTACGTGGGTCCTTCTGTTTCTGCCCAGGAGAGGGCAATCTGGCACCCAGACATCAGCCAGCTCAGCGTACCATGTCTTGAGGCTCCTTGGGGGCCTGTGCGTTTAGTGCCTGGCCAGATGGACACGAAACATGGCTCTGTCTCCGCTGGTGGGGTCTGACAGCACCCTTCTCTTACCCAGCTCCCCTTCCTTGGTGGGGATTGCGGGCCCGTGTCCTGGTCCCTCTCTGGGGAGAGGGGCTCTGCCGTGCCACCTCCTTTCATGCCCGGGTGCAGCACCCACGCAGTGGGCCGGGTGAGCCTATGCAGTGCAGAGATTTGAGGACTGGGTAACCCAGGTGGTGCCGCAGCCCTCCTGTTCCGGGCTCTGAGCAGTGGGGTAAGGCTCTCCGCTTTGAGACGTGGCAGGATTCACACGTGTATACACCCATGTAAATGCAACTCTGCACACACTGTTTTCTCATCTATTTGTAGCAGTGTATACGCAGGCACATAAATACACTCATTTTCAGATTTGGAAAGACTAACTAGTCATTTCTTCTTTTCCTCCACCTCTTTTTTCCTCTGCTCACATTAAATTAATTTTCCAGATTAAGGAATTTATTGATTGCCCTAAAACTTGCGCCAGATGTTTGCCTCTGACCCCAGAACCACTTTGGGTAGCGGCTTGATGCCAGTGGTGCAGGGGTTTGGAGCAGCCCAGGCAGCGGGACTGGCTGCACGCCCCCTAACCGGCACTCCCAGAGAGCACACAAAACTTTAAAGGTGGCAGATCCAAGTGGGACTCAAGATGACACCGTCAGGATCCCTGTAACTTCATTTTCCTTTGATTCTGCCTTCTGTTTTACTGTTTGCACATCATGCTAGTCTAGATGGTAACAAGCAACTGGAAGTGCCGCTGGAGCCTGTAATTAGCAGGTTCCTACCCTGGGACTCGGTTCTTGCCAGTGGGCTGTAGGTGTGTGATAATTTGCTACTTAATCAATGGGAATTATTAAAATATCACTGCATATTTTTCCTTTGCGCTAGACCCGTACACAGAAGCTCTTATATGGGGTGTGGGGGGAGTATCTGGGGCTCCCAATCATGAAAGCAAATGCTACTGCTCATTCACTTTCAGTACTCCGTTTGTCTTTTTTTTTTATTTTAAAGCAACCTCTTCCTTTCCCGCTACCCTAGCCAAAAAGAAAAATATTAATATTATTGCCATGTTTAACTTCTTGAAACAGTGAATTTTAGCCTAGTCAAAAAGTCCTTAAAACAGATGTAGCTATGCAAAATTCCACCATTTTAATTACAAAAAGCAGTGTGTCCCTTCTTGGGCAAGTAAGTTTTACCTTGGATTTGCTTTGCAAACAAAGTAAAATCCAGTTTGGTGGGTTGATTTTTTTTTTTTTGACATTTATTTAAGTAGGTGGTACTTCAGCCATAAAAATTTTGTGTATTAGTGCTGTAACTCTGTAATTTTTCTGGTCATTTTGGTTTTAGTCTTTAAGGTAGCCTTCCTGGGATCGGTTAGGAGTACGTAGGAGTACGAGGTAGACGCAGGGAAGTTTTCTCCTAGGTACATAGCTGTGTTAGAGGCTTGTTGTGTGGCCAGTGAACCCTGGCAGAGCACTGTCACTGTCATTGCAGCGCTATTGAACCAAACGTTGTACATGCTATTTATTAAACTCAGCACCTCCTGTGATGGTACTGGAGCAACAGTGTAGTGTTGCTACATAGCTGGGGAGCATTAAAAGATAGAAGTGAAATACCCCATGTATTATCTGTTGGCTCTGTGTTTAGTGACAAAAGCTGTGGGAAGTCTATAAAACAGCTCAATACGTCATTTCTTATGGAAACTGTTATTCCACAAGAGTGTACAGAAATAGTTTTGCTAAACAGCGACTGGTACGTCAAAGATAAATTGTGGTCCAGATCAGCGGTTACTAGAATAAAACAATGAACTTTTGTATTATATCCTGAAAAGAGAACATTTTCCAGATTTAGCCAAATGCCAGTGAAAACTGGAATTTTTCAAATCTGTCTTAAAATATTCCTACATTCAGTCGGATTAGAATTAATTTTTTGGCAGCGGGTGAAGCCATATCACACTCAAATATTTTTTGTGATTATTACATAAATTTAAAAAATGTAATGGCATGTGCCTTGATTTCCCCATCTGTGAAATGGGCGATTCCGCAGTGTTCCTGCGAAGCACCACGGCTGAGAACCGCTGTGACTGCAGCTGATTGTTATTCTCTTAATCATATTAGTTAACTAAATCTGTTCCTAGAGTGGTTCCATTTGCTGGAATGAATTTACATGAGAGATTAATTCAGTGCTGTTTATTGTTGTTTTTACATTTATTCAGCACTGTAAATAATGCCCGATACTTTACAGCTGTGTATAAAGACACAGTCTGTGCGTCAAGGGCTTTTTGGTACAGGTAATTTGAAGGGTCCCTTCTTAAACCTTGCACTTTCCCATGTAGCGGATGAGCCTATGTTGTTTCCTCTATATTTTGAGGACTTTTTGTTCACGTGGTATCCGCTCCCAGCACTTTCCTGCAAGTATGATTCAACAGATAAAGTTCATCCTTCACCTCCAAAGGGTGATTACCTCCCTTTTGCCCTCCCCCTCCCCCCTCGGATCCTACTCCCCCCCGCCTCAGTTTTGGATCTCTTTCATTTGCAATGTACTCTAACCGCTGCTGGATTTGAGCACAAGAACGATCCTGAAAATAGAGACCAGTCTCCTACCTAGCTGCCGCCACCTTTAAGCCGGACAGCTGCTTTTAAAATGATCCATTTGTTTATTTCTAACCCCCGCGGAACGGGACTGCCAGGAGTTATTTGGGGGTCTCGTTCTGCCACCCGGCTCTCAGTGTTTTTACATTTTTCCGGGAGGTTTGTTATTAGCATTTCACTGCTCTCCATTGTGTGAAGTGTGGTGTACGGAGGTTATTTCTTTGTGCAGGCTCCCCGGCCATCCCGCCTCCGGTGCGGCAGCGGGGCCGCCCTCCCTCTCGTCCCCCCAAACTGTTGATGTGAGGTGCGGCCCCCCCAAAGGCGCCGCCGGGGTGGCGAGGGCTGCCGAAGCCTGGGTAGCCCAGCACAACCACTTTGAGCGGGCAGAGCTGCGCTGAAGGGAACCGTCTCGGAGCGGGTGAATCACCAGCTGCAAGCGGCGGGGATTGTCGTGGCCTGTGTTTATGTATTTTGTAGTAATCACATTTCTGACATTACCCAAGCGTGCTCCTCGCAGAGGGTGATTGGCTCAGGCAGCTTTTAAACCACCTATATGCTAACAAGCCTTGCTGCCAGGTTCCTGAGGGGTCCTGGCTGGGAAAAATTAAACCCAAACCTTAGACCTCTGTCAGGCGGAGAGGAAAATTATATTTTTGAACTAGTCTACAGCGTGGACAGGAAATGACCCCTCCAGAAACTGCTGCTTTAAAAACGAGCGGTGGTGCCTGAAGCTATCCAGCCTCTCTCTCTCTCTCCGGAGCCTGTGCGCTCCCGCTCCCTCTCCCCCCCCCCCCCCCCGTCTCCTGCTATAGAGGGCTCCCACAGCAGTTCCCAGCCAGTGCGTGCAGCCTGGATGTGTGTGTGTGTGCGCGCTGCTACTTTGTACTGTGAAGAACACACAGCCCATGTGCTCTGTATGGATGTTGATGATACTCTGTGTAGCTTGAATCTCTGCAAGCAGGCAAGATGTCCAGCACACCACATGACCCTTTCTATTCTTCTCCTTTTGGCCCATTTTATAGGAGACACACACCATACATGGTGCAACCAGAGTACCGAATATATGAAATGAACAAGAGGCTGCAGTCGCGGACGGAGGTAAGTCCCTCAGCCTTGTTTTCCTGTGCATGGACCGTGGTAGGTTTCAGCCCGAATTCCAGCTGAAGCGTCCCACTAGACAGTACAGTATATGCAGGCACGAACCCTAATTAATTTAGTAGTTTAATTGGGTAATCCCTCATTATGTTTCCACGCAGAGCAACTCTTTGAGGAGATACCAGCTTAGGCTGAAATCTTGAAATTACAGTACAGCACTTCAGGATTGATTATAACGCTGGTCTCAGGGAATTTCTTTGCCTTAGTGTGTTGTTTGCTCAGGATCTGTCCTGCTGGCATTTTATAGCTATAATATTGCAAGGTATCGCTCGAGCTTTTGCACAAAACTAATTCAGAAATGTTGCAGGTTAAGGGGGAGAGACGAACCTTTCTCTGGTTTTGTTTTGTAAAGTCGTTAAAATTAAAAATGAATGGTAACAGAAAACAGGAGCGGAGTTTTAAAAACTTATTCCTAGGCTGCACTTAAAGAACACATGTTCAGGATGACCGACAAGAGAAATTCATGTTTACATTTAGAATGCAGTTGCTTTTAGCGAGAGAGATGATCGGTTCATGACTTTATCATATAGCTGTCAAAAGTACCCAATTAATGTAAACTACATTCACTGTTGGCTATGCTTTGTATAATCTGTTAGTGGTTTATACACCCTGGCTTCTACACCCAGATCAGCCACCACAAAGAGTATGCTGAATGGGAAGGGGAAATACTTTTGTCACTTAAAGACAAAAAATAGTGGAGGCTGCATCTTGTTATTTACGTGGTTAAATAAAGCACACTTTTTAGTCTGTTGAAGTGAAAACTGTGTGGACTGAATCAGGCTGCATTTCTGCCCATGTGTCTGTGTTTGTGCAGCAAACATTCTTGGTGCTGCAATTTTTCATAGTAGTTTACTAGTGGTGCCCTGAAAACACTTTTAAAAAGTATTAATCTTTTATAGTGAATGGCTTTATACGAAGGCAAATATCTGCCAAATTCATGCCATGAAGCATGGTAAAGGATGTCAGATTGATCTGTTTGTTGTATTGTAATTCTTTAAGAGAACATGAGGTTATCATAAAATAAAACACACATGCCTGAATTGTCAGCTAAGCCATGGAGAATCTGTGACGTTTAATGTATATGATACAGCTAACGAGATGTGACCTGCTTTCTGATTGGGTAACCGCTACGGGGTAACTGCTTTTCTAACACTGTTATCACTGCTAGTCTTAAAACATTGCTGTGGAGTAATTGGTAAATACACTTTGTGCTGGCTAAAAACTCCAAGCAGCTCATTGCTCCCAAAATCATGGCAACTGTTTGTCAGTTTTGCCCCAAGTTGTTGGTCACGGAGGGTCACTGCCCTTTAGATAGAATGAGGGGGGTTGGAGGGTTTATTTGCTACTGTTTATTTGTCAGCGTCTTGCAACTCTGATCCTTACATTCCTGTACATATTAATGTAATAATTTCTAGACTTTTTCAAGTGAAAAGAAGAAAAATGTATTGTTAAGTGATTCTTTCAGGGTTTTACATACAAGCTGTTCTGAAAAGCTGTCAGTGCTAATTTAGCCTTTTTACATATTATTTTAGTGATACTTTTAATAATTGACCAGTTTCGGGTTGCAGCTCCTTTACAAATGTTACACTAGAAAAGTTTTTGAGGGACTTGTGAAACAACTTCCCCCTCCTGCGTTGCTGAGGTGAGCCGAGTTAGACTTCAGCGCATTTAATTGCAGTTTTTGCTGGGCACGTTCACATGGATTGTTGTGGGCAAAAAGCGGTAACCTACTCTTCCTTGCTAGTACTGCCATAGGTTTCAGCAGCATTTTACTTTGACAGACAGTGCTTAGTTAATGAAGGCCTTATGCTCCAGCATTTCTTTTATTTGCTCGGAGTAAAAATACTTTTGCCTTGTGATTGTTCAGTGTTTACATTCTGGTTCTCTGTTTTTTAATTTCTGAGCTCTGTGCTGTAAGCACTGTTGTTTGTTGAAATGTATTTTCTAGCTAGCTTCAGCTCATCTCATTCATCCTCCAATTAAAACACCTTCCCTAATGGGGAAAAAAAAAAAACCAAACTAGTTTCCTGGGACACTTACAGTGACTAGGTGTGGACAGCCTGTAAAGAATCATGCTGGCTTCTGAGGCAGGTTGGGAGTGGAAGTTTCACATTAATTTTACGCACTTCCAAGCATGTTTGGGATTGGTAGCTGAAGGCTTCTGGAGCATGTATAACTAGCTCTGAATGTTTTGAATCCAGACTGATGGAGCCCTGTATGTCATGGGAGGAATGTGCTTGTGCTGTGGGTGATAGAGGCTTACTGCATGAACGTTTCTCTTCAGGCAGTCTTTGGAATAATGTAGGCACTGGTTTCTGAAGGAGGCTGCTTGTACTCTGTGAGCCCCAGGGGGTAGGTGAGCACAAGCAAAGCAGCTTAAGGGGAGAGGAATTACAAAGAAACTCTCCAAAAGACTGGGGGTAGCAAGCTGGCAGATTCCACTTGGACCCAACTTCTGGAGAGAGCCAGTGGCAAGTGAGGATGTGTTAGGAAATGGGAACCTACAGCTCTTATCCCAAATATATCCTTGGAAAGCCTTTGGGATTTTCCTGTTTTCCTACAAAATAAAAATGTTCTTAATAATCCTTTAGAATCAGATTCTCTGCTGTCCCTTGCAGTGGTGGAAGTTCCAAGGCAGAACAAAATGTACGTAATTTGATTAAGTTGTACAGAGGATGGATGGAGGACCTATGAAAGGAGTATCTTTATGTCATGTCTATCTGTTTTCTCCTCTCCATCTGTAGAGCCCACCTTTGTAGTGAATTCCTGTAGCTGCTCTCCAGAGCTTGCAGGTAGGCGAGAAATGATTCAAAAAAAGCAATGGGCTGGTAGAGACACCATTAGGGAATTCACTGGTAAATGCCATTTCTAATCCTGCTCGCCCAGCAGGCAGGGTCTACGGTATGTTGAGGGAGGTGGAAGTGTCCTCAAAGTGGCTCTGCGCTTGGGGACCCTCCCTGAGAAATCCACTGCTTCCACTCTGGTTTGTGTCAGCATTGGATGGTAGGGAATAATAGTTGGTGTGAAGGATGTGCTTAGTGTATTAAGCAAAGTACAGAGTGATAAATAAAGGTCATTTAGATGCAGCATGGCTATCTTTGTTCTTGTTTTCTTTAGGAAGAAATGGTAGTCATGAAAGTAAAGAATTAGCAACTCTAGCCTGTGCTAGATGTGCAAACTTTTGCTCTCCAAACTTCTTAAAACTTTATGGTCTCCTCAGGCAGAACCTACAACTGCCTTTTTAAATTCAGGGTCAGTCTTAGGCGAAGAATTCCAATCACACCCAGGCAGGGGGTGGTTTTATGATGTAAGTACTGGCAAAAGTCCACCACCTAGCTAATTCTTACGTGATCTAAAGTAAATTAGGGAGTCCGAGTTACTAACTAGTGTACAGGAACACCTTACCTTCCTTAAAAGTTGTTCAAAGAAATCTAATATGGTAATACTTTTTTCTAAATGGAAAATAATACATGCTTTCTTAATAATACTTTGGGAGCATCTAGTGCCATTTTGTAATGCATCAACAATCCTGATTTAAAGAAGTAAAATGAATATTTAAATGTTTAATAATCTCTGGCAGATATAAAGATAAATCTTATTTACTTCTATCATAGTTGATTAACTTTCTGGTTAACCAAAATGCATCTGTTTCCTTGCTCTGTGTGTGGTTTTAAGGATTTCATTACCATTCACTCAAACTCAGTTTATCTTAATATTTTTATATCTGTGTTAGTTTAACATTTCAAGAAAGCAATCCTGTTGTGGCATAATCAGCAGTTTCTAAAGTTCTAGGTAGCAATACACAACATAGGTAAATTAGCTTAAATATTTTGTCCGTTTTTCATAAAACTCGATGTTTAAAAAAAAGCCTCTTTTCTTCTTTGATGTTGTAAATCCTTTTCTGTTCTAATTTTTAATCATTTGAAATTGCTCACACTTAAAACAAAAGGTGATTATATCTTGTGTATAATTATTTTTCAGTAACATTACAGTGCGCTGTGGATAGATCACTTAAAGTTGCTGACAGTTTAAAGTTTGAGGCGTTGCTTTATTGCCAATAATCAAAGAAATGTATCAAGCCTTTCACTTGTTTATTTAGTCCCCTATATTGTTGGAACTTTTACATATCACAATATATTAAATTCACCTGTATCTCTCTCTGTCACTACAAGAGGTTATGCTTTACATCACCATTATGTGCAAAACACAGCTTTCCTTCTGGCTAAGAGAGCAGTGTTTTAAGGGTGACTAGAGAACTTGATTAGAAGCATATTTGTTTTAAAGACAATCAGCTTAATCAAATCATATTAAACTCCTATTAAACTGTACAGTGAATTTAACAAAAGTAGAGATTTCATGATGGAAGAAAATGTAAAGAAAATTAAAAGGAAAATAAAGGAGGATGTTACGATTATTTAAAAGCGACTAAATGAACTGGAAGCTTACACAGGCATTCATATTCAACCAAATATTTAAAGCAAATCAAAGCAAAACAAAATTTCTACAGTTTAATGGAAGTCTCTTATTTTACTTCCTCACATTGCTATCTGATGAAATAATCTTTTCTTCTTCCTGATGCATTTTTAATAGATTAGTCATAAAAATCTATGTTGTGACATCACATTTGTTCACATAGCAACTTAGTATCGCAAACAGATCTCTCATATTGTGTACATAAGTCTGAGTTTGTCCAATGAGTTTGTTTTGTTGAGGGGAAAACACATAAACTTATGTCTCAAAGTATTTTTGAGGAAATATTCTCTCACCCACATACTAATACTTAGCAATTGGAGGAACATGAGTAAAGTATTTTAAAAGAGTACTTATAAACCATGCTTTGCTGAAACTAAAAGGTCAGTTTTAAAAGAAAACCCTTGAACTCCTTCAGGCAGACACTGACTTCAGAATCGATTCAAGGCTCTTTTTGCTGATTGTCTTTTATTTCATATAGTTTTTACATCCCTTTTAAAAATTTCAGTTGCAGCTGTTTTCAATTAAAATTGTTACAAACTAACAATTCTTATGAGGCTGGGGGAGCAAAAAAAGACTCTGCTTCCTTTCCATGTTGATCCTTAGCTTACAATCAGGGATGTCTTGCTGCCTTTTTTTCCCCTAAAGTTATAATATAGAATGTAAACTGTACACGTAAACAGGGAGCTTTTGGGGGCAGGGGCTGGTGAGGGGGGAGAGACAGTCAGTGTGAAAATATAAAAATGGATCTCCTCTGCAAATCACTCTGATGCTTACTAGATCATTTTCTATAAAGAAACCTTTTCAACCCTTCCTTTTCTCTTTTTCATTCTTTACTCTTTAAACCATAAATCCACTTAAAAAAACTTAAACTCGGTCTTTCCCTGATGTAAACAAGATTTACTATGCAGACCCAGTCTCAAAAATAGAAGCCTCTGGATGGTGAGAAGGAACAAAATAGAGATCATAACAAGGGTCCAGTCCTGTGCTCTTATTTAAGCTGGAGTTTTGCCTGCAGTAGGATTGCAAGATCAGATTTAAAAAAAAAACAAAACAACATTTGTTTTTTGTATATATACTTTCTTTGTTTACAGAAAAAGGGTATGGGTAGATTGCTAAACTCATTGCAATATTTTTAGCTGGACTCCTCACTTCAAATGGTATTTTTTTGTATCTTTTTGCCAAAAGTTGCATATCTGCTGTAAACAGGCATTCCAACCGTGCCGATACTTTGTTCGGTTGCTTCCTCCCCAAGAAGAGCTTTCTTTCCTGCACTGTACTGTGTAAACAGGCCAGCATATGTCCTCAGTTTTGCTGGGTGCTCCTTTCCAAAAGTTGTTTCTGGGCCACTTGAAGCCTCAGAGGGGTGATCCTGGCGGGGACAAGGTTGCCCCAAAGTGGCTGATGATTAGTCTCCAAAAAAGACTGTGGTAGGGCAGGGCCTGTTGGCCAGGTCTCAATGGTCTTACTTATTAGGCAAAAATAGTAGTGAAAGAAACCTCCCCAAACCCCCGGCTGAAATCTTTTCCCTAGGCTTGTGTCTTTCTTTTCCCCAGTACATTCTTTCTGTGTTTGGTTACTGTTAGAATTTCAGAGAGAAAGCACTTTATGGTCAGAATGCTGTTCCATTTCTATTGCATTGTGGTGGACAGCCATGCCCTTCTAAACTAAAGCCTGTAAGTTACTGATCTAAGCCGAATAGTACCCTTGGTACTCCTGAGGTAACTGGGGATCAACTAGAACCACCTGCAGACCATAAACTTCAGTATGGGAACAGCTATGCTTCTGGAGACAGCTCTGGCACTTTCATGCCTTATGGGGCTAGTGAAAAATCACAGACCTGGAAAAATGAGACCTTTGCAGGACTAAACATGAACTAGGACTTGGTGGCTTTCTAAGCCTATGGCCTCTTCAGGACTCAAGAGTGTTGATAGTGTAGAGTCTTTGCAAAGGCCATGAATTTTACAGGAGCAGGCTGTCCTTTCCATGAGACTTAAGTTGCCTTGGCACCACCTTGCTGTTTATACACCATTGTCAAGATGACATACTTATGATGAAGCTCCTGGTCAGGGTGGTGTTCCCGTCTGCATCATACAGACTTGAAGCATGAGACTTGAGCATAGCAGACTTCTTCTTTATGAATAACTCTGATAATTACAGCCAAAATATAAGTATCAAACTAGAACTTCTCCCTAAGGTCTTTCTGTTGTCAATATTCACATCCAGGTACTTGGCCAGGGCAGAGTCGCAAACTCAGAACTGACACAGTAAAGCCATAACTTTACATAAGTTTCTAAACGTACTTAAAATCTACTGCCTGGTTACCTGCAAACTAAATAGTTAGTTCTTTTCATCCTTCCAAGCAACTAATACATTAGAACATCGCTGTAATATCTATCACACGTGATCTGCAATACCTGCTGATACCCATCTTTCCTGATTCTAAGCCACAGAGTCAGCTTGCCAAGCCTAGTTAGCTGAGCAGAATCATTCAAATCTGTCGGTACCATTTGTGTGTGTGTTTAAAAAGGGAAGGGGGAAATCTAATCTCTGTGTATAGTTTTGCCATCAGATCACTCACGTACAGCAGATTTAACATCTGTCCAGATCCCATCCATTTTACACAACTGCTAGCTGCAGACTAGAGCATCCTTCATGACCCACAAGAATTGCACAGGCTAGTTGGATGACATTTTCTGTTGCATTCAGAGGGCAAATGAAACATTATATTTATATAAAAGTGATCATATTTGGAAACCCCTGATTAAGGCAGACCCAAGAATAGACCTAATTGTAGATCCACTGTGCTTATTCTTCAAAAATTAAATACCTGGAAAAAACAACTGTCCCTGTTTGAGTATTATGTGCTGTCTTACATTGCCTGCGCAGTGGACTATTTTTACTTTTCTTCTGGACTTTCAAACATTTGTTTTTTCTAACTACATTTTTTATTAGGTTATTTTCTAAAGTAGTAAATTGAGCAAATTATGACTTCCAGTACATTGCACATTTAAAGTATTTCATGTACCTTACTTTGATTCTTGTTCCAGTTGTGTAGTTTTGCCTCAGCCATTAGCAGAAGATTGTATCAGAGAAAGAGTTGCCATCTGTCCTAGAGCAGGTTACAAAGAGATTTCTGAAATATTAATGACCACATTACACAAAAAGAAATATTCTGAATCTTTAAATACAGTAGTCACTTTAAATACAGTAGTCACATGGAGAGAGGAAAATGCTCAGAAAACAAGAAAGTAAATAGAGTGAAACTTTTTAGTTTTATTATTGTTTAAGCTGAGGCATCCTCACCATACTCCATCCCTCAGGAAGGCAGTCAGCAGCACCAGCGTTCCTAAGCATCTCCTCTTCTACAGACTAGAGATCCTCCAGGGTGCGATTGGCAAGGCAGGCATGAAACCTGCTTTGCCGCTAGGTTTGCAACCAGGATAGTATTTTACAGTTAGAAAAAGGGAATATGAAATGCCTCGTACCTAGAATGCTACGTTTTCTTCATGCAGTGTACAAAAGTCTCACGCATGGGTTTTGCAGCGGTGGAAGAAGGCCTACAACTGTCTGTTTTACTCCGTCCCCCATATTCTGATAGTAACTTGCCTTTTCAGATCAGTGTCACCGTCTTCCATAATTCTTGTATCCACTTTGAGCACCAAAAATGTTTCCATGTTACTCCATTTCACATCACAATAATGTCATTGTGACTAGAAAGGAAAAGAACTGCTGTAAAATAATTCCTTTAGAGCATATGAAAATTCTTCTTGTTGAAGTTGTTAAGCATCTTGCAGGAGGGACCCTCCTTCCTTTTGGTACTCGGTCAGCATTTCTCCACCTTTCTTCTACGCCATACCAAGATGTTAAAAACATTGACAGGATATAGATTCTATATGTGCATTTGCAACCATACTACTTGCTGTAGTGGATGAAGGCAATACAATAGTGCTATCACTTCTACCTAGACTTAATCACTGGAGTATCAGTTAACCCTTAGGGTAATTAGGTAATAATGTTGTTGATGTGATTTGAAGTATCATTTTAAGCAATTAGAAGTTCAGATATAATGTGCTGCAATTATGCATTATATAGCGCATCTATCCATTTTACAGAGCAAAAATTACCATATGTTTTGTGGGAAGCTTGGCATTTTGCACTGACTGGAGTTCTGCTTGTATTTACGAACAGCATGCCTGTAAACTATGGTAATAACTCTTTGAAGGCCACACCTATGCACATTGCTGATTATGTTAAAAAGCATAGGCCCATTTTAATGAATGTGTTGGCATGAATAATGGGACATGAAAAGCCAACACACTGGGTAAAGGTTCATTACCTGAGTGCAACAAATACTACACGCAAAATTTCCATGACTATTCACTTGAGTTTAACAGTGAATTTGTTTTGGCTATGCTCGTGCTCTTTATGCATTTCTGTGAATGTTTGATCAATGGAGTTTTATTCTTACAAATAATTGCAGAATGCAATTTGTTAAGCATTCTGGAATGAAGTTGCTTATTTTATACGGGCTGAGCTGAGAGGCAGTGTTTCCTGTTTTGAGTTTCCAAAACCTCCCAGATAGAACCACAATACTTAGCAATGAAATACACCAGGAAAGAATCTCTGATTGCTTTGCAGTGAGGACTGACTGGTGTATGAATGTAAAGCAAATTAATGGCAATGACTGGTGGCAATGGGAAAATTACAGGTCAGTAAATATGATGTACTTGCGTATTTTTTTCATGGGACAGGGCACTGCTTACCATGCAGTTACTTTAGAAAAATGCAGTAAGAAAGAATTGGTGAAAAAATTCAAAGCCTCGTGGCATTTTAAGCTCTAGCTCCATCTGTGCTCATCCAGTCAAGGATGCAAAACAGTAACACACAATATACGACCAATCACAGCATATAGTCTTAGCAGAATATTACATGCTTACAGCACATTGCTTGTTATAAAAGACGAGCAAAAATGTGTCTTAAATTTGAATAATTAATGCCTTCAAATAAATTCTTATTAATTCCTAGCAACTCTGAGTAGAACGAAGTGGAATTCATAAAATTTATTATTTGATGTGAATTATTAGCTCATCTCTTTTCAGTACCTCTTAACACTCTGTCAGGGTTAATAATGCAAAGTAAAAAGATCAGTCAAGATGCCAGTGCACCAAGTACATCTCTTCTCTGATGGTGCTGTAAGATTATTTAACACCCACATCAAGAGCATCCTGAAGCAACCGAGTTACACCTTGACTGATTGTTTCATCCAAAGGGCTGTACTTCTAAATACGCAGCGTAGCACAGACTTCCTCGTACAGAGCGGTGTTAGCACTGGTATGTAACCTGAAGCCACAACCTGCGTGTCTAGACTGACAAAAATCCTACCAGTTGAGCCACTGTGACACCTTGTGGCTTATGAAGCAACACGAGCATCTTTTAGAAAACTAACAGGTAAAAAACAGAGGTTAACGGGTGTTGATAAACGCCCTCTCATACGACTATCAACAGAAATCTCTTCGCTGGGTTACTTTATGTTTTTGAGATACAGTTAAATTAAGCGGTAGTGGGCTAATTTCTGTTCGGGGTCCTTATATTATGTATTTTACTGTGAAGTGTCATAAGATGGGGCATCATTTCTCTAAATCTGGCCTGCTCCTATTATCTCCAGTGCTCTGGTGTTTGCTCATCATTCAGATTACATAAAGAAACTCTGTTTTGGCTGCAGTACAGAGTAAATATTTTATTTGTTTGCAACCATTAATTTGGTTAACCAAAAGAACGCTTGAAGGGAGTAAAGTACTTCTTGGTGCTGAGTATGTTAAAACAGTAGCAGAGTTAAAAGTAACTAAGATATAGTAAGCATTTGGCAATGGGCATGCAACTCTGTAAACCCCTGAATTTGGCGTTAAATAGGTCAGTGTTTCAGCTGTGGATAAATCATGAACAACAATGAAGCTGTATTTTGCTGAGAAATTCTCAATAAAGCTAAAATTGGGCCAATAATGCATGGAGCTGAGAAGGAACTCTGCATCTGTGAAGGCTGAGGACCTCACAGTACCTGACACTAGTCTCTTGATTGTCACTTGTTACGTCCTCAAACAAGCACATCCATGTTTTTTTCCATGACGATCCTAAGCATTTGAGAGGAGTTTCCTGTAAATTCATGCATTATGTCCCGTAACACTTTCCTTGGCTCTGACGCTTTCAAAAACTTGGCAACAACTGGGCTGAAATGGTTGCCTTCTGTTGCCAAATACCAACTTATGGCTGAATACACTCACTTAGGATGCAAGGGGTCTGCATCCCTCTATTGTCCCTTATCTTCGGGTACGTCCACAGAGCTGTCACTTAAACATAATACGTAGATGTACATGCCCAAACTTGCATTTAACTTGCTGGTGTGGGAAGCAGTAGCAGCACAGGGCTCAGGGCATGCCATCTACCTTATTTCGTGCATAGGTATTTTGATCCTTTGCTGAGCTTTATGCTCTTAAAGTTAGGTGGCTACTGATGCTCATACACAACCCTGTCTTCATGATGTGTACCATTATATTTATTATAAGATTCTTGGGGCAGGCACCACCTTCTCTGTTCTTGAACAGTGCTAGCACAGTGGAGTTCTGGTCTGTATCTGCCGCTTGTTTTTAATACTGTGCTATGTATCGTAACTAACTAAAGGCTAAAAGTAGATAGTAGTATTTAAAATACTTTCAAAACCAAATCTGACTATACCACACTGATTTTGATTTCACAAATAAAAATGTTTTAATTGATACTACATGTATTTATGCACTACAAAGAATTATCTGACTAGAAAATGCCATAATACTGTAGGTTCTTGGAAGATGACTGTTTAATGTTATTAACACATTTCGTTATTTCTCAAATAATTCAGCACACCCGTGCAAACCTACTGGCTTTGCCAAGAAAGTACAAATGTATTTTAGGGCAGCATTCTGCCGGTTGATTTGTACATCTGATATTGTTATTAAATCTATTACTTTTTTTAGTGTGATTCTTCAGTAGTTTCACATCAATCAAAGGAGCTCATTCCGAGTCCATTTTCTCTTAACAGTGGAAAGACTATCTTATCTTAAATTCCACAGGAAAAGCATATTCTTCTTGATGGGAACTGGTGCTGTGGAATATGTACCTTATTTCATGAGGATTTGGGGAGGGAATATTGTAAAGTCTTGTAATAAATAAGTTCTTCTAATAAATAAGTAGAGATGAACCAGAGAAGAAAGGGAAGAAAGGCAACACTTATTTTTTCTTTTATTGTTTGCACTCTACTGATTTAATTAGCCAGTGAGAACAGACCCACTTTGAATATTAAAAAGACAAAATCAACTCCCCCCTCCCCCGTCCCCACATCTGTTGCCTTTTGGAGACTACTTACAGTACCAAAACTACCCAGTATCTAATGGATTTTGCTTTTTAACAGACGTTACCTGTAGTTGCTTACAAATAAATGAGGTAGTTACAAATATTTTATTCTGGTTCTGAGGGAAAGGCGCTGTTTAAATTGTAATTTTGAAAGAAACTGGGCTACCTTAAGCAATACTAAAACGTTTTTGGTGTTACACAAATGAAGGTAGTCACAGTCTTGATACATTTCTGAATGGTGATCTAATAGCAATATCTTAATGATTACCATATTATAGAAACTTAAATCGTTCCTGAGACTGCTTGAAGTTGGAAAGAGGAGTCCTGTGTCAGGAGCAGGAGAGCATAGAAGGGTAAAACTACTGAAACGATCTCTGCTCTATTTCATTATGCTACTGCCTTCTGCAGTATCAATTAGATGGACTGAATTTCAATAAGGAAGTGAAGCAGTTCACTGCACCTCTGCTGGGTTAGGCCCACCCCTGCGCAGGAGCTAGACCCTTCTTTCTAATCGCAGTCTAGAATACGAATATTAATGCCTCATCCAGATCACAGTATTGCAGGACCAAGGGATTCTTGTCCTGCTCAGTGCCCATCCTATTTTGGGGCCTTTCAACACCTGTGGACCCCAGAATTCCCTTAGCTTTGTTTAATGCTGCATCTAAAGACAGCATCAAAAAAGGGTGGATTTCTTCAATAGTTTTTTCTCACCATTTTTATAGGCATATACTAGCTACTTTATTAAAATATTTTTCCTGTTGAGAGGAAAGAACACTCCGAATTTTGCTGAAGGTGGCTTTTTAGAAACACAATTACCTATATAATTTTCAAGATTATTATTAGGAAGTATATGAAACTATTAGGACCATGGGAACTTGGATAAACCCACCTGGTGTGCAAATTTTGTTACCAGAATAGCTGCACTAAGCTTGAGAACACTGAGTGTGATTATAAGAGTCAACTGAGAAACATAAATTGAGAGCTCTGCCCAGCAGTTTTTCCCTTCCTTAGAGATTGATGGCACACAGATGCACGATTGCAAATAACATAGTTTGTGGGCCAATGGTGCTGTTGTGATTTAAAAAAAAATATTAAAAAAATTCTTTTTCTCTATCACAAGCTTCCTAGGTTTGTTTCAGCCTGATCTTGTAACTGCAGCTCCTCATCCCATGCAAAGCTTTCCTGTTTACCTCAATGAAATGAGCATCTGTATATGAAGGTGCTAGAAGAAGGTGCAGAAGCTCGTTTGGCAAAAATTTGTTTTGTGGGACCTACCTATTCTAATGGGTTTAGCAATTTTAGGTGATTTAGTTCTTAGAGATGAATTTGAGGCACCTTAAAAGGACTAGAAGGGCATATTCAGGTTTTAAGTGTTGTCCATAGTTGGCCATGTGATAAAACCACATGTTCAGGGGCTTAGATTATGTTTGCACTTACCATTTCACAAATGCCAGAGGTATAATTGAAAGCATGGTTAAGAACAAGCAGCACTTGCTATTAAGGAATATTGTGTAGCGAAACAAATAACAGACAGGAGGTGAAGTTTTTCTCAATCAGAAATTTAACTAGAGAGAAATGTATTGCCCATAAAGTAGCAGAATAGTAGGTAGATCTGGCAGGCTGTATGAAGTACATCGTTTAGCTGAGCTTATCCACACACTCCTTGAAAGTGGACTCCGAAGCCTACATTGTTAGCTATATTAATAAATAACAAATTTTGCAAGATTTGTTATTAGATTTATTCTTCATTTGTTTGGTTTTAATACCAATCAAAACTAAATGCTGGACATTCATAGTTAATATTTTTCAATGTGTTTCTCCAGCAGCTCCTAGCCTCTACTGCTTTACCGGGAAGGGGAAAGGAGACGATTAAATGAAATTCATAGCCTTTTAGTGTCTGCTCAGCCTGCTACTGGCAGCATGTGGCGTTTGTGGCTGCTGACCTGGCAGACTTACAGCATTTTTATGACGTCAAGTGCACACATCATGGGTCTGTGCAAGCTAAATATGGGCTTCAAACCCCTCCTTCCTGTTTGCGTTCATTTAGGAGACTAAGGACTTCTCCGTTAAAATTAGAGCGAGAGAATCGAGCCACTCATTACAGTTGCGAACTTGTGTGCTTGGCAGCATGGCCTCAGTTACTGGGCCCAGCAGCTTTTTTTTGTAGACACGCTTTCTGTGTAGTGCTTTATTTCTTTGGTATAGTAAATGATAACTTGCTGCTTTAATAAGTGAAAAATGGATGAAGCTAGCAAATCTGAGTTCTGCTGAAATAAATAGCAAATTCTTCATTAGCTTCAACAGCACCAGCACCATATATCTACCTTAAAGTATGGATTCCTTCAGTTTGTTATTTGTATGAAAACCTTTGGAATTCTTTTGCTAAGAAAATTAGATTGAAATAATTATCTCTACAAGGTTTTATATATGTTGACAAAATGTTACTGTCTGTTTCACACTCAGTTGCATTTAAAACCTGTGGGTGCATTTCAGGCCATAAAATAAGTTTACAAAACAACAGCTACTTGCATTCATAGTTGTCTCCCTTGCATCTACTTAATGATTTATTTATTTCTAGGAATTGCATTTGAAATTCCCAGACATCTAAACCTTTTTCAGCATCAAACTGACCACTGATCTTAAAAAATCATCTACATCAGCACCAACTCAATCATTGACAAGGGCTGGAGGAAATGAAACATCTGGGATGTATTAAGATTTTTATTTATGCTTTTAAATATTGAAATGTGTATTGCTGCTTGCCTTTTACGCGTTGAGCATGAATCCATTGAAGAAAGCTCTCACAACATAAACAGTTGCATGGTAAAGTGATTTGGGCTAGAAAGCTGGGACCCCACCATGTCATTCTAGAGGAGTTGCAAGGAAGGCAATAACGGTGGTGACCGTCGGTTTATTTATTTATTGCGGTGATAGAAAGACTTTACCAGGTTCTTCCCAAAGATAACGGACTCTTCAATTCTCTTGTGGCTTCTCACAGAAAATGCTTCACTGTTGCATTTATCTGCTTTCTATACACTGTGCCTTTGAGGTGCAACCTTGTTGGAGTCTTCAGTGAAAGTGTGATGGCCTGAAATTTTCTCACTACCACGCTTTCAAATAATCTCCTACTTGCACCCTCATCGAAGGACATTGTTTTTTATTATCAGTTTGCCTATGTAATCATGTAATATTTTTGGAGGGGGAAGGAGGCTGTTAGGCCAGTAGCCCAGGCCTCATCAGAAGGCGGCCTCTGCTAATTCTCTTCAGCCCCGCTGCGCTCCTCCGGAGCCGGTGGAGAGAGTGGAGCGCAGGAGGGGGTTAAAGCCTCTGAGGTGCTCTGTCAGGTACCAGGCAGATTGTAAATCCATTGTTAAAGATAGACATTTGGGCACCAGGCAATGCTGCTACTGGGCTTTTTTGGAGGTCTGTTAAGGAAAGGTCTGAGCTGGAGTGCTGTCAGATTTTCCACAAGGCAGCCCCACACCTAGAAGGGAATGGCCATGTCTGAACGAGGCAACTGTTGTATTGGGGCCTAAATTTTCCAGACTGCAGGCTCTTATTGTTGCTTTGTAAATACACTTCTCTGCTTGCTCCTCTTTCAGCCAATACATTTAATTTCTAAACTAAAGAATCACATAGGCTGGTCTTGTTAATCAAGTACTTGCAGACAGCCCTTACGGAAGAAGACCCTGGAGGGGTTCCCTCTGTAGGAGCCTCCAGCAGAACTCATGCAGTATGGCAGCGCTGCCGGCGCGCAGACACCTGGGTTGGCAGCAGGCACAGCACCTGGGATTCTCAGCATCAAAAGCAAAAGCTGAAGGAATGGCTTGTGTTAACTATCAGTAAGTAACTGTATCCTATTCTCACTGGGACCAGTCACTAGAGGGGGTGAGATCTCATATATTAACCTAGAGTATTACAGGCATTTTGGAGGAAGATTGTAAATCCTATTTGTAGTGGCTGGTGGAAAGAGGAGCTCATTATCAGTTAGCAGTCCTTCAGCTGAGGCCGAGTCCCCTCCATCCCACAGAAACCGTCTTGTAAAATATATTTGGGATTTTGTCTATGGCTTGCTGATTTTACTGGAGACTCTGAACACAATATCTGGAAAGAATTAATGGGAAACCGTGTCATTTTGGGCGAAGAGGAAGGAAAAAGCATTCACACTTGCAAATAATTGGTGTATTCAAGGTATGCGTCCCATAGTGAGTTTTACCAGAATTTTCCATTCTCTACTTTTGGATTCAGGGAAATAGGAGAATAATACAGTAAATGGTGCAAGTTAGCTTTAGGAATGGAAAGGTTTTCAGAAGTGACTTGCCAGCAAATATACCGGTCTGACTGACCATGAACAGAACGAATGTTTAAATACCACTTTTATAGACAGTACTAACCCAAAGGGAACAGTAAAAGCAGAAGTGCTTGCTGATGCGGCATACAGTGTCTTTAAAAGGACATTTTGAAATTTGTTGTGACCTGACATGAAAATTCAAGATTGGATAATATCCTGTAGCAAAGACGATTTACTTACTTAGTTAAATTTTAGTACCTTGATGTGCTACATTTAAAACTTGCCTAGGATGTATCTAAAAAACTATACTGAAGTAATAACTCAGTGAAAAGCTAATATATTATTTATCAACAAATGTTCACTAGATTACAAAGATTTGAATATCCTTCAGGATTACCCTTTGGGTGTTGTCACAACGTACACATGAAAATGTTAGACATGTCAGCATAAAAACTTAAAGAAAAATGAAATTAGTTGAAGTTTCACCCAGAACCTCCGTGGCTGATACAGGCAACTGCAATGAATTCAGATGATTCTACCACTGAGTATCATTCAAAATACCAATGCTGTGGGTTTTTCCTTTTAAGTGACATTGTAAGAGATATTTTTTTTTTTTTTTTTACAAATTTAAACTGGCATCTCTTGTTCATTTAGAGAGATGCACAATGTTGTAATAGCTGACAACCTAAACTTATGCTATGAATGAAAAAGCACATTTAGAAAATCTTGGAGCTAGATCGTAGCGTGGCAATTCTGTGAAAGACACTTCGCTCAATGATTAGTTGCAGCACTCCTACTAAATGTGTTTCAATTCATTTTTTTGTCACTGAGAAATCGAGAAATAGGTAGCTTATTAAAGGCGACCACATCCTTTTATGCAAATTTAATGCACTTGGCAGGTTTATCATGATAAATGGTCAGGATGAGATAGTTCATGATGTATCTCTAATCTCTTCTGTGAAGATGTTCATGTCTTGCAGGAAGTAGCCCCTTGAGAGCTCAGATCTTTAGAAGTGTGTGGCAGATGGTTATGTCTGCAGAGTCTCATAGATTGCTTTGAAGTTCCTCCAAACGATGCCTTCAGTTAGTGTGTCTGAGTTTTTGCAAGTTCTCCTGCTTCATCTTTCCTTTGGTGCCCTCTTCCCTCCTCCATCACGTTGTGTCCCCAAGTTGTTTCTCATACTAGGCACACGCACCTCATCCTTACGGAGTACATCTCAACTTGCTCCCCAGTCCTGTCGTATCCTTGCCTGTAAAGTTGTTCTTCCGTTAGGCATCTGGCATATTTTAAGTGCAGTGGTTCACAACAGGAAAACAGGAAAACAGAACAAATGTCTTAGAGAAGCCTATCATGCTTTGTGTTCAGTTTTTGAGTAAATATTTGTGTTTATTTTTTGAGTAAATCTTTGGAGCCAACATCAGCACCAGTGTCATGTTAACTAATTTGTCAATTTTAATCAATTACCAATATTAATTAGGCCAACTTCTCTTTAGATTAGTAACAAGAAATGGTTATGTTTTAATGCTGCTGCAGGGAGTCTGAAGGAACTCACAAAATCAAAAACACTGAAAAGCTTTTGAAAATCAAAACCTAATTTACTGGAATACAGCTAATGAAACAGATACAATAGAAAAGCATAAAATAATACAAGTTACAGATCTGAACAACTGTGTATTTTCAGAGCTGAATATTTTCACCTTTTTTCAGTTGGCTTGGTGGATCTGAGTTTGGATAGGCTTTTTTCTGAAATCAAGTACCAAATTTCATGTAAATTTTTACACCTGTCATATTTCCTTTGTAAGTTCACATTTTAGAATCACTCTCCTTAAGTATTTCTGTTACCATCTTCACTATACATAATCTTTTGTGTAATAATTGGTAATACTTCGTTAGGTATACATAAATTTTTAGCGTCTAGGATTTTTTTGGCATTACTTCTCTCTCAAATGCAATTCCCACAACTTGATCCCTTTTAAATATCTGTATTTGTAATGGTTTTTCAATCATGGCCTACTGATTCCTACTAAAACCATAAAAAAAAGTATTAATATTTCAAGTAGTAGTTTCATAATTATTGTGCTCTTCCTCAGTCTACTGTATGCTGTGTAACAACACATAGCTTCTATTAAGACTAAGACCTAAATATTTCTGTTTACATCACACTTTTACTGTTTAAACCATCCTTGAACGCTTTTTTCTTCTTATACATTTAGGAGCCATGGCTAACTATGCTGTGATACTGTTGCGGTTTAACCCAGCAGGCAGCTAAACACCACACAGCCGTTCGCTCACTCCCCCCTGCAGTGGGAAGGGGGAGAGAATTGGGAAAAAAAAAAAGTAAAATTCTTGGGTTGAGATAAAGACAGTTTAATAGGACAGAAAAGGAAGGGATAATAAGAATAATAATGATGATAAAAGAATATACAAAATAAGTGATGCACAACGCAGTTGCTCACCACCCACTGACCGATGCCCAGCTAGTTCCTGAGCAGCGGTCACTGCCCCATTGTTTTTAAAAGGGAGAGGGCCAATGAGCTTTGTATTATTGAGATGTGATTCAAGGAAAATTCAGGGAAGTCATTAACTTCTGTGATTAGTCCAGTTTAAAAATTCTTGATTTTGAGGTTGTACTTGCAACCATCAATCTATGACATTAACTAACCTATCCTTGGACTGTTGGCATTTTTTATGAGGTGTCAGTAATTAAATGTTGAAGGCACATTAGTACATCTTCATCAAAATATGTTTTAGGTCCTTGTTATTATGATTTGCAAAACATTATAGTTTCATATTACAATGTAGTTGTTTAAAAAAAAAAAAAGCCCTGAAAAACAGTACCACAGACCTGACTCAGCTGTCTGTGATCTAGGAAGGGGTACTAAAGAATTGTAAAATCTCCTTGTTAAAATTCTGCTCGTGAGTTAAGGAAAAGTCTGTAGTGACTTTTCTGTCTCTGTGACATTCCCTTTGTTTCTGGTTATTGCTATAGCATGTCATCCCAAGGTGATTTATGGAATCACTTGGAATGATTCTAGATTTATAAGAATTCATTTGCAGAGCAAAGAGGTTTTTTTGCTTTTGGAATGGAAAAGAAAGTCCGAAATGATAGTTACAATCTTTAATTTAAATATATATATATTCTCCTACCTAATTGGTACTTTGCAGTCTAGATCTACAAGGCCTATCAAAAGACTTCTTTCCCTTCCACAAATAATTCTTGCAGTTCTAATCCAGACCAAATGAACACTTTAATAATGATGTATCTTGTACTAAATTTTAGTAAATTATGTGACTGAATGCAAAGTTAGATTAACCCTCAGTCAGAGTACCTGGCTGAAATGTTACCTTTGCGTTTCTTCCCCCGTGTTGAACTGGCAAATCGTTTGTACATGCAAATGAAATAATAAACATTTACCTGCTTACTGCCCTTCCTGTGAGTGCAGATTTTTCTGGAGGAATGCGGGACAGACCTGGCAGTTGATTCAGTCCATTCTGAAACCTTTGGCCCATGCCAGGGCAACTGAATCTGTACCTGTGACTTGCTGTGTTCTACCACAGATCATATTAAAGCTTAATGGACAAGACCATTGGAGGCAATCTGGCCATGACCAGAAGATTCATGTGTTCAAATCTCACCTATTTTCTGATTCAGCTGTTAAAAATATGTCTGGGCCGTCTGTGTCCCTCTCGGTTGCTGTCCTTTTTGTATGAGCCATGCCGCTTGTCTTTCATTTGTTGAGCAGCACCCTTTCTTTCTCAACCTGCTTTCAGACCCAGACCTAGACCTCCTCTGACATAACTCTTCTTGTCCTCTGGCCCTGGAAAGATTGTTAATAATATGGTGCTAGTGAAGTTCAGTAATGAATATTGTACTTCTCTGGATCATTTCTTAGGCTTTCTGGAGCAGCACCCAAAAGACCAATATATTCACAATTCTGAATTTTCCAAATTTGATGTTAATTTTGTTGCAGATTTTTTTTAATAATAGCAAAATAAGAAAATTCTTTCAATATTTTTCTGAAAATCATCATAATCATCATATATCCATGTTGCAAATTAATATGCTGTACAGTGATATCAGTCAAGAATGTCCTGAATGGTACATACATTACACACATTGTGAATCATAACCCCAAATCTTATCTAGGGCATCTTTTGACTGTGCTTATGAGTGGATTGCTATCTGGTGATCTAGTGATCTTCAGAGGAGAAAAGCTGCTTAACTGGAGAGAAAAAAAAAATAGGAAAAAGGAAGAAAAAAAATATAATGCCATCAAGACTAAGTGCTTTACCAATAGCTAATATCTGTGTCCACACAACTGATGCTACTTTTTAATCAATAATATGCACTGATAAAAAGGAGGTTATGTATTCCAGTATGGAAAACCCAAAATATTTATTCAACCGTCTGTTTGCTTTTATAGTAGCAACCAATCTAGACTTTTATTTGCAAACTGTGAACAAAGATGAAACACTAAAGTAGCTGTGAAGTGTCCTTTTTTTTTCTTTTTTCTTTTTGGAAATCCTTTCAACAACTGTTGGTTTAGTAAATGAACACATTTTTAAACTTTAGGCATCATACATGATAGCTGTATAAACTAGCCAGAGTCATTTCACTTACAGGAATGCCAGCAAAGCTCTGAGAACTAAAGTAGACCCTAAAGCTAGCTTTAATTGTCCTGGCCATGTGGGCACAAACATGGAGATACAGTGCCATCTCTTCTGCATTGCTTGGCCAGCCTGCCTGCAAAGACAGATCAGGAAAGGACAGACTGGCATAAACCCTCCTGCTCGGTTCCTGGGAAGACTGTGAAAAAACAGATTCAAACTACTGTGGAGTACCATGGGCCAGCTAGCAGAGTAAGGAAAATATTGGCAAAGTAACAGCTTTGGTTTTTGAACAGCACGGAGGCTTTTATTTTTGTTAGGCAGTAAGAGTAAAGACAGTTGATAGATGCTATTTAGATTAGTCAGCTTTGATGCTCTCTTTCTAATGCTAAGGCTTGCTTTAAGTAAATATTTTTATTTTTTATTTTTCCATAGAGGAACCTTCCTCAGGACTTAACAGATGTCACCTGGTGATGATCAATAGAGTAACTCTTTTTTTTTTCAGGAACGTAATTTAGCAATGAGTGTGTACAATTGGCCTGTGTGACCATCGTGTTTGTACAAAGGCCAAAACTGATACATGGCTTGAAATATGTTACTTGACCATTTTCCATGAGCTCTAATACAGAGAGGAGAAGGTGAAGGACAGAATCTACAAATATAGCTGATATCTTACAGCTGTAAAAGGAGACGATATTGCAGGACCCCACTCTGCTCCCCTAGTATGTAAGAAAATAATATATGTATGAAAGAAGGCAAAACATTGTAAGCTTCTAGGATGGTCTGCAGCCAAAAAGTGGCGATTCTACTTACTGAAATAGAACAGGCAGTGTGTCCTCAACAGGAGGATATTGCCAAAAGGAGCAACTGAATACATATTCTATAAAAAGTATGGGTTTAGGTCCTGTGAATTTCTCATGGTTGAATCCAATATCATTTAGGAGAGTGTAGAGCACTCGAAAATGCACAAAACCAAAACCCTAGAAAATTCTGTTGTCACTTTTCCATCCACACTCCCCATCTGATTTTGTCTAAGATTCATGTTTGAAAGTTCATTAGCTCTGACTGTAGCTTCCAAGTCTGTTTGCTAATTGATTAAAATACTAAACAAAGCCTTAAAAAGATCATCATCACCCCCACCAAAAAAAAAAAAAGAAAGAAAAGGAAAAAAGGCCTGGATGCCTGAGTTGAACTGCCAGACATTATCTGTTTAAATTCTCAAAGATAGTGAGTGAGATCTGCATAGAAACTCAGAAAGAACATCTATAGACTGAACATTTTCTCACATGTCAGTGCTCTCACAGGCTGTCATGTCAGAAGAGGCTTTGCAGTTTTGATTTTTAGGGTGTCACAAGCTAGCACAAGTGTGCAAGCCTTCTACATTGCATGAAATTTTAAGAAAAACTGATCTCCTCAGATAAGAGTACGAAGGAAGTGGGTAAATTCTGCTGTTTTCCTTCCATCCATCCTCCATCTTGCTCCCATTCAGAAGGTTACATTTAGATGGAAAATTTAGACCTCAGATATTCTCTCCTGCATGAAAATTTTTGAAAGATCAGTTTGGGATGGGGTTGTGTGTTATGTTCTCATAGACCTTCACCTATGAAGTGATCTACCATTGAGAAGCTCTGCACTCACTCAAGTCTCTTTTGGTGCCTGACTTCATTGTAAATCTGGGGCCTAAATGGGGTTTTTCAGCACAGATTGCTGCAGTGAAGATAACTTTTGCTATACTTTTTATTGTACTTGAGCTTTTAGAAGCCTTTCCCCTTTCTGTGCCTCACGTTCACACAACAATTCACTGTTTCGCTGGGATCAGCAAAAATAAGCCTTAAGTTGGATGACTGGATGAATGGAAGGAGTGAAGCTCTCAAAGCTAGCAGTGAATCTTTAACATACGAATTACATGCTTCTTCCTTCAGCCTGTCCAACTATTTCCGTGCCCCTGACAAGAGCTCATTGATGGGTTGGCATATCTCTCTCTCACAGTGAAACGTTTTTTGGAGAATGTCCTAATCTGCCTGTCTAGGATCTTGTATTAACACTTACTGCCATTGTATCTGAGCACTTCCCAAGTGTCAGAACGACAATGATATCTCTCTCTTCCCTCCCCGCTGGGGATGGAAACAGTTAGTTTGTTCTTTCTTTGTAAGGGAACTTAAATGGGGTCAGAGAGCCAGAATGGTTAACAATATGGTTTTGTAACTTAGCTGGATGGGTGGATTTCATACCCATTGTTGCTTTCTTCCTGCTTTGTGGTGGTTGCACACTCGCTTGCCAGCTTCCCCTCCTGGTCATTGGCACAACTCAAAAGAGGAAAGGAAGGCTCTAAGTGGCTGGTTGCAGAAGTGAGGCTAGGAAGAGGTGAGATGTTGCATGAAGCAGACTGATAAGGAAGAGGCTTGATGACATGGTCAGATAGAGGAGCTTGAAAAGGCTAAAGTCAAATCTGCTGAGAAGGATTTATTGCAGCACCAAGAGGTCATGTATTTTTCTCTTATGAAGCCCCATAGGAATGGGCTATAGTGCAGAGAACTGTGTGAAAAGCCTAATAGCAATGAAGGGGAGTTAGTTCTCTCTCACAAACCAGTGGGGAGAGAGTCAAACACTGAACTGTATGGGCAAATGTGCATGGTGGAGGTCAAACAGCTGGGGCCACGCCCCAGCTTTTGCTGCAGTTGGGTGCTGTCTAGTAACCTCCCAAAGGCAGTGACTTTAGCAGGGTCCTTCTAGTAGGCAGGTCATACTGCCAGAAAGTGACTCTGAAAATATTTGCGGGGGGGGGGTGGGGGGGGGTGGGGTGGAAATCCACTGCTGAGAATATGCTCCTGGCCAAAGGTTTTATTTATTTATTTAGCTCAGAAACATTTTAGCAGTGTCCATGTACCCTTTGCATGAGCTCTGAGAGATTTCATCCTTTACTCCCCTGAAACGGGCTTGATGGCAGAAGGGAAGCAGCAGAGGAAAGACAGGGTGGTGCTGAGAGGCTCAGAGCCAGAGGACTGCAGGGCGCAGAACGGCTTTGCCTTGTTAGGGCAGGATACAACATTGGCTCGAACATGTCAGATGTGCTGGTCGCATGGTCAGATCAGAGGAACACCGCATCCTCAAGCATCAAGTGTTGTTACGCTTTTCAGAGTGTATGAAATGCAGGGGGTTTGCATTTCTTCTTTGAGAAGATAACATTTCCGTGCACTATGTGTCCACCCCGACCCTCCATACAAACAGCAAGAGTGGCACCACTAAGCGTAACAACGCAGCATTAGGCATGATATTTCCACTATGGACAGTAATTTTGCAGGATTCTTAATGCAGTGGGTATTTACAGTATGAATTGCTGCCAGAACTACAGGCACGTTGTTGCTAGAACAGCAAACAGCAGAGAGCTAAAAATACCAAGGGCCAAAATTTACTGTTCGGTTAAATCTGAGAACTGTGTTAGTTTTTGAGGGACTCCCTCATGCATAACCAATTTACCAGCATATGCTGCTTGATGTCTGGCCATATGAGCCCTTTGCTTTTTCAGTTTTTGTAATAAAGAATTCCTCCAGATCTACCTTATTTCTTTTTGGCAGCAAAGTGCCTGGCCTTTGAGAGCTCTTTCTTTCCCTGTTGTTTCTCCATTTATTTTTTTGATCCTTCCTTGATTTCTCTCACCTTTGGTTCACAAAAGCTGATGTCCTTAGTAGCTGTCAATGCACAGGATGCCCCAGTGCTAGCTGGTGATTGATAGGTCCTTTACTGAACCCATGTTGTCTTTCTACATCCCCTTCCCTTTCCGTGTTTCATTTCCTTTTCCCCTTGACTACACAGTGGTTTCCAAACTGAATGTCTTTGGCACTGTTTTGGCTTTAAAAATACTTCAAATTTACATGCTTTGGGAGTTCTGGAAAGGAAAAGAGGATCATTGAGGGCTTTTGTGTTCCTCTTATTTTCTGCTAGAGTTTGAATTTCCTTGAATTCCCATGGGAAAGAACAACTTTCACAAGGAACAGCTTTTCCAGACTGACCAGGAGTTAGATCCTGGGAACTTGCACAACTATTCACCTGTACTATGAATGCAGCAGTCAGAATATCTCCTATAATGTCCTTCATCTTGCAATTCAGAGCTTTTGTTTCAGACTGCAAAAAATGTTTAGTTCAATAGCAAAAGCGATGAGAAAATATAGGTATCCACCTCTTACTGGGCTTCTAAAGCTGCCAGAGAATGAAAAGCCTTCCTTCTTGCAGCTGCCCATGCAGTGGTGTCCTCTCTCAGCTTTGCTGAGATTTGCAATATTCTGGAGAGCTCTGCCCAGTGTATGTTAGAGATATTTTTCTGTAGGTATCTTCTGTCTCAGTTTTGCTAGCTAGACTCAATTCCATTCTCCCATTTTCTTTTTGACTTTGGATTTGGTTCATATTTGTTCTTCCATAAAGTGTAGCCAGAATATCAGAGGCAATTCTTTCCACATCACTCCCTGTGATAGTCTCCCCCCAATGACCGTAACAGCCTGGTTGGCTGGCAAAACCCCTCATCTGACAATCATTTGCAATTGTTTAATTTATGTTATTGCAACTCTCTAAACAGTTTCCACACACCAAAAATTTGTTATATTTTCTACATTTTCTGCTGAACCCTGCACTGTTCAAACTCGAAAGTCCCCGGTGCCGATGCGACACCCCTGGGAATGGCGAGTTTTTAAGCCAGCCCTTCTCCACCTCCATAACTCTAAGTGATAGCATGAAAGGAATGGAAAGCTGATTTATACAGCTCGAGAATGATTTATCTTTGTATAGAAATCTGTGTGTGGCTGTGATAGCAGAGAATTCTTACAGGAGGGTGAGCTAACCTGTGCAGTATTTTGGGCAAAACTGCTGATGGCAGAAAAAAGAAGTGTCTCCCGACCACTTTATTTTCATGTGGTGGAAAACAGCATTGACCATTACTTGTTGACTAAGGTGCTGCCTTGATCTTTTTGGCCTTGGAGACCAAGAATAGAAGTACCAAGAACTTAACATGACTCAGTTACAGGCAGTTACTTGCTACACTGAATAACACAACCTAGACAGTTTTTTCTTCCTATCTACATATTAGCTTTGCCTTAATAGTTCAGGGGGATGATCCAGAAAATAGCTCTCATGCTTTAGTAATTTCAGCGAACATTTATTTATGTTCACAGAATTGAGTGCAGACTGAAGCTCACTCAAATAATAAATGTAATTCCCTCACACACGTGTGTGTGTTTTCTACAGTCTATTGTATTTATTAGCATGTGTATTTAAATACCACCACACAGAAATGCTAGTCCAAGCTTTTTTTCTTGGGCATGATCCAGCTTAACCCTTCTCCCCGTGATGGGCTGTTCCTACACACTGTTCCCACAGGACTTTCCTCTCTTGAGAGCTGTCGTAATCTCCGTAAATATTAGGGTAAACTAGCCCGATCACTAATCATCACTCAGCATTTTCCAGGTGGAACAACACCTGTTCATTTGGATGTGGGGAATACGTGGCAAAACCATTCCTGCTAGCCTGTGACAATAAATAACGTTTTGTTAGTTTTAAAATTAGTCTCCTAAAACATACAAAGAACTGAGGAAAATTCTGGGTGTTAACCGTGCTTGTCTTAGTCTGTGTCAAGGAGTTGATAAATGCTGATGCAACGCTTGTATGATTAAATAGGGAATACATAGCTGACCGATTGAAACAAGAAAAGGATCTGCCATACAGGAGCATTTTGAATTCGGCTTCCTCCTTTAGGACTGAATGGCAGTTTTAGCAGACAGAGAGCTTAGACAAGCTCACAACTGACCCTGCATACTCCTAACTTGCACCACATGGAATAAAATATACCATCAGCTTAAATCTTTTGTGTTAGCAGTTTCCCTAATGCGCCTTACCTTGAATTTGTGGTAGGCTAACAGCATGCACCCAGTCAGTTACTGTCTGGCTGATGTACAGACACATGCTAGATGGTGGTAACTTGTTGCCTGGGTCTGAACCCCAGGTAATGTAGCAAGAATGGCCTATGTTTAGAGGATTGGGTTTGAAAACAGGGTTCCTTAAAGGCATTTCCTACAGGCACTTCTGCTGTAAGAGCTCTCTAAGATGAAGGTTCCCTAGCACTATGATGAACAGAGGTTAGTTGACAAAAAACAAGAAAACATCTTTACGAAGAGGTAACAATCCATTAGATAAAAAGTACTGGTTTGGAACCTGGAGAAAGAATAAATACGCCTGATAACCCTTGTTGCTCTCATGGCCCTATTTTTCACTTCTTAAGGTTCAGTCTGAGATTTCCGGACCATAACTGATTTTTCCAAGTCTAACTAATATCTCCCCAAATATATATTACATATGTTATATATAGATACATATAGTAAGAGCATATTTTATTCTAACTTTGTCTGATTTTGTTGTTACCCTCTCTTCAAATGAGAGAACATGGGGGAGATGACATAGCATCGCCCATGTAATCCTGCCATGATCCTTTGTTAAGCAATCCAGAATTCCAAAGAAAAAGCAGGAGGAAATGGTGTTTTAGAGAAATTTTATCCCAGTGGTCACTCTCAGGCATCCCTACTTAAGTCTTCAGCCTGTTGATCAGGGTTGGAGATCTGTTGCTCTACATGCTTCTTGGCTTTTACTCTCTTCCTTTAGGCCACTTCTGGATCATGTTAATTGATTTTGTTAGTGTTTTGTTGTGTATTTTTTTTTTTTAATCAGGCTACGTTCATTTAAAGTGTCTAATTCAGATTTAGTAATGTAAGTTATCAGCAGTCAGATTTAAATATCTTGGCCATAATGTTCATATTGCACTGAAATATTGAATCTGTTCTCACTAACAAGGCAATTTTTCACACATTAAAGGAATATGTTGAATGTTGGATCTGTTATATTCTTGAAGTGTTGGATCTCTCCCCTACTCAGAGCAGCAGTCCTCGTCATATATTGCAATTCAACAGTAAAATATTGAAATACTATTGAATCACATGGATTCTTCCCATGCTTCAGTCCTATAAAACAAGAAACAAAGCTCAATTTGCCCCTTGAGCCTGAGACAATAATTCATCAACGCTGTTAAAAGAGAACGTGTCTTAAAGTGCTAACATAATTTTTTAGCTTTGTATGTCCTCTACAAACAACTGGGGGGGGAACCCAATACCTCCCAGAATAAGTGTATATAACATGCACTGTGTATTCCTTCCCTGTATCTTTTCAGGTTTAGTGTATGGCACTGTCTATGTAAAGCTCAGAGCTTGTTTAAAACCAAAATGCCTATTAGGTTCTGTAAACTCTGTTTATACAGTCTCCTGGACCTTTACAGGAGGCATTTAATTCACTGATAAATACCTCAGCTCTTTTCTAGTTAAATGATAGAATTCTGTGCTTCAGTAAAACTGAGGTAATAACATACATCTTGACTAAAAAGAATAGTTGGTACTTTAAGATACTATTTAGGAAGAAAAAAAACCATATAAAATAGAATTTCTAGTGAAATAGTAGACAATGCTGTACCAGAAGTATCTTTAAAAAGCAACATTACTGGGTGATTAGACTTTGTTTTTTAGAGTTAACAGTACTGAGTTGCACGTATATATTGATGCAGTTTTCAAAGTCAATAAATAGTGCATCAGCTCCTGTATGGAAAGAGGATGTTGCAGAAATAATTATGACATGATGCGATAACCCCTTCTTAAAAAAAAAAAAAAAAAAAAAAAAAAAATAAAAGAAAGGAAAAAAGCAAAGCAGAACAATACTGTAGTGTTCTGGACATCAGGAAACCACGACAATGCTCCCACCTTTTTCCTGTGACTTACCCAGAGTTCCTTCCAGGCGACACAGATAACTGATAATGCTGTGGACTGGATCCTGTGCCAAATGAAAATAGAGTAATTTTTTTGTTAAATTTATATCTGATTAAAAATTGATCTTAACAACACCCTTTCCACTCAGCTTTACAGCTCTTCTAGATAAAATACTTCTTTGTAACCTTAAACACTGCATTGTTTCCCAGTGCAAGTGTTACTTCAGCAGAGGACAAGCACAAAAAATTACTTTAATTGTAAATTCATATAGCAGAAGCTAACTGTGATTGAATAACAAGGTCATTCATCACTGTTTCTACTGAAGAAAAAAAATCTTTGGAGTTAGGTTTTATGATTCCCTGGGATTTGAGTATTCCTGAAACAGCTAGATTTACCAATAATGCTTTTCAAAGTGCATGTGACTTTGGGAAACCATCTCATCTCGCAGTATTAGTCCTCTGCATGTGAACGTTTGGGGTTGTATGTGTGTCTTTATGGGCGCTCCCCTATTCTCTGCGCACCCATGGATGTGTTTTTCACTGTCTCCCTCTGTGCGCTGGGCACGGTGGAACTGGGGCAGCTCTCCAGCCAAGGCTGCAGCAGCACATGGGTTTTAGCCTTAGAGGTCCTTGGTATCTCACCTAAAATAGGGCCACTGTTTTATCTGTTTAGGAATGGTGTTTAGGTAAAATCCCCCATCAGTGCAGGGCTCTGCAAGCATGTCTTCGGGGAGTGCAGCGTGGATTAGGAGTTGGCTGCGGCATCAGGGTGCAAAGAAACTCTTTGCCTCCTGCTTGCTGGGTGAGAAAGGGCCTCTCTGGTGTGGGTGAGTGATGCTGAGGTCGGTGGGGACTTGCTGTGGCTCCCATCAGCACACATCCTCAGTTATCTCATGCTCTCCTTACAGGTAGGGAACTCTTTGTAGTCCCTTGTTTTTAGCTCTGCTCGCTCAGTTAATTTCCTCAGGCATTTTGCAGGGTTATTTATGCTTCAGCCTGTACTTAGCAGCCAAGTTATTTTTTTCTGACTGGCTACTAATGAAGAATAAGTCAATTTATCCTCATCAGTTAAATTATAAATACAGGGAAAACAGAGTAAGAATGTCACCACATGGAGGTTGCTTCACGTTTTTCCATTCCCTAAATCCTGGTTTATGTAAACTGAGATAAATATTTATAAAAAATGCTGGGTACAGTAACCCTCTTTATTAAACTATTTGGGTTAGCCTGTGAGATGTAACTATTGATAACACAGTTTGGTACCTTTGTAAATAGATTTACTCTGCACAGCTATTTCTTCCACTAGGTTTTAAAACAAATGTGTTTTATTTGAACTGTGTAAGAAAGGAACTTGTGAGCCACCAAAAAAATAAAAGATGTCAGAAGAAGGTTAATTTTCATAGTATATATTGTGATTAACAAAAAAGAAAATGCCTTACTTACAGGCCAAAACTTGGCCCCAGACCAAATGCGATTAAAGGGGACAGACAGGAGGGACTTCCATGGACCGCGTGGAGGTCTTCTGTGCACCCAAAACATGTGCAGGATGCAAACGGGTGTCAACGCAGGTTTGTCAGTCTCCCCTCTCCTCGGCACGTGTGTCTGTGGGGCTGTGGGGAGTGAGGCAGCTGATGGGCTCAGTCAAAGCCTTTCTCAGAAGGGCTGATCCTGTCCCCGCTGAAATCAATGCCAGGGCTTCCCTGTATTTCAAAGGAACAGAGTTAAACCCTCTATTACATGCCCTGGAGGTTGTCCTCTGGTGTGACCACCTTGTGCCATCCCAACCTCATAATTACTACTTCTGCTGTAATAAGTGTGCAAGAGAGAGTAGTTTGTATTTTTTTTTCCTAAAAAATACAGTAAGCATTTTATGACTTTTTAATAATTAATTCTCAAAAAACACAACAGAAATAGATGGCGCATTAAAGCAAATTTGCAAGCCATTGAAGTAAAGCGCACTGCAAATAGAAGCAATGCCTGTATTCTACCTTCAGCTATCAGTATAAACTCATCAAAGTAAACCAGTTTTATTTAGACATCTGGAAAATGTACTTTGACAAACATCCACTTGATGACTGTCAGTGTCTTATAAAGAGACTTTGATATCAAAGATCCTCAGAAACTGTCAGAATAAATCGTCTTTTTTTTTATGACAGAAGGATGTTTCCTAGCCATGATTTGTATTGTCTGGTTGATATGTTTTTAGTATCTTAATACAAAGGATTATTTTTACAAATGTTTTTGTATCTACTTGTGCAAAATAACGTGACATTAGGAAGATGAAGAGAATACGCTAATTGCGTACTTTGAATGGTATTGTTTCCTTGCATTTATGCTACTGAAATCTATAGGAACAGGGCAAAATACAGTTGATTCTGTTACATATTTTAACCTTCCTACAAATGGACTTTCATCAGCCATATCCAGCATACCTCACCTTAGCTACAAAGAAGGTAATTAGTCACTGAACTGTTTGAGGCTGTAGGTATGACTGCAGATATCCAAGCCGTTTTTTTCCTCTTGGCTTTTTTTTTTTTTTTTTAAATCCAGAAAGGAGGTGTTGCCTTGCAGTGTTACTGGAGATGCTGAATACATTAAAATAGGAAGATGAGAGGAATGCCTTGTGGGGACTTCTTGTAAACATGCAGCATGATTGCTTTTTCTTGGAGAAGGCATTTCTGCGATGTTCTGTGCAGTGCTGTAGTGCCATAGATATGTTGAAAATGCTATGAAAGCCTTAACTATTTAATTCTCATAATCCATCTGTGAGCACTAAGTGATTAGTTGCAGTTTATCCCAGTGTGGAAGCTGGTCTTGGTACTTGCATAAGCCTACCCCGCAAGGCCCTGCCAGAGATGGCGATGCCCACGCTCGGTGTGGCTGGCAAAACTGCTCTAGGAGAGTAAGAAGAGGGCTGGCAAGGTGGTCCTGGGTAAACAGAAAACTCTGCAAGAGATGAGCAGTTTGAACTGGTTGGAGGAATAGTGGTGTAGTGGCTTGATGGCTACAAGGGTGCTCACACTGCTTAATTTTAAGCACCAAATTTAGGAGTATAGTTTCCTGTTTTGTCAACAGGGAACGGAGGCTCCTCACGTAGGTGAATCAGAGGAAGAGACAAACTAAATTTTAGGTTTATATATACATCTGTAGGCTCTCCTTTTCAGCCTCGCTTGGATAGTCTGGTATTTGTTTGAATGTCAGTTTCTGCACATGTCTTTTTCTGGTACCAAAGAGACACCGTGCTGTATCTCAGTGTCCCTGCCTTGGGAGAGTACATTGTTTGCAGAAAGGCATTTTATAGGCAGATAAAAGAAATCCAAGAATCTTGAAACAGTTTGTTTTAGGAAAGCAGGCTGCCTTGGGGTGGATATCCTGTATGGAGTCAGGAAGGTATAGGAGGGGACAGGAGATGCTGTGCTTGCAGCGGCTGTAGATCTAGAAATGGATAACAAAGGGGTGGGGGGGAAGTTAGTTGCTCTCTCACTCTTTCTGTCTCACACATAAGCTATTTTTGTCTAACAAATATCAATTCATCAGTATTATAAAGCGGTCCTGCTAAGGAAATATCGTATTTTTTGTTGCTGCAGAGTTTCAGAAAGTTCAGCCAACTTACCTTAAAATGAAGTGACTAAGTGACTGAATTATTTCATTATTTACCTTCAGGATGGCTAAAGAAGGATTCAGTTCACTTCTAAAACACTACGCTGTTTCAGAGCAATTGCTTGTGATACAGGTAATTACATGATACAATTCTCTCATTTAAGGATGGCTGTTCAGGGAATCACAGGGATCAGCCTACCGGGACACAACTAGCATTGGCTGCAGCCTGAACATTGGACTAAGCGAGTGAGATGGAGGCTATTTCAACCTTCCAAAATCTGCTTTTCTTAGATAGTTTTTTGAGTATCCTTCCATGTTTTGGGTCAACCGCAGGTGGTGCTCCAGGAGAACCAACTTCAACTCTCAGTCTGAACCGAAGGGCAGCTGGAGTCTGCTTTTTCTTGGAGGCTAGAAGTTCATATGCTCCGTTGTCTTTGCTATTACTTAGTGTATATGGATTTTTACAGGTGTGCACAATGCTTAGTCTAGAATTGCTTGAGGAAATGAAAAGGAATCATCAGTAACTTAACTGGAATGAGGCAAAGCTCATTTAGGAAGGGGCTAGAGAATGACTGGAAATAAATGTATGCTGCTAAACTTTATCCTGCAAGACAAGACTACGAGCTATTTTGACTAGGTGGATAAGTTTTTAAAGCTGTAGGTAAGGTTCCGCAAAAATAGCTTGTATCTTTGTGTCCTGGATTATATTCCCCAGTTTCTTCCCATAACCATAAGTGTTTGAGCTCACCACCTTGTATTTCTAGCAAGGAGCTCCTTTCAGCTGATTTGGGTAGGTTACTTTCCTTGATCTTGTGATGGTGTTCTTCCTCCCTACCTGTACATGCCTTTATTGAGGGAAGTGGCCTCCTCTGCTGGTCATTTTATTTTTCCTTCGAATGTGGGAGACGGAGAACTGGTATCCTAATTTCCTTTTTTTTCCTTTTTTTGTCCTCAGAAATCATCTTCAGTTGTTTGTTTTGGCAAATGATTTCTGAGAAAGGATCCGTGAGAGCGATTGCTACTATTAGCTTCCTCTTAACTCATTTCTAGCCCCACCCCCAAGTCACCTCCTCTCCCTGCTTTTCCTCTTCTTGACTATTCCCCCTCTGGTTTCCTTTGGGGTTTTTTTTGTTGCCTGTTTATATCTTTTTGTCGTCCTTTCAGTTATGATTCTTCATCCATCAACTCTCAGCTTTTCTAAGCCAAGCCAAGAAACTGCAATAGTTTGCACCTACACTCATTTAGCCACACAGAGATTTAAATCTTCAAGCTTCTGACTGTAATTTGTCAGCCAGTTCTCACCTTCCTTTCCCTCTGTATGAACAGCCTGTGTCTTTCCAAATTCCGATTTTGGGATACTCTTTCCCCCCCCCCCCCCTTATGTTTAATTCCTAGGAGGTAGGCTGAATTAGGCAGAATAAAATGCTGGCTCCACTGCATGCTCTTTGCTACAGAGCAGTGCCCACACTTTTCAACTCTGTGACTCATAATGTACGAAATTAGTGCCTGCAAAGCTTAAAGAGCAGGGAGAAGCTGCAGTTCCCAAGAAACACTGTTAGCAGGCGTAAGCCACTTCTGTCACTGAAGATGGTGACTTTCTTCTTTGGGCTTCTCCCTGTTGCCCACCATGTCTTTCTTTCCTTATGCCAGAAGGAGCATTTGTGTGACTTTCCAGATCAGGGAAAGATTTCAGGTAAAGCAACTGGGGAAAATAGAAGGCTAATCTGATTTTTTTGTGTCAAATGCAAAGATTTTTTAGTTGATTTGTTCCTTCTTTTTAAGGAATTTCCATTACTTGTTTTTCATTTTTCTTTTCGTGGATTCTGTGATGGTAGAGAATGCTTAAATGCTGTGTTCACTGCCAGAGAAAATGTGCGAAATTTTGCATTATAAATCTGTCCAGGCTTTCCTGTAGTAGCCAGAGACCTGCCAAAACATATAGATTCCCTGGGAATTTCCCAGGCCTCCAATGAAATCTCACATCAGCTACAAATTTGTAAAAAAAGAAAAATTTGTTGTTGTTGTTGCTTTTACCACACCATTTAAGAAATAAAAGTTACTATCCCACAGAAGGATTCCCAGTTGGAAACTATTTCGGTCTTAAGTGGAAGATGAGAAACTTGAGGTACTCAGAGCATTAGATCAGCAACTGTAGCTAACAATGTAGTTTTAAAAATATTTTAAAACAGAGAATAAAAGTTACCATGGTTGTTTACATTTAAATCCAAACTAGTCTCCTTATTTGAGTAAACTTGCAAAACTGTTATGCTTTCTTATAATTGTGTATCTGATATGAGTTCATGCATTAAGTGTTTAATTGTCATCCAGAAAATTGAAGCTTTACAGTTGGTACAACTAAAAATATTTAAGAGTCCAAAGAGTTAAATTTTCAGTTTTTGTTTGAGCAATATATATACATATGCATGTATGTATTTCTATGTATATATGCATATGTATACACCCTTTCATAAGTATAGCTAACAATATGTTTTTCTGCTAGATAAAAAAATAACAGTAGAGCAGAGTGTAAGTAGTCTGTAATAATCTAAAATAAATCATCCAAGAAAGCTGAGGTGACCATATTTCATTCAAAGCTGCATAATTCTGCCCATTTCAGAATTATGATGTAACAGAAAGTTATATTTATCAGCACAGTTTTTTGAATCCAACCATATTTTTTAACATTTGAAACAGCACAAAATATTCTTCTCTGTTTAGGGATGCTTTCCTGAAAATTTAAGTCTGTTCCTAAATGCTAATGCAAGAGCTAGTTATAGTTCAGTTGAATTTTAACAAGTGTATGGATGGCGTGTTTCTGTGAAATAAAATTCAGTGTAACTTTCCAGCATACTGGCTCTGCCAAGAAGTGTGTAATTTCCCATGCTAACTGTATGTAATCGTTGGAGGATATCTTGTGGTTTCTGGTGGTAGAGATGGAAAAATATGCCAAAATTGATCAGGCTAGGTAATGTTACTTTGAGCTCAATCCTACATAGCACTGAGCATCTCCATCACTCCTTCTTCCTTGTGGGAGACAGCTGGGAGGGAGTCACAGTGATACTCAGTTTTCTTCTGTCCCACTTGGGACTGCAGCTGCAGATCCAGAGCGAATGGATCACTCTTTAACCCCAGCTGGAGGTTATGCCCATTTAACTCTCTGTTTGCTCTCTAATCCCTCTCTGTGAAACCATTGTCTCTTATAAAAAGGACAGCTTTTGGTTTTAACTGGAATCAGTTCACAGACTGGGTTAGAAAGCGGCCAAACAGTTCAGCCAGCTGTAATGGTAGTGCGGTGTCTCTGTGGTGCTGACTTGGGAGAGAGGGGACTGATTGAGGATGGGGCGGGGGAACGTGAAGGAATGAGGGAGGGCTGAATGATGGTGCTAACTCGGGTCTGCTGGCAGTTGGGTTGTTTGGTCAATGACGTCTTAAGCTTCTGGTTCTTGTCAAGGTGGTCTGCCTCCAGCTGTGCCCTCTCTTGTAGTTGCAATGGCACATCTTGAACCCCTCCACAAATTGATTTGGCTTGCTAAAGAAACAGAAAGCTACCCCAGACAAACCAAGAGACAAATCCCCCCAGTGTTTTGCCAAGTGAATTACCTGACCTGGCCCACAGAGGAGTCAGACGAGCTCAAACGTGGGAGGTGGAGGGCCTACAGAGCCAGGAGAGGACGAGGTAGGATGGGAAGAAGGCCCAGAGGCTGCTCATTTTGACATGAGGAGCTGTTGGACAGGCTCAGCTGTGTTGCTTAACCACACTCTCAAAACAGGATTTGCAGCAGCCAGAACACTGCATGGGGAACCCGCCAGCCTAGCCACCAGGTAATGCAGGAGGAAAACCAGGAGCTGTAAATCCTGCCTGTGCTTTGGTCTGCAGGGAAAGACTTACTTCAGTTTGGGACTGTCAGCTTGACTGCTTCCTGGAGCAGCCACGTATCCCTTTCCGGCCCCAATTTATTTGCTCATCTTTGCATAAGGTGTTGGTGATGAAGAGGTTCCTCAGCTCTCTTGCTTATGGTGGGCAAATGGGCCCAGAGAGCCACATCCATGCTTACCAGGCAGAATGGGGTTGGAGAAGGGACTCAAGACCACAGGTTAGGGAATAGGGCACTCACCTGGAAGCAGGGAAATGTGGGATCCAGCCCTGCTCCCAGCACACTGGCCACAGTTCTGATTATGTGCAGAAGAGAAGACTTCTGCAAACATGAGGGATGGGATTCACCCAACCAAATGTGCATGGCTACCTCTGAGTCACATTTCTAGACTTCATTTATAATCGCTGGAGAGAAACATGTTTGCACAGGAAACAATTTTTCTCCTTCCAATGTGGACATTTAAAATAGATCAGATGAATTGCAGCCTCAGAGCATCTCTTTCTCTCCACCGACTACAGGGAAGCAGCTCATATGTAGATGACTACACCAAAGGAGCCTGGTTGAGATAAATCTTACAAAAAGTAACTGAGGAATTCAGGTGTATTTGGAGAGCAACACTTCACAATTCTATTGCCTGAATTTTCCTATTGGCATCTAAGTCATTTAGTGGATCTGGGTCATGTTACCTTACAGGGTAGGACCTTTGTTTCCCAGAGTATAATGATTTTCACGTCCAAAAGTGCACTTCACGTTGTACATTCTGATGTAATTTATAGCAAAAAGCCTAGCATGGAGGAGACATAAAACGTCAGAGAATAATTGTCTACGGACTTAAACAGTGAGCAGAATTTGTTTTGTGCAACTCTTTGTCAACCTGAGCCTTTTTCATATCATTAAGATGCATACATTATTTAGATTGGGAAAAAGAGCATATTGAACAATAGTCTGGTAGCCACAAAGCTGGGAAAATGTTTGCAACATTTATCAAGTAATTTCCTTTGAAATATTGCAGTCTGATCCTGCCAATTACAAAACTGATTTTGTTTCCAGGCTGGGAAGGTAATGGCTGACCATAATACACAAGTCTTTCCGCCAACAGAAAGGTGACCATAGCACACCAGGAGCAAGTTCTTCCCCTCCAGGCTGGTGTGTTACTGCATACTGGGTCATATACATGTGTGCGCAGAGCAAAAAAAAACCCAGAAGGAAAGAGAGGAAGAATAACTCCCAGCTATCCAAAGGGCTTGGCTGTATCTCTAAAAGTAAAGGTGTAGTGAAGAGAGGTTATTGTGCCATTTTGTTAAATAGTATCTGAATTTACTTCTGGTTTTATTTGCTCAGCATAGACCTCTTATGGAAATTATGAGAGAATTAGAATATTGAAAAAGTGAGCTTGGGGGAAAAAAAAAAGTAACATTGCTGATTGTAGCACAGGTCTCTTCCCCTTATCTGGCTGTGCTGCTGCTCCCTTCCTGTATGGAAGCCACCAAATTTCAAACTGCAATATAAGTGTCAGGATACTTGTTCTTCTAAAATTTGTAAAGTGACATGACTCTTGAAAGTCTGTGAAGGTTTCTTTTCACTGGAACAGATCTAATAAATGCTAATTCTTCTGCAGAAGGAAATAAACATTTCACTCTGTTAAAAACATATCCATATCCATATAGCAGGTGTGGTCATGATCCAAAAGGGTTGGTGTCAGGGATTGTGGATATGAATAAGGTCTACACAAGGCCAAATAGGACTGGCAAGTAAAGACCTCTCTCTCCTCCACAGATCATCCACAGGCAATGACATCTGCTGTGATATGCGGTGGCATTGCTGTGATATATCCCCATCAATGTCATTCTCAAATTCAGAATTTAGATATAAAATCAACATTTTTATTTTTCATTCAAGCAGTAATAGCTCAGTAAAAATGGGCTGGGAGTTTTAAGAAAGACAGATATCCATTATTACAAGCATCTGAAGAAAATGAATTCACGAACAACTAATCAAATTTCAGTATTCTGTATTTATATATCACAGCGTCATGGACTGCGGTCCCCTTCAATCAAATGACAGTTGCTTTATAGTGACTACAGTACTAATCATAATGAAGCCACAGGTGGAAAACACAGTAATTGAATTAATTAAACCTCAAGCATTAATTTTCCCTGTATTTGAGTCATAGTTTTTTGAAAGGATAACAGAAAAGTTACGTTTGTTACTGGAAGTTGCTCCTGCATAGCAGCTTTGCTTTATCTATTTTTTTATTTTCGAAGCTTCACATAGTGGTTTGATTCTGATTTGGTTAATGTTCAGCCTATTCAGAAGGGTAAAATTAATGGGGTGAGCTTTATTGCTGTAATGGAGGTCTTGAGAAATTTAAATTGAGAAGTATTCTAATGCATCTCTGTAGAATATTATCTGCCTCACTTCTGAATGCTTTGCTACTGTGTGTAGAACATGGCACATAAGTGGCTTTTGGGGCTCGATGCATTTATGCAAGTGTTTTTCCTTGCCATCTCCTAACACAACAAAAAGACACTTGAAGCCTCTTCTTAAGGCTTATTTTTATTGCTAACTTAAATGTAAACAGACTAAAGTCCACCACAATGCGCCTGTAGGCTTTTTTTCCAAATGTAGACATTGTGATGATTTTCAATGAAAAATTCTGTTGCTGAGGAATTGTTGGAGTGAAGGTTTGTAAAAATCTATTGTTGAAGATGGAGCCAAGATTAAATTAAACAAAATTATTTTTGCAACTTGTTGTAGATGGAAGTTGCTTATAAGCTTATATTAGCCAGTCAGGGAATGTAAACTTTATCCTGTGCTTTAGCCAGCCAGTTCTACAGTGCAAATGTTGAACTGCATCTAATGAATTATCTAAGGAATATGCTTTGTGACCAGTTGCAAACATTATATGCTCAGATGTGTTTGATACACTGTTCATTGAGCAACTCTGAAGAGTAATAGTAATAATAATAATAGGAGCCTATTTGCAGACAGTTGCAAGCAGGAGAAATGGCTAAATGCTTCAGTTAAATTACTCCTTATTTGCCTTGTCATACTATGTGGTAACCGTTAATAATATAATGCATTTTAGTAATGGGTTGGGTTGGGGTTTTTTTTCTGTATTACTTCCTCTGGCCAGATTATTCTCTTCCATTAGCCCATTCTCAGTGGTTTATTTGTTTGTGCAGTCCATCCAATGATCGGAGGCTGAATTCAAGCTCGGCTTTCCTACTATGTCCGAGCGATAAATTAATGTCTTTTTGTGGACACTTTTCCAGCAGATCTACTAGTGGAGGGTTTTGTTGCTATTTTATTGAAACTATTCCTGGAGGCTTGGTAATAGCTGTGCTGAGTATCAAGGCTGGAGATGGATATGGATCTCCTTCACACATTTTTCAGAGAATTTCTAACCCCATTTTCTGACCTTTAATACTATAAGATACTTTAACAAATATTATGATTGAGACTTTCAAACAATCAGACTTAGGATAGTATTAGGTCAGTTTAAAATGACATCAGTTTTATAGTTCAAATATGAGACTTCACAGCTCACTAAGCTTTCCTATTTGTATTTAACTCATCTATTACTTTCTGCAGAGGAAAGTATTTAAGCTTGTAGAAAACTGTGTCTTCTCTTAGCTGTTTATAACAAGCTGAGTGATGCAATATATTACAAATAATTTGGTATTCAGGTTTGGTTTTTTTTTTTAAACTAAATCAGTTCATGTCAGACTTTACAAAAATGCTAAAGACACAAAGTATATTCAGATACATCCATCTAAAAGCAGGGGAACATTGTGCATTAGAGTGAAGCAGGAGGCATTTTAGTGTATGCAATGGATATTGCCACTTGCATAACAATTCACCTCCCTCCGTTGCTAGTGAATATTCATATTCCCGTAGTAGGGCTCTTTGTATTTACTGTTCTGCCGAAGTGCTAGATGGCATCCAAGCCCTCTAGCGTTTTATTGGAGTAGACATGTCATTCACTATGTTATTCTAAGCCTTCCTAAATAGAACAAGCTGAGATGAACAATACTCTTGTATACCGCTCCTAAAACTCCTTAAAATGTAAATGTAACATGATATTGACTCCCATATAACTTCCTCATTTTGTAAAATCTCTTATACTGGCTTTGCTTGGAATAGGAAGCAATGTGGGGAGAAGGGAGAGAGAGTGGTTCTCCAGACCCTGAGCAGAACATATTTGTAGTCCAGAAAACAAACCCCAAGAATCACCTGCATTAGAAGAAGTAGTTTCTAGTATAACAGCATGCAGGAGAGAATTATTACACAGAAAACAAATTATATGTTATAGGTGATTCCATTCAAGGGTTCCATTTACTGTATAGCTGGAGTACAAACTTTCCAATAGCCATCATTGCCTGCCTGTAGAAGCACAGCGTGTAACTATGGACTATAGACTGCTTATAAAATAAGTAATCAGCATGATTCCTGGCAGTCTTCCCTGCTCTGGCTACCCTTGCCTTCATGGCCCTTCCCTTGCTCCTTAATACCATACTTCCTACCTGTGCTCCCCCTCAGGCCTTTTCTTCCCTCTCTTACCCCACTTTTCATGTGCTGTATTCTTCACGTTCAGCGCTGGAGCTGCTCAAACCATCCACTCTGGCAGCTGCATCTTTTCGAGGAGAGCAGCCCTCACCCCCGTCTCTAACAAACAGCCCCATTTTCCCAGGGGGTATCAGTTGTTTGCCTCCCTTTCCTCCCTCTCCTCTGCTGCCTTTCCCACTCCAGCAGCTCATTACCTCGGCAGGTTAAGTAACACCCAAGAGTGGCATGCAAATTTTAGCACACTTTATTTACAGCTGCATGGGCTACGTTTTGCTAAGGGAGTCTCACCAGAGCGATCTGGACCCAAACCCGGACAGCACTAGGTGCTCTCCCTGGCTTTGAGGGGGGTGTTCTCTCTCTGGGATGGAGGGGCTGCTCTCTGAGCAGTCTGGGGTGCAGCCGAGTTTCATGCAAAGCCTGAAATCTGGACTCTCCAAGTTAGACCCAGACATGAGGCAAGTATACAGCACAGCCTCAGGTGCCACATTTCAAAACAGATGTAAGTAACTTCTGTCTTGAAAAGGGATTCAAATCCACCTGCATAGCCACCCTTATCAGCTAGCTTGTTCTCATACAGTTAGCTTCTACAACGTTTGTGTGCAAACAGTGCTTTAAAGTGATCAGGCAGCGTAATTAAGCAAAACTGTACTTTAGAAGCACCAAGTGAGTTTCCTCTTCATCTTGGTGGGAAAGGAGGAAACAGCCATCAGGCCTCACACTTCAGCATGCCAGTCGTACAACTCCTGTCGCTGCTCTTCAGTGCCTCTCTAATCAAGGTGCTTCTTTCCAGATCACAGTTAGTGCTTTGGCAAACCCTCATCAGCCTCCAGTGCACTGCAAGGACTGGGAACACAAACATGGAAATAACAACCTGTTGTTCTGATGAGTTGTTGTGTGCTGTGCTGACAGTGTACCTGCAGGAGCAGGGCTGGCAAATGTACAAAATCAGAGACAGATGCTGGAAAGTTCATTTTTAACAGTGCTGGAAAGAGCTGAACCTTTGGTGTGTTTGAGCAGGAGACGCTCGATCCCTGGCAGCAGCTCTGCAGCTGAGGGGCTGCCAGCCCAGCTTCATGGTGCAGCCCTGAAAATTGCTGAGGGCTTCTCCGGGCGCCTCAGGACAGGGATTCAAAGCCTGCAGACAGACCGCACTAGGTAGTGTAAGGAAAGGGCTGCTTTTATCCACTGTCCTTATTATATATTAATATTCCCAAATACACGAAGGCAGAGGTTTTGTTCTCAGATCATCACATGACTTTTGCGCACCATCTGTATTCTCTAGAAATACGCCATCAGCATGCTCTGGCCGCAGCTTGCTATTACAGGTAGGCCATATTTATCCGGGTAGTTATCCAGTGCCTGTTCCTTAATGAAACCTCATGGCCACAGGTTTCTGTCAGGGCAGGGGACATTCAGAGCAGCAAATGGGAACTGTGTGTCTCATTCCAGTTGGATTTCTTTGGCTTTTGTGTATTGCAACTGTGGTCCTGTTGGGTGTCCTTTTTGTTAGTAGTTGTCATATGGGGTTTAAAGGACTGATTTTATTTAGCGAATGTTGTTATCAATAAAGATAATTTTAATCATTCTCTTTCTATAATCTTTTAGTTTTCCAGTGTGACAGGGTTGTATTTGCTATTTGATTTTATTGCAGTCTCTGTTAATTTGAATCTGATTTTTGTTACTTTATTACAGTATTCAGCAGCCACTGTATTTTAGAAATATAAATGACTTATGACTTGAAACGTTTGAGTGGGACGTCATAACTTGTCATTTTGTGTTTTGGAAAACAGATTTTCATTGTTTTGTCAGGCAAACTTCAAGCTAAAATGCCCCTGCCAGTAAATGAACAGCATGACTTACCTTGGCTGGGAGATCTAAAGTAATTTGAGTGAGTCAACTGCAATGCTTGCTTTGTGTGTCTTACACAGGCGATACTTCCATCAAAAATAATGATTCTTAGAACCACCTTTTCATGGGAGTTTTTCTTTGCCCTCAACAAATCAGCAGATACAAGAACTCATTTTACAGACATATATGCCTGTGTAGATATGGCGTAGGGATGGGGTATATTTCAGATGGCACCAACTGCCTCTGATGCAAGAGGAGGGGAATACAATTACTTCTGTGGAAGTCTGTACATATTTGCCAGAATTTATAAATGTTTACAAGTAACTGGTCTTCACATAAGCAGGGCCCTCAGGGAATGCTAGGCCCCCATCTGCTGGAGAGTTTTATGTCAATTCTGGTGATTTTTAGGTTATTTTCCCTGCATTTTTCTCAAAGAATTATCATCACTTGGCTTTCTTACTTAAACACTGATAGTGCCTGGAGAGGCAAAGGCCTGATTGTTCGGAGTACTCTACGTACATATGGTGAGAGACAGTTCCTCTCCCAACAAGTTTTCTGTCTAAATAAACAAGGTTAACAGGGCAGGGAAGAAGCAGTAACTCCCCATTTCATGAAGGAAGCACCAGAAAGTGAGAGGAGCTGAGCACTGAGCCCCAATCCTGACAGGCATCGAAACACTTGCTCCTGACAAGGGCAAAGGTTTTTGGAAAATATTTTCAAGTTGAAAACAGTTGGAAACGTACTTCAAGAAAAAGAAACATTACAATCTGCTTGGATGGCTAAGGAGGAATGGCACAGAACTTGGCATCTCAGAGGTTGTGGGGATTAACGGCTTTCAGCTACTTTTGTGCCCTTTTGGGGGATATTCTGTGGCCTCCTGAGTAAGTTTGGTAGCTTAATTTGCAGCTCCTCTGTGTTGTAGTGCTGCCTAGAGCTGTGCCTTTGACTGGAGTCTCTCGACTGTACTTCCACAGCAAAACCCTTGATGTGACCAAACTCTGACTGTGAAGTGATCCCTTCCTTGGTGGTTTCGAGGAGCCTGGGAAGGCAGCTGAGATATCTGCCTCAGCATTTGCAGGGAAGGCTTGCTTGAGGAGCTTCTTGCATGGCTGGCAGTGAAACAAATGGGGACTCTTTCTAGGATGCAGCTTGTCTTCTATGCACTGTTAGTTGGGGTGTAGGAGGATGACATAGGAGGATGTAACCAAGACACTGAGAACAGTCAGGCTTGTATAGAAATTCTCTCCTTTGCCCCATCTTTCCCCCAGCGTGGCCACTGTAGAAAGCAGCAGTGAGACTGTTCCTGGGACCTGCCTGCCAGCTCCTGCCAGCCACCTCATGGCAGTGTGTTCCAGTAAGATTAATTGCACACTTGAATTTTGCACGCATCTTTAAGGGCACCTCTAATTATGAATGCATTACAGGTTACAGTTAAAAATTGTTAAAAAGTGGAAAAAAAATTTGACACTTGAAATTGTAACAATCGGAGTGTTTAAAAACAGACATTTGTCATCAGCAGGGAAGTATTTAAGGAGGTGAATCTTATATTATCATTTCCCTCTTCTCCCAGGTAAGAATAGAAGTGGATGAAGAGGGAAATGATAATATAAGATTATATTTCCTCTGGTTCTGTAGAGGAAAATCCCCTCTGTCCAGTGGAGACGCATTCCCAGGGGAAAGCATCCAGGTTTTGGGATTCTTTGGGAAATCTGCTGTTTCTCCTCTATGAGATCTAAGAAATCCTTCACAGACCTGCCCGAAGAAACTAGCGTGAAGCTGGGCCCAAGTTGTGCCAGCAAAGAGTAGTTACACTTCATCACACAGTGTAGTTTGAAGTGACCATCAGGCCTATAAATACAGCTGCCTGGTTATAACATTGGGCTGATTTGCAGGGGAAATGAATAATATTTAGGTAGAATCCCATTTATTGCTGCAAATTAAATTTGAAAGTGACTGGATCCACCTGATTCCTCTGAAGTCCTGCTTTCATTCTGTGACCCAATGTGGTGTAGAAAGGATCAAACAATCTCTATATTTAAAAAAAAAAAAAGAGAGAGAAACTGTACTCAAACCATAAAAAGGTTTTTGGTTTCTTCAAAAGAAGAAAGGCAATCTTGCCATAAGTTCAGTAAACTGCATTTATAGTGCTTATGCTCACAGATTTAGCTTGTAACAGGGAAACGTGCTATGTTTAAATACCCAGAAGGAGTCTGGAAGACAGATTTGTCCTGATAGCTTGTCATTTACCAAAATGGGTAGTGATAATTGGACACAGGAGACGCTTGCAGATCAGCCTTTAGTGACAGTGCTGATAGTTACTGAAAACATAAAATATCTCATGGTGGAGCTTCAGTGCCTTTTCTCTGATCAGCCTGGGCGATGTCCCCAGCAAACACCATATGCACCATTGCCAACTGCATTTTATCAAGATATTCTCAGTTCAATCCCTTTCCCATTCTTTAAAATATTGTACAACTGTGCATATTAAAATTTACGGAATATTAATGAAATTGGAGGAGTGCAAGATAGGGACGGATAAACCCATCCTTCTGAGGTTGCCTTTGGTTCAGGCCTGGAGTGCAGCAGGCATATTAATTACCTGCCAGTTTTAAACCTGTTTTCCAAACCTTGCTACCCTTGATCAGCATTATACCACTAATCTTCATCTTTTAGTCACCCCTTTGGTATTGTGTGCCATAGGGCTGAATGCTGCTCTGGCGGAGTGGAACAAGAAGGAGAAGAAGAAGAAGAAGAAAACTTCTTCAAAGAGTGAAGAATCACAATTAACAGAGAATTCTGGTATCAAAGAGCCTCCCAATATTTCTTCATTAGAACCTTTTCTTTTGCATTGCTTTTAGGTATCATTTGCTGCAACTTGCTTCTTATTTAGTTTATGCTTTTTAAAAAATGTGTTATTTTTTTGTAGGGCACTGTACACAACTGTGATATAATGGTAGAAATCTCAGGAAAAGGTCATGTATCATTCTGACTTCTCCGACTACACTTCTGCCCGTCAAGTAACTTATAAGAACTTGGGGTTTTTACTGTTTTTCACATGCTTGGGTGCCACATCTTCAATGCAGGATGCTTATCTTCTTGTTCTGTACTGCCTTTTCTGCACTTTTAACTAGTCCCTTTCCTGCTTCTCGCATAGGAAACACAACGCTGCCTGCAATGGGTGCCTAGGTTGCTTAGTTGTAACATTTGGCTGTCTAAGGAGCTGCTGAAAATTATATTCAGATGAAGCTAAATTACCAGCTAAATATTGAATTGAGCAGTAGACGATGAAGTCCCATGTGGTATTTTATTATTAATCTCATCAGGGGGTTGTAAAGAACAATACCAATAATTAGTCAGCCTTCAACCCCACAAAACAATCTATTAGTTATCTTACCCTTCATAGTGTATTTTATTAATAACTTCCTATTGTCCTCATCATATATTATGATGTGAGAAGGACTGCTGGATCTTAATGAGGGTATTATATGAATTAAATAATGCAATTTGACTGAACAGGTTAAAAATTTATTTATTCGGATCTAAACCAGGGCTCAGTAGGCTAGTGTATGTGATATAAAAGGTAACTTTTTGTTTCTGAAATGAGACCTTGGATTAATGGATGCTGGAAAGATTTAAGAACTTACTTTGTTGCCCTTCTGCTTATGTTGTTACCCTAGATATAAGATAGTCAGGCTGTATGTTATATTCATATCCACTGCTAAGACAGATGACCTGAATGTAGCAGAAAGATAACTTTATAATATAATGGTAAGAATTTAGAAGGATAAGAAATGAGGCCAGTAGCTAGCTTATAATGAAGGTTCTTTTTGAGGAAAGGATCCCTGTACAGGAGAGCTGTTAAGGTCTGCTAAAGTAAATGGGATTTAGGCATATACATAAAGTTAAAAACATACCTCAGTGTTATTCTTAATCAGGATCAGAAAGTGTGTTGAAGTTTGTAATTGAGTCAAGAGAAAATGTTTGAGTATGTTTCCTTTGAGTTGTTATGGCTTCAGTAAACTGTGTGCTGTAATCGCATAATTTTAGCCCAAAGTTATTGTGAATAAAAGATCCAAGGGAGTTCAGTAACACAGACTGGCTCAAGTTCTTAAGAGAGCACAAACACTAAATACATTTATAGATTTAACTTCGAAGCATTTTGCTAAAAATTACTTAATTTAAAATTTGTTGCTATGTGCTAGAAATGGTTTCTCTGACTGTACATTCCATGTATGTATGAGTACCAGGTTGCCTCCATGCTTTGAACTGATAAATATTTACTTAGAAAGTTGTTGGGGTTTTTTCTAGTTATTGAGCTGATGACTGGCTAGTATAGGTCTGGTGTGAAGAGAAGTGCCATCTCAAGCAACCCTCCTTAAAGTAGGCTAGGCGCCGAGACTGTCTGTTTTACTACTGTCCCTCACCACAAGCCACAAATTGCTCTTTTAGGAAAGCGTAGCAAACTGAAGGTAATGGTAATCAGCAGTGTGGAGGCAAAAGCACTTTTTAAAGGGGCTTGCAAACATTGCTGTAGAAACACACAAAGGCAATTAAAGCTTCAAAGAAAGTAAAAACCCCAAAGGCGGTAATGTTGAATGTCCAGTATGATCTGTCAGTATTTAAACTTACGGTTGAAATCCCATCCCTAGCTTTCCTCCTACAGATCGGTTTGGATAAATATGTAAAAGAGAAACCCCTGCTTTTGCTCTTAGGTATCTTCAGTTTTTAATTTATTCTTCTGTCTTTGGACCAAATTAATCCAACTCTGATAAGCTTAATGTTATAATCTTTTTTTTCAAACTTTTGAGGAGAAAGGGGTGTACTGAAGACCAGCTTTCAAGCTTTAGGGCTTGCTTTCTTTTCTTGTTTGTTTTGTTTTGGAGTGTTGGTTTTTTTATGAGAGTATTTTTTTTCATGTGTCTAAGATGCTGAGAGCCAGGCTAGTGGGTCCCTGAGGTATCTGATAGACATTCAAAAACATTGTAAACTGTATTTATTACTCTGTGTAAGATGCAAGGCTAATGGAATGAATCGATAATGCTCTGCATACACATGCTGTGTTTACTTAGTTCTGCGTAAGTATGAATGAAAATTTTACTTATTGTTTATCTAATAATTAATTAACCAGCTATATTAGTTCTGGGTATTGATTTTACACTAGCAGTAAATTTGATAAATCTTTTTACAGCTATTTAATTGGGGGGGGGGGGGGGGTTGTAGATAATAAAATTAAAAGTCATGGCTGAGACATTCAGCTGCCAGGAATGAGCACACACCTATACAAACCCAATAATAATTCTTTTCTCCCAAAATTCTTTGCAGACATCAAATCGGAGTCTGATCTATGTACTTACATGTATCTAAATGTTGAATTCATTAAAAGCTGAAAATAATAACGCCCTCATAGTACAGGCAGGTGTCTGAATTCGGAGTAAGATGCCCACTTAGAGGTCCTAATGAGCAATAATCCAGGTGAAAGTTGCAGCCACAATTAACTGTCCTGTGACTATTTTAAATTGAGTTAAAGATGCTTAAAGGTGCCTCGAACCACCGCAGTGTAGAGAACGGGGATCTGAACACTAAGAGCCTACGCAGCCTTCACCTGAAGTTAGTAAGTCAGAGTCCTGACATATACGTCTGCGAGTAAGCGTTGTTCCTGGGGGGGTAAATGGTGAAGAAAAGTGTGTTTGGAGCAATGCTGGTTAGGAATGATGTCCTGCTGCTCATTTAGATCATGAACTGTTTGTCAATACTAACAATTAGTGGGCTAAAGATTCCATTGACCACATGACAAGAATCAATATACACAGTACTTGTTAGTTATTTACCACAGAGTGTATTAAAGCCTATAGATTCACCATAAATCCTTTAAAGCTATCCTGCTATGATCCTTGCCACAACATGCATTGACACATCAATAAATCCCTTTGACAAGGGCGATATGTGAAAATCAATACCAGTTTATCAGCTATTTCCATGTAGTCTTTTCTACAGAGGTTTAAAGATCTTTTCCCAAAGCTGTATAACTGAGACAGTGTAGGGACAGATCTTGTATCAAATCGTGACCTTGATTAATGCCATTCACTCAAAGAATTTTGTAAATCTCATATAAGGGACATAAAACCGTTTCTGATGAGGTTCACTGTTTGGAAAGTGCTTTTCAAAGCTTTTACTGAAACTATTTTTTTTTTTCGTGAAAGTGAATGAACTTTCTGTATGCACACAGAATGAGTTAGGCTTTTTTCTCAAAGAAAAAGAAGTTTCTTCTGCTGATAAAAAATTGACAGGTGTTTCCTTTTCACTAAGCTATTTTCTACAATGTAAGGGCCATCACAAAGGCTGTGATGTGTACTTATTCTGGTATACAAACTTTATTGCATTATAAAAATAGATTTAACACACATATATATGTAATGCAAAAGTATACAATTTAGGCAGAGTAGACCATATTTTTTAGCTGGTTCTTATTTAGAGCTTGAGGAACTTTGAGCTGATCCCATCTGATTTCGAGTGTTGAGCAGTCTTTTAAAAATCTAGGCTCCTTAAGATTCCAGTGGTTGGTTATCTTTCATGTCTAAGTAACAGATTATTTAGCTTTTTACAGTGATTCCTTCTATGCACACTTTCCTCCAAACATATGCAGTAGTTTTATCCTGGAGTTGTATACATTACTTGTTTTACCAGCAAGTTCTAATTGTCCTGGAGGATGTAATAACCTTGGGGATTAATGGAAAAAAAGAAATCTCCCTAAAAACAGAAACATATCTGAAGCAAAACGTAAACAGAAAATAATAGCTACATTAATAACATTAATTGTTATTCTTTTTAGATTAAACTTTTTTTCCCCCTTTCTTGCACAACAAATGAACAGTTTGAATTCCAAAGTAGGAAAATATTTAATTAGTTCTGTATCTTGCATTCAGGGGCATGTAAGTCATGCAGCAGCTTAAAAACCATCTCAAACCCCACAGAGAGGAAAGGATAAGGAAGCCTATTACATGACTCTTTGGGAGTACCTCTGCCAAAGTCAGCTTTGATAGAAGCAAATCCAACTCCCACTTCAGTCAACGGGAGCTGGCGGTGCTAACAGTAGGGTTCGATTCTGCCCCTTTCATATAATTTTTCCTGTGAAAGCTGGATGTATTGTGTGTTACAACTCAGTGCAAAAGTTTCCCGTAAAATTCTCTATAGATACTGACCCTAAAGGAAGGAATAAGAAAGCTTTGGCATACCTTGCAATGTTTTTAAATGAACTGATGCAAAAGATAACTGTAACATTCATGATGGGAGATTCTGGTCTCTCAGTCTCCCCCTGCCCCATGCTAAATGACATTTTACTATAAAAACCTTACCTAAAACCTCCACTCTAAAATCTGAATTGTTCTGCTATGCGTATGATATAATATTATACGTTGCGTTATCTGCCCTTCTTTCTCCCCTTTATTTTCCTCACTTCTCTTTCATTTCTCCTTTATGTTGTTTCCTCTGATAAATCTCTAAGTACTGATAAATGTAGTGTATTAAATGGCAGTAAAATACGGGGAAAACTGTGTATTATTTAACTACCTTGTTTATGGTGTTAAAGATATTTAGATGGCATCCCCTCTCTGGTTTAGATACATGAACTATCCTTAAAACTAATTAGTGAATTTTTCACTTTTCGCAAAGGATTTGTTAAATACCTTCTCTCTGTCTCTCTTCTTTAAAGAAGAAAACTCTATTTTCACTCAGAGCTGCTTTTTCCCGTTAGAATAGTCTGGATTTCTCAGTGCACAACCAGGATGGGCTTCTGGTACGTGCTGTAGGGACTGCAAGCTGAAAAAGGAGCAAAGCATGAAGAAAAGGGTGGAATAAAATCCACGTAAACAACCGAAGAACAATGATCCCTGAATGAAAAACAAGGTAGAGTAGCCTCGGGCAACAGATAACCCAAGCTCCAACTGACCTTGGCAGCATGACAGGGTCTTTATATAAGAACAGAATCCTCCAGCAATTTCATCAGTTTTGCCCCAGTGTCAGCCTTGCATCTACTGTTATTTTACGTCTTCTTTTCTTTTTTTTTTCCTCTGCTCAAATGTATTTATTGCTTAAGTGTATTTATTATGGCTAATAGAAAGAAACTCTCTAAGTACGCTTGAGCTCTCACGAGTCTCTCAGACTCCAGAGGACTGATGAAATTCAGGACTGTTGGTTTTTTTGTTACAAAACTCTTGAGCCAGAGAAAATTAGACACTAGGTCTGCACCAGCAGGGTTGAATTTTGGGCATAAGAGCGGTCTTGCTTTTCATTTTGGCATAGTTGTAGACTATATCTTTCACTCTCTCTGCTGTGAATGTGCAGTTAAACTAACAGCAGAGGATGGAAAGGCAGCCGTTTCAAGCACGTCAGTTGGCAGCGACAAGACCTTAAGCATGAACAGATTTGTTGAGGCAGCTTTCCCAGCCTATTCAGTAAAGGCAACCAATTCTGAGCCTTGTGTACTATGAGCTGATGGGGTCTATTAAATATCCTCACATAAAACACACCAGAGGCCAGCATAAGGGAAAGAAAGGAGTATTCATTTAGAGACCTAAGTTCAGAACTAACAGTTCTGTCTCACCAAGGTTACTTGTTTGACTATTCATTTGCAAAGGTTGTGTGAATGCATCTTACTTTAAAATTATAAAGTCTGCATGAATTTTTTATCGTATAATAATTTTGCCATTTCTTTGGCTATAACAAATGATCATGCTGCTGCACCCACAGCTGGTATATATGGATGAAACTCTGGCCGGCTGAGAGAGGAAGATTGCTTGGTGGTATTTTTGTTACAGACACCATGTACCCTATGCACCTGTGTTGTTGCATGAGAAGAACTTTTTAAAAGTGACAATATATCAACAAGTGTCAAATGCTTATGAACTAAGCTGTACAGGATAAAAATGTGTTACCATGGTGTTTTGATGTTTTAGCAGTTTTAAATGTTATTATCACTTAAGAGAGTGAATGGCAAGTTTTAATTGAAGATTGCGAAAGGATCATTTCTACTATTTGAAGAATTTTGTGTATATGCCCTGTACTCGGCACTGGTGAGGCCGCACCTCGAATGCTGTGTTCAGTTTTGGGCCCCTCACTACAAGAAGGACGTTGAGGTGCTGGAGCGTGTCCAGAGAAGGGCAACGAAGCTGGTGAGGGGTCTGGAGAACAAGTCTTATGAGGAGCGGCTGAGGGAACTGGGGTTGTTTAGCCTGGAGAAAAGGAGGCTGAGGGGAGACCTCATCGCTCTCTACAACTACCTGAAAGGAGGTTGTAGCGAGGTGGGTGTCGGTCTCTTCTCCCAAGTAACTAGCGATAGGACGAGAGGAAATGGCCTGAAGTTGTGCCAGGGGAGGTTTAGATTGGACATGAGGAAAAAATTCTTTACTGAAAGAGTGGTTAAACATTGGAAGAGCCTGCCCAGGGAAGTGGTTGAGTCCCCATCCCTGGAGGTATTTAAAAGACGTGTAGATGAGGTGCTTAGGGACATGGTTTAGTGGGCATGGTGGTGTTGGGTCGACGGTTGGACTCGATGATCTTAGAGGTCTTTTCCAACCTCAATGATTCTATGATTCTATGATCTTCATTTAAGACTGATCAACTAATTTCCAATGTGTTTATTTTTAAAAGAATGAGTCCTATAGATTCAAAAAGCACACTAGTAAAAATACTGTTAATTTGTAATGCTGCTGAAAATAACAGGGTCTTCTGGTTGCATAGTTAAAAAAGAGACTGTTGTCATATGACTAGCCTGATAAATTATTACCTGGAACGCTGTCTGCTGTTTTCAAAAGCAGAGAGAAATTTTGTCAGTCTTCTGCTGATTGTGCCCATCTTGATCAGATTTTGCTGCAGAGGAGGTGCAGTGGTAGAAATCTGTGCAAAATTATGCAGGGAACCATGAGGTCTCTTCAGAACATGATTATCCCTATAGTTGACAATTTGGGTTAGGAGCGAAGTTAGAAGTTTGAACAAACGAAAAAATGGCAGGGAGCAAGAGAGAGGATTTCAGAGGCAGGGATTTGTTTGGTAGTCAAGAAGATGGTTTTATTCTTGCCTTCCAATCTGATCTACTTCCTTTGCTTTAGTTGTTTCATTGTTTTACATGAACAGTGATGTAGCATGTGTGTTAAATAAGTAGCAGTGTTTTGGCAAGAAGAGGTTATATTTCAGTAGAAAGACTGTATCAATTGCTTTAGAGAGTTTGTAAATCCACTAGCAGAGATACCTGACAATGCTGCACAGATATTTAACTGAATTAATGATAAGGTGTAAAAGCATACCAGTCTGTTAGACAGGGAGGCAACAAGCACATTTTGGTTTCACCTTCAGTTGTTGTGTGACAAAACCAAACCACCCATTTTTCAATTTGTGCCTTGCACAGGGGGGATGATGGAATGTTTTACTTCTTTCCAAGTATACAATGGTAATGTGCTAAAATACTCAAAGCTTTTTTCTTCTAGAAGTAATATTTCCTCAGCTTCTAGGATCATAAAAAGAACAGACTTTAAAAAAACACCACCACCAAAAATCTTGGGGAAGCCTAGGCTGTGTAGTCAGTCCACCCATTATATGTGTTTGTTCCTGGGAATTTCTCAATTCCTGGGATTCAGATATCCCTTCCATACTCTGACTAAGACCGGGGCCTGTGCTGGAGACAGGTTGGAAGGGGAAGGGCTTGCTTTTAAAGATGTTGCAGCATGAATTTTGGCTGAGATCCTCTCAGGAGTCCTAAAGGAATTTGGCAGGTGAAATGCAACGGTCCTTTGCAAAGATGTTTCCTTGTGTTTGAATGGCTCTGATGGCTGGTGCCAAGGAGGGACAACTGCCAATCACTTCTAAACTTTTCCCAGCCCTTTTTGGGAGAAACTGATGTCATGATTCATCTTCGCATGAGGCAGTGCTCATGGTTCCCTGCTGTTTTATGCCTCGGCACAGGAGGAGGTTCTTTGTTTTCTCTCTCCTTGTGCTCGCTCCTTGCAGTCCATGCAGGGCTAAATACAATCTGGCCCATGGTAGAGATTTGGAATCCATTTGCTTGCTCTTCTACAGCTTTCAAGGCTTGCCAGCAATACTGTGGGAAGCCTGGAAAAAATTAAAGTGTTATTCTATCCTGAAACTTGTCTCTGCAAAAATGCTATTCTAGGCTCCCATGTTTATTGTTTCTCCATGATTCTCTGTATGAAATTTGATCAGTTTAAAAAAGGGGACCAAAAAAGCAAAAAAAAGAAATAAAATCCCTGATTACCTGCCCAGCAGACTCCTTCTGTGAGCAGCCAACCTGAATTCTCTCTCCTCAATCTGAGAAAAAAAGATTCTTCAAATGGGATTTAGCACTGGTGGTATGCACCATTGGTAAAAGGAGTCAAACCCAGCTGAGAACGGCTCTGCTGTGTTTGAGCTTAAAATTCTTTTCAGCTGAAAAAACTGAAGCTTCTTGGCAGCAAATTCACAGTGCAAGGCTATTTTTAAAGGTTACTCTATTGACTGGTTCATAGGGAAAACTGAGGACTGTAAACTGGGTCGGGAGATGGGGTTTCCTCTGCACAGTAGTTTCGTCACATGTATTCCAGCGTCATTTATTGAGCCTGCAGAGTAACTTCTCATGTTTCAAATGCAAATCACAGACCAGTTCTCCACTGAGCCCTCTTATGGCAGCCTGTATCACCCCTGTACTTAGTTCAACTGAACTAAGCCCTTGGAGGTTTGAATGTTTTATCTCTATAAAATTCATTCAAGTTCATTGCAAACTTTCCTTTAGAAGTTTTATGTATACTCAGAGGAAAAGCACATGGCACATAGCTTAGCTTTACCTTTAGGTTAGTGGCAGAGAAGTTGTGCTCTACTGAAAGGGTCCCTGTGCCATAAATACAGGGAGGTACATCACAGGTCCTGATGTGAAAAAGATCTGCAAGAATTCTGGATTAAAACCAGCATGTTTATTAATGGTCAGATCTTGTAAACTGGTGACTAGCTTTTCTTACCTCTGGAAACTGTTCTCTTTCTGTTTATATACAGAAAGCAAAAAAGTGAGCTCAATCAAGTCTTCTTGAACTGTGAACAGTAAAGCTCTTCTGGCCTACAGAGCCATAAAGAAGGCACTTGAACTGCTCTCCAGGGAGCTAAGAGCTTGGTCATTATTGGGAGTGTACATATCTCCTTAAATATAATTAATAAAAAAGATCAAGCTTAATGGATCACTACTTATTTAAGCATAGAACAGCCAGGAAACTCAGAAGTCACATATGCAAGTCTATCTCTTATTCTTTTGGTTATTCCCATACAGCATCTCTTGATAGTCACGTATGACAGGCCAGAGAAAAGGGAGGGACTTTGTATACAGCCTTGCAGCTGGCATCCCCGTGGACCTGGCCTCACATCCTGGCCTTAGAGGAGCCGCTGAGTCTGAGTGCCTCGAGTGGCGTGTGTCCTGCTTCGCCTCCACAGTGCCAGCGCTGAGCGATGCGGGCAGCCTGGCACCGAAGGCTGAAAGCTGGTGCTTGGTTCTTCTTGCCAGGAAGGTGAAGCTGGGCTTCACTGCACGCAGTGGGGTAAATTACTGCCTCAAGCCTCGGTCTTAGCTGCGAATCCCTTCACTTATCTGCATTTAAAACTGTCTCTTACGGTTAGTAGGGCACATTTTAAACACGGCTGTTTTCCCATTTTTGAAAATAAATCACAATATAGCCATGAAAAAAAAAAAATGTGGATACTTGCAAACAAAGAGAATTGCAGGGCATTTTTTGTTGCAGTCATTGCCAGGGCTGATGTTCTCATTACTTCTAGTTTTAAAAGTCCTTTTGGCCCATGACAAAAAGGATTTTTTCAATTTGATGACATCTTGCAAAATAAAATAATACACGCTTAAAATAATGTGCAGTGAAATGATTGCCAAAATCTATCACAGAAGGCTATGCTTTCATTATATCAAAAGCATCAGTAATCACGTTTTATACTACATTTTGTGCTCTTTGGTGGTGTAATAGATGAGGTTTTACTAAGATTGCCTAACGTTCTCCATGATAACTCCCTGTTTGCAGTTGCTGATAACTTTGCCAGACTTTAACCATTTGGCATCTCTGTGAGGTGAAGCTTTCCATGCTGGGTTTCTTCTTAGTTGAATCTGTTTTGGAAAATTTCAGCAAAAATGATTCTAACGTTTCCAAGCATTAGGCAAGGGGAAAATATATTTGTTTTGACCACACTGAAAAGTCCTGGCAAACCTTGCTCTGAATAGCTGTAGTTTCCCCTCCCTCTGTCCCCCATCCTATTGTTTTGGAATAAGGATCTGAAATTTGGCAGGAAGGTGATCTTTGTCTTATAACATTTTTATGAGAGGCATCGCATTGGGTGAAGTTATAAATCTTTGAGAAACTTTAATGAAGGCAGGTGGGAGAGTGGAATTAGCTGAGAAAAGAAATAGTGCTGTCTGGTTAGTGCCATTAGGAAGTAACGGGGGAAAGCAAGGGGGAAAGGGATATGAACAGAGAAACAGGTAATCAGGGATGAGACACTGATATGAAACTGGAAACCAAAGGGATTTACAGGATTTGGTATTTCCTACACAAAAGATCAGGCCTTGGAATCAGCCTTTGCAGAAGAAAAGATTTATGGGGAAGAGGGGTCAGACATCCATTATCCTGCCACCAGCAGCAGATGGTTTGGGAAAGTATAAGTGAGCGAAACTGGGAAAGGACCAAACACTTTTTACTGATGTATCAGCCCATCCCAAATGGAAGGTTGTGCCTGGAGCACTGCATTCAGGAATTACCAATGCATTCTGCCTGCACTAACACACCTGATACATTTTAAAATTTGTTTATGCTTGTGACTTCTACGAAGCCCGGCAGCAATGAGTTCTGCAGCTTGCACATTGTACTTCCTCTTACTGGGTTTAAAACTGTGAGCTTTTATTAGGTGTCCCCAGATTTTTTTTGTAATTTATTTATTACAATGATGATTATTAGACTGAATAATCATTCCCTAATCACCAACAAGAAAGTGCAGAACTTTTATGACTTGCAAACTTCTGTTGTACCCATCCCCAGTTGCCTCTTTTCTGAGCTGAAAGCATGCGGTTGGCCTTTTTTATCACTACATATCATTAAATCAATATTTCCATGGAATTATCCATGATGGTTCCGAGATTTTTGTGCCAAGTGGTAATATCTAGGGTCTGGTGTGGTTTAGATCTAATTAGGATTGTTTTCCCTCATATGCATTACTTTGCATTCATCAGTACCCTCTGCTGGTTTATTGTTTAGTATTTTAAGCCTCCCACAACTCTTTGCATTCAGATCAGCTAGCCAGAGTGACTCTCCATGCCTGGTAAACTTTTTCATGTTGTTATCCGTCTTCTTTTCTAAGTCCTACAAGACTATACCTAACATCTCAGGTCCTTGGGAGATGGGCTGGTAGGTTTCCTCTTTTGCGAAAGCTCACCAGTTATTTTTACCCTTTGTTTGGTCTCTTTTAATGATTTATTAACCAAGTCTTTGGTTTTCCTTTATTAAAACTTAGAATAATATAAAAACTGTCTTGACTTTCATAAAAAACTTCAGTGCCGCCACTTGGAGGTGCAGGAAGTCAATTTGCCTATGAAACTTTAACAGGCATCTTTTAGCTTATAATAAATTCTCTAATTAACTGATCACACAGTATCTTATCACCTGATTCCTGTGTTCTTCAGTGCACAGCATGGCCCTATAATGGGAATGAATCAGGATAACATAGGGGAAGAGACCGTTGTCTGGAGAACATTTGTTCCAGAACTTGGCAACTGTACTGTGAATAAAACAGGGGAAAAAATGTCCCCCAAGGTGGTTAAACATTAAGATGAATAACTGGTTGCATTTTCACATCTTACTTCAAGGTACTCACATGTGCAAATAACACACGGGTTCTCGTAGGGACCAAGGCCTTTGTCTGGCTATTTACAACAGGCTACAATAATTTTACAAGAGATTGGAGCAGTGAATGTTGTGGCATTCTCTAAGAAGAAATTCTGGATGAAAGAAGACACACACACAGACACATGGACAGATAGATCTATGCACATAAGATGCTTCTTCTAAGTGTAATTCAGAATTACATTATTAGTAGTATTATTATAAAATATCTTTGTCTCCAGGCAGCAGAAGAACCACTGTCCACTATGGTACAGAACAACTGCTAGCAAATGATTAGGCTTAAATGTTGGCAAAATAATATCTAAACTCTCAAGACAACTCTGGTGTTTATAAATCAACACCAGCTGTTCCTGTTTATGCAATACTTTGTAAAAATAAAAGAATAAAATAGAATCTGATATGACAGCTCATACCAAGATTCAGCTTTCTGCAAAAACAAACCAGGCCATTAAGAAATGTAGGGTTTATTTCAGATATTCTAGCAGAGCCAACTGGTCTCATGATAATAAATGTAACCATGTTTCTCTAATGCCTTTAGGCATATGGCAGATAGTTGGCAAAGAGACTCCTAAAGCTAAGTGGTCAGAGAGGTTTTCTTGCTCTCCCCCTGGAAGGAACAAAGAGGAGGAACCTCTCATAGGCAGCACCTGTCAAGCATTTCTGAGCCATGTCAGGCTCAAATTTGCGCGAAGTGCCAAATTCTGATTTCTGTCACATAGATTCTGTCACAGAAAATGAAGGGATTCTCTGAAGTTGCTGGGGTTTGCTTTAGTGTAATTGCCCTTAGAATATAGCCCCAGATCTCTCTTATGAGCTGGGTGTGTAGTACTGTTGGAGTATTACTCCTTGCATAATTAAAACCTCTTGGGTTGCTTATTTTGGTAATTATTTCTCACGTGCAGAGTGGCCTAGCTGTCACAGTTAGCTAAAACCAGTTAAGTGGGGAAAAAAGTGAGATGAGTCATCTCACAGTTAGGTGCCTGGTCCCCAGAATGGAATAAAACCACAGGCTGATTCCATGTAAAGCATAGGGTGAAAGCCAGGCACCTCGGAGCATTTTTGAACAAGCCATTTGCTAAGCTCAACACTGAGCTCATGGTGGTGTGGTCTTTAGAAGGGGGGATTATTTTTTGGTTTGTTGTGAAAGATCAGCACCTCTCCAGAGCTGGGATTCACCCAGACACGGTTGCCCACCTAAATCCCTGAGGATAGGAACCTAAAATTTTCTTCTCAAAAAACAGGCGCAGAAATGAGCGCTATTTTTCCTCTTAAATGTATCTGGGAAAGGTAATAGGGGCTGCATCTTCACCTCTGCTAGTATTGTAGTTTGTACTTGGATTGCTGCTTTTGAAGCAAATTATCTGAATGTCTCCACTTACTGCATGTTGAGTCACGTTGCAAAGCAGTCTTGGCATGTGTGAACTGGACCTTAAGGTCTCTGGTCCTTAGCATTCAGCCCCTGAGATTAGTCTCAAGCTCATTGAAATTAAACCCTTCTCTCCTCCTCCTTCGCCCCCCCCAAATCCATATACTGTGGGCATTGGATCATCAGCACCAGCTGTCATGCTCTTACTGCAGCTTTCTAATGCAGATGTGACTAGAGACCTCCTATATGAAAAGCTATTGGTTAGTCTCCAGAAATACAAGATCCGTATCTCCCAGCGGTGCTCAGTTCCCATAGCTCCAGAGTAGAGTTCCTTCTTGCTTAATCCCTTCTTGACCCTGAAAGTTTGTGTTCCCTTCTAAAAACAGTGACAGAGCCTCAAAAGAGTGGCTAAAAAGGGATAAACGGTGCCTCTTTTGGACTCTCTTGGAAATTAGAACACTACCTGGGTGCTAGAGAAGGCAGTTTTGAATCTCTGCAAGCTGCAGAGAGACTTGAATTTGGGCCTTCTTGGTAAATACTTTGCTGACAAGCTTGTCATGTAGGAATTTTCTCCTCTTTACCCATACTGGCATAGCCCTTCAGGGGGTTATGTGCTGTCTGGCACTTGCCAAACCACGTTGCGGCTGTTGGAGGAGGAGAGGTCTTGGGCTGGACGGAGCTGAAATCCAGCTGACTTAGGATCTCTTGGTGTGGACATGACAGTGTTTTGAGAGAGGGAGAGATTGCATTGTGGAGGCTTTTTTATTAAAAACATGGATGGGGGTGGACTTCAGTTGACCTAGTCTGTTTTAGGTGATACAGGCATTCTTTGGTTCTGGCTTCTTGTTCTTTCTAGATGGCATATCTAAGTTTTTCATTCATGAAATGTTCAAAAGCAGATCATAAATTTTTTGACTGCTTTTGGAAATTGTTCAGATAAGTATTATATCTCACTGTTCATTGTTCATGAACTGTTTGTAGGAAATTTCCTATCTCTATTCAGATTTGCTACTCTTGCTTTATGGTTGGTCACCTTTACTCATAATTTCCTAGTATTTTTTTAAAGCGACCAGAAATCCCATCATGTGGCAATAGTACGTTGTCATGCTGTTTTTTCTATTCTCTAATTCTGCAACTCATTTTTTATAAGCTACCTCTGTCTCTGCTGGAAATGAATTTAATTTAATCACAAAATGATTTTTCTTTTGATGATTGCATTCATCTTGGCAACCTGCCCCTAAATTCATTCTTCACAAACATTTGTATGAACTAAACTTTGGTTGCAGAAATCTACATAAACAAATCAAATTGAGATCAGATCTGTAATTTGAAAAATTTCCTACAATAAGATTTTTACCTTATTCAGTGACTTCTTCTATTGACTGTTACACTATAAACAACTGCCTGTAGATTATTCGGCAGTGCAGAGGTAGGACAAGGCATTAAATTGAATACTTGAAAAGTGGGATGTACTTCCCTGGCTGAATTTTATGGGCCTTGCCTTGATAGAATTGTTCTCAGAATATTTACTGTTCAAAAGCCACTTTTATTTCTAAATAGTGTATAGCAATAACTGTATACAAAAGAGCGCCATTATTTTTTGAGGGCAGGATTCAGGTGATGTTTGTCACAGTGATTTAAAGCTGATCAAAAGGCCTGGATAAAATAAATGCAGTCCTGTTAACAGAAGCTTGACCCCAGAGTGGAGCAGAAATGCTCACCTGGGAAAGAAGTTGTTACATCTTGCACTGTAACCAAATACTGTGATCAGTGCTTACCAGAAGCCCACCAACTTCAGGGTGGCTATCATAGAATCATAGAACGGTATGGGTTGGAAGGGACCTTTAAAGGTCATCTAGTCCAACTCCCCTGCAATGAGCAGGGACATCTTCAACTAGATCAGGTTGCTCAAACCGTCCAACCTGACCTTGAAGGTTTCCAGGCATGGGGCATCCACCACCTCTCTGGGCAACCTGTGCCAGTGCTTCACCACCCTCAGTGTAAAAAGTTTCTTCCTTATATCTAGTCTAAATCTACCCCCCTTTAGTTTAAAACCAGTACGCCTTGTACTGTCGCAACAGGCCCTGCTAAAAGTTTGTCCCCATCTTTCTTATAAGCCCCCTTTAAGTACTGACAGGCTGCAATAAGGTCTCCCCGAAGCCTTCTCTTCTCCAGGCTGAACAACCCCAACTCTTTCAGCCTTTCTTCATAGGAGAGCTGTTCCATCCCCCTGGTCATTTTCGTGGCCCTCCTCTGGACCCGCTCCAAGAGGTCCGTGTCTTTCGTATGCTGAGGGCTCCAGAGCTGGACGCAGTACTGCAGGTGGGGTCTCACCAGAGCGGAGTAGAGGGGCAGAATCACCTCCCTCGACCTGCTGGCCACGCTTCTTTTGATGCAGGCCAGCATACGACTGGCCTTCTGGGCTGCGAGCGCACATTGCTGGCTCATGTCCAGCTTTTCATCCACCAGTACCCCCAAGTCCTTCTCGGCAGGGCTGCTCTCAATCCCTTCATCCCCCAGCCTGTAGTGATACTGGGGGTTGCCCTGACCTAGGTGCAGGGCCTTGCATTTGGCCTTGTTGAAGCTCATGAGGTTCACATGGGCCCACTTCTCGAACATGTCCAGGTCCCTCTGGATGGCATCCCATCCCTTAGGCATGTCGACCGCACCACTCAGCTTGGTGTTGTCTGCAAACTTGCTGGGGGTGCACTCAATCCCACTGTCTATGTCATTGATGAAGATATTAAACAGTACTGGTCCCAATATGCACCGCTAAGGGACACCAATCATCACTGAAGAGATGTATAGATGGCCTTCCTACTTACCAAGTTTTGTGCAACATCTGGAAAGTAAAGACATGAAACTGTGAAATCTTAACTTTCCTGTTTGGAGATTTTCTGAGACATGATGTTTTAGTGGCAGAATCCGCTAAATAGAACATATTATTTTGGAACTCTATTTTTAGCTTATTTATTTACGACTTGGCAGACTCCTAGTCAAGAGGGGATAAAACTTATCACTAGGGCCAGGGTTAACAACTGCATGTTTATGCACCGGTAGGTATCAGGACGTCAGTCATAAAAACCTGTCAGTTTGTATTACTTCTCTGTTGACTTTCTATCAAAGCATGAAGGAAGGGGAGCTGCCATCTTTCTCTTCCTACCAGTGGGTAGTATGTCATGATTTTTTCTTATATTGGTGCAAAATGCTCTCCCTTTGGGAACTGGAGAAAAAAAAAATTAAATTTCCATGTATTTATTCTGTCACTGAAGCAGAGGTACCGCTTTTGCAGGTGAAGGCAGTGGAAATAATGTACAAGACATGCTTCTTCTGGGCCTTTTTAAAAACGCATTCGTAGTCCTCCCAGATGCTTGTGCTATCTAGTGTTGAATTCTGATCAGGTCTCCCCAAAGCAGATCTGTTTGGATATTAATGAACCGTTAATTTTTAAGTCATATGCAACAGGGAATAGTGAAACTTGCATCATCTTTCATAAGTTCAGGTCACTTTCTTTTGATACCAACACTCAAATCAAAGAACCTGGATGAGAAAAGATAATATCAAAGATGATCACAGTTTCTTCTGCTCCAAATGAGAAATTTGCACTCTGTTTAACACCCTGCCTCCAAGTGAGCTTCCAGTTATCTGATATTGATGGCCATGAGAATGAACATACGCAATTAAAATAGACAAGCCACTCAGTGCCTCTACCCAAACCAGAGCCAGGCTCTGAAGGATCATGCAATTGGCTTAAATGTCATCCTAATAAAGAAGAAAGAGAGTTTGGAATTCTCTTTATTCCCTTGCTCATGTTTAAATGCATTTTGTCACACTCAAGCTTCTCTCTGCAACCATGGCTACCATCAGGATAGGGTCCTGTTCTTAAGAAAAAGAACACACTTCAATATCTATCTGGAGGACCTGAGAGCTTTGATTTCAAGTTACTTTTTTGATAGGACAAGCTACAGAGTGCACAGTCTACAGCAGAAGAATAGAAGACCTAATTATTCTAAGCTTGTAGCAAGAAAGTAGATACTAAAGACTGACAATTTCAAATGTTAAGCTACAAGGTCTATCCATTTGCTCCCAGCACTACACCATGCAGAACAGCCACTGCTGCATCTCACCTGGGGTAGACCCTGTAGATCAGGAAGATATCCAGAATTATTTTGATCATTATCTGGGTGGGAAATATTTTTTTTTAATATTGAAACATGATGTATAGTAGTTTCCTTAGAGGTATTTCTGGTTGCAGTAGTCAAAGTGAAAAAATTGTATACCTGCTTCTCTTTATTTCACCATGGGGTAAGTTACTTTTGGGTGTTTCTCTCTCAAAATCCAACAGATGGCCACCTTGGAAGTACAAAAGTACTTGATTAAATCTAAGAAGTACACCTGGCAAGTGGACATTTTCTAGGAATGAAAAAGGAATGTAGTCTTTCAAGTAGGAAACATCAATTCTTAGAGCTATGGTTACTTCATACAGTACCACCTTTTCACCTTACATTTCTTAGGAGACATTTATTATGCCTGATGGCTGTGCTTATTATCATAGGAACATGTCTTCTTTAATGTTTGCAAGGCACTGCTGCTGATGGTCAGATAGGTTAGACATTTCCATATGACATTCTTGATTGTGAGACTCATCCTGTACAACGTAGAGGACACTTGTTTTCACGTCCCATCCTGACTACTGGGTTCAGTTGGTATAAATCAACTGACAACCCATAGGATGCTATATCTGTAGCACACTGTATAATAAAGTTCCAAATACTCAGTATCTCTGCAGTTTCTAGGCCGTTTCCCCTGGGCAGTTTGGTATCACCTCCTTGGTTGCTACTAATGAGTGCTTGGAATATTGGCAGAGGGATGAGGAGAATGCTGACAGCGTAATCCTGCTTGTGGTCCCTTCAGATCAAGGTGCGTGAGTATTTTCAGGGAGAGAGGGGGTAGCTGATTTGATGCTGTACTTGTTCTGCGAGTCCATCGAGACTTTAGGATGCGAAGGCCTGCAATTGTCAGCTGTACTGGAGAGTGTTGAATCAAGTCAGAAGGAAGTCAGGCCAGATCTGACCCCTGCCAGATGTTGAGACTTGCTGAACTAGAACATTCAGAGGAGTCTGAACAGGGAGCTGCTTGCTTAATACAAAGCATGTTTGATCTTCAGTACACTCCCTTGTCCTTGCTGATATGCCGCTAGATATGTGGTGGGCTCTGTGCTGACGTAGCAGTTTCTGATGGGCCTCTTGCAACTTTCAGACCTCACATGTTGTGGAGGTTATAAAAAGTTCACATTCATGCTAGAGTGCCTCGGACCAGGGATAACTTAATATATTATTTTAAAAGGCAGATGACCTGATCCAGTAGACACTACTATAGGAGCTGAGAATATCAACAAAAAGTGAGCATATGCACATCTGTATCAGTGCATCTGCTTGTAGAAAAAACTCTTCCAAATCAGAAAGTGGAACTGAGAAAGCAAGAGGGACAGGAAAGAAGTCATTTGTCCTAGAGCAGAGAGGTGATCCTTCAGTGTGGCATATAGAAATCAGGTGTGAAAGTCAAGCTGATTGTGGAGGAACTCATTTGGAGAAGGAGAATCCTAAGATGTTTGAACAGTCAGCACCTGAACCCAGCACCCTTAGAAGAGGATCTGTGAGATTTTGTTATAGTCTTTATTTGAGGACCTAGAAAGAGATCCAGCTATGATCAATTTTGTAGGCTCTGATTAAACATAGTGCATAGAAATATGATAACATCTCACAGTGGTTGTCACTGCATTGGTAGAAACCAAGCTGCTTGGTGTGGATCCATATATTCTGGGCTGAGCTTGACGTAAGCTTCCCCTAGTCTAAGAAGACATTAGCACTGAATCTTTTTTGATTTTCTGTCTCACTCTCAGATGACAGCTCCTCTGGCAGTTACACATTCCCAGAAATGGGACCGTGCAGTTTCTTGGCTCTGTCAAGGCTACTGCTGCCTTCTCAGGCTCTGTGGTAGTCTGAACACAAATCTTCCAGAAAAGCTCTGAAACTGTAGATGTTCTGGGTTTACGGCACTCTTGAGGAACACATAGTACTTAAAAAATTTTTTAGGGTTCTGAACATGATTATTGCTAATTTTACTTAGAAATGCACAGCTGTAGCAAAACAAACAAAAATCCCCCAAGCCCCCACACTATATGCTTTTGTTAAGACATGAGGTTTTAGATCTTTGAAAATAGGACTGAGCTCCCTGAGAAGTGCGTTCCTGTACATAGCTTCTCTATTTCACTCTCCTCTGCAGCAATTCTGTGCATGATTCACCATGTTATGCAAAAATGTTTTCTTTCTTAAAATAGTTTTCTGTGTGTTTGAGCTTTCTCCCAGACTTTATATTCTTTATGGCAAGGCTGTATCAACATTGATATTTTTGTTTAGGCTATAGATATGCACCATGTCTCTAGATCTGGTTCCTTAAAGATGTTGGGGAGGAAGGGAACTGCTTTTTCCAAGGCTTTGCTTGCTCTTTGTCAGAAGATGCTTTCACCTGGAAGGCAACGAGGGTAAAAATCTACATCAGCAGTCCTAGGTGTCACTCACTCAGTTCTCAGACTAATGTGAAAGTTAAAAATTAGAAAGACCATTAGTCAGTTCTCACAATGGAGCTTGTCAGCTGGCATGAACACACCAAGAAATTCCATAGTTTCCAAGCAAATTCACAAGCTTTCTGTAAGCAAGTTTTCCAAATTGTCACATGCATATGATCCTTTTTTATACTGCTTTATGTCCTACAACTTTATACAAAGAAATTTTGAAAGCATTAGAAAACAGGGAAGGCCAAATACCATCTATCGAAAGCTAAGAAATCTCAAGTGAATCAGTTTTACTGCTGATCTAACAGGTCTACAGAGTCTGAAGTGATAGGTTGTAGTTCATAGGAGGCTACTGCTGTGATGAAAAGATGTTTAAAATTTCATTAGATGTTTATGGACCCTGAGGTGAGGCCCCAGTGGATTATCATATACAACATAAAGATTTTTTTTTTTTTTTTAAAAAGGATTAAACGCTGACCTGTTATGATCTTTCGACTAGATCATATCAGGTCTCAGCTACAAGGATGACCTTAGTGGGTGATTTCCCTGACATATGTAGTTCACACTTGGCCTTGCTTACTTTGTTTGAATTTAGATTTATACATTTTTCATGTTTAAGCAGTAGGGTAGCTAGTAACTAGACATTTTTAGTAAATAATTGCTCATGTTGCTACTAGTTGACTGACAGCAAATGAAATCCTACAAGGATTTTTATACATTTTGGTGGTAGTGATACAGCTAAGTGGCCACTTGGTAGGTGAGAGCTTTGTTTGTCTAGGGTTTTAGCATAATCATTAAATCACAGCTTTCTCTAATTGCTTCAGCCGCAGCCAAACTCAGTTGGATGGGATTCTGTAGCAAATGGAATTCTGTCACATTCAATATCGGTGTTTGCTTTATTAAATAGCATTTCTCTGCGGACCTGCATAGACTTTGGAGTTTTTAATTTGTTACAGTATGTAATAGCTGGTTTCTGTGAAGGAATTGTTCACCAAACGGCATTCTTATTGTTACTACTGATGCCTTTTTACTTTAAATGAGGTTGACAAGATAAGATATGCCATTTAGAAGAAAGCTGTACTTACTTTGCTCAGTGCAGACAGAGTTTTGAAAGGGAGCACTTCTTGGCATGCATAAATTCTCCCATTTCTTTGAAGTGAAAATTTAAAGTTAATAATTAAAACAAACACACAAACCCACTCTGTTATCACAGCCTCTGGGTTTCCCAATGTGTGCTTCATTCTCTCTCTATTTCTTTGGTGCCTTTCAGGACAGCAACTAAATATCCTTTGATTTAGCAACCTTAACACCCTTGTCAGTGATCTGTTACACTGTTATACAATATTATATCAGCAATAACAGTAAGAGTTCTGGTTCTAAGTAGGTTTTTCTTATTGTAAGCAGGTGATTCAGACATCTCAATTTGAATCAGAGTTTTAATTTGTAAATGTAAAAGCCAGTTTGAAAAGTTCACTGCCCTGTGCTAATACTGCTTCTCACCATCAAAACTTGTAAACCATGGTGTGTACTGAGAATCTGTGAGTGTCTTAAGCACAACCCATCCTCGCTTTTTGGAGCAACCTGGACTCCTGATTATTGTTCCTTCATTAATCAGACTTGGCTGTCACATGCCTGTTAGTGAGTATTACGTGCTTGAGAAGGATAGTGCTACATGATGGAAACAGGGAGCGACCGAGTGATCTGATGGTAGCAGAATAGTACAATGAGAAATGGCAATATTTGGTATGTGTTGTCTTGACTTAGGATTTCCTTATATTTCAGATTTCTGAGGATGTAGGAAGATACATATGAACAATTCTGCCTCTAGTTTAATTGTATTTTGTATAGGAATTTTGTGTCCAAATACAGGATGAGATAAAATACAGGACCTGAGGGCCTTTATTGGCAACTGTGGCTAGCCGGGGAGTGAAGTTAGGAAGCCAGGCAAATAATCACATCTTCTTCATTTAAAGCATTTCATACTGGCAGAAATTTTTAACCAGTGCTCCAACTTCTGTCTGCGAGTCGGAGCTTTTTATATGAAACAGCAGGAACCTGGCAGCCTGGAGATCTTTGAGCGTTGCGAGCAAAAAACTTGAACATCATTTATAGCTTTTCCTGCCAAGACTGTAAAAATCTAGACAAAGTAGATACGGTTGTTTCACCCAGCTTTTCACTTATGTTTGTCCTTCACTATGTAAGCTCCCAAAACCTCAGCCAGTTTTCTTCCTGAATTTTAAATTCTTGGTAGGTACGTAGAATAGGATTTATCTTACCTACCTTTATCCCTGTAAAAGTTACATGGCTAGACTGAACTATTCTCTAGGCTCCCTCTACAGTTAGTGAAGAGACAGATATCTCCAGGAGGCTTTTTATCTCATATGAATTTAGACAACTGTCTTGGGGTGAAATAAATCCCAGCCCTGTTGTCACCCTCCAGCTTCGATTCAGCAAATGTAACAAGTTCCTTTTCCATGCTGGGATTTGGAGCCTTGCACATAATATTCCAACGTCTGATTTCCACTGAATTTAATGGAAAATGAATGCATAAGTCTTTGAAGTAGCTTTGAAAATCTCAGCCTTAATGTTTGATTAAGTTTGAATGCATATGTGTTTGTATATCTAAAATTACAAGCAATAAATGTAGCTGTATTATTGTCAAAAACCTGAGCATCTGACAACTTCAGCTGATTAGTGGCCCAAATGGCTGATACGGGTGATACTAATTATGCTGTAGTGTTGAAAACTGGACCAAGTATGTAGAGTCTAAAATATGGACTTAGTAACTTAATACCTCAGCATTACCTTTTTTCTTGTCTTTCTCTTAAGTAGAGTTTAGATTCTGAAACACACATTTAGCACAGATAATATTTGTGGATAGAGTGACATTGCCAGTTGACAAAAATGGCTGTGATTACTAGTCCTAATAAGTACAGAATGTATGCAGGAATTAACTTGAAATGTACTTTTGCTATATTAAAGAAGTAATCCTTTTAAAAAGTCACAAGATTGGGGCTTCTGAGATGAGTTGAATAAAATATGTGAATGAACTTTTAAGGGACATAGTTTGCAGGTGGCTATATCTCTCTTATGAAATTATTTGTTAATTCCCACAGTGGTTTTTTGCTTAAATAATATGCACTGTTTATGCAGCGAACATATAGTATTTTTTTATTAATAATCCATAACAAAGAACTTGATTTTGTGCTTTACCATTGCTTCTTACCAGAATTTCTGTAAATCGATGTAACGTTTGCTTCTCTGCACTATCTGGAATTATATAGTGCTCTTACAATTTCTTTGGGTGATACCAGAACACCGAGAACCACAGTTATATTACTAAGCACTTAAATGCAGCCAAAAACATATAATTTAAAGTGTAGATATGCTTGTAAATAGTAATAAAAGGGAGTGATTTCTTAAATACTTCCCTCTTAAATGTTTTCTCTTTTTCTGACTAGTTATTACTAAATTAAACTTTTGTGCATGAGAATACCTTTCCTCTAAAGGAGATGGGACATAGGATACACTGGATCTTTTTCACTTCATGTACCTTCCCAAGAAATAACAGCTTTTTGGTTAGACAGAGCTGTCCAACATTGAGATATGCTCTTACCTGGTTCGCAAAGCTTAATAGGAAGTCATAATCTTTAATTAATTTGGCTTGCAGGCTAACAAATGCATAGTTGGATCCCAGTCCAGCAAAGCATTTAAGCATATCCTTAATTTTAGGTCTTTTGCTGAGTCTTAGCAAGAGTTTTCTCAAAGTCCTGTAGGGTAGAGGGTGTGTAAGTGTCATATAGAGGTATATCTCCTCACCTATATGTCTTTTTAACCCATATAAGCTTCGTTTATGATAAAATCAACTCTTCATTGCTGCATTACTTAGCCCTGTCACCATTTGGTACTTCTCCAAGAAGCTGGAATGTAGGTAAAAGCATGTTTTTTCTTATCTGGGTTTCCCTTCCCTACCTGGGCCACTAGACTTGCACAAGAAGGCGGCACAAGAGATAAAAGCAGTATGTTTTCTTAACTCAGCTGAAAAGCTATTTCTTACCTCTCAAAATACAGTCTGTTAGATCATAGTTTAGATTGTAGTTGTTCAGAGGCAGGGACCACTGAGGGTCACAGCTTTGTACTTGTCTCTAATATGTGTGGTGCTCTCGTGAGACTTCAGTGAACAAAGAGGTGGTGGGAGTCCATTGTGAAACAGAGGTGTCAAGGACCGATGCTTCATCATGTTCCCATTGTAGTATTTAAATGTTGTCAGTAATAATTTTACTTTCACTGTAATAACTGATAAAGGCATTTGTGTTCACTAAATTTTAGAGCCTTGGGAGTTGGTGCAGTTGGCTAGCTAGACCCAGAGAGACTCTTACTAATGTTGCTGGGAATATGAATTTTTTTCTGTGCCCTAGTGACATATGATGTTTGATGCTCTATATTCACTGATGGCAATACTAGTTATTGCCTTTTCATTGGGATAGATGGCACAGTAGCTTCCATTTACTCATCATATGTATGGAAGTAAACAAGGTAAAAAAAGAAACCAGGTCAAAATGTCAGAATAAAATAAGAACATTCATATGGCCGATGGTAGTACAATAGATAATAGACACACTTAATATTCCATCTCTATAAACCATTCTCAAAGGCTGAGGCTGTGGGGTATTCTGTGGCAGAATAGAGAAGTGTAACCGTGGTTCATTTTTGGTATACGCAAGACTCGAGTCTGTGATTTGTCTGCAGTGATCATGGATGGAGAATACTACTAAGGAAATCCATTACTGTTCACAGCCAGCTAGAGACATCCTCATGCTTACTGAAAAGAGAGCTCAAATTTAAAACAACTTTGAATATGGATTTAGCATGCACTGTATATATACCAAGTCCAAACAGATACTATGCTGTGAGTGGAAGTGTATATTTATGTTAACAACTGTGCATGATTTAGTTGTTAATGCCCAGTCTTTTTGCTCACACAGCCAGAATATAGGTCTTATCCATAGAGACTAAGTGCAATCTTATCCCATATACTTAAAAAGGACAAAAGAGCATCGTCTGCTAGTTATTGATAATCTTGCTGTGAAATATCAAGGATGATGCCATGGTGGCTATAAGGAATTGGCAGTGGAATATGTCTTGAGCCCAGCTTCATTGGTCTTTTTTCCCCTTTCTTTCTGCTATCCATTCTTGTGCACAAGTTCCAGGAGTGGAAATAATGAATTCAAATTAAAGAAGCAGGTGAAATGACACGTTTCATAAATTAACCCTTTCTGCTCTGTACTGCTTACAATGCAGTATTAAGCTCTGCACTCTGTTTCTGTTTGCTGTAGGTGAATAGTGAAACATGCACAGAGTGAATATTTAAGGATTCATTTCTCTTTTGTCCTCAAGCTGCAGTAAAATTTAAACAATGACAAATAATAGGTTTGAGACCAAGCATTCTTCTTTGATTCTGTTATTAGACTGAACCAGATAGCTCTCTGCCTTATCCTTTCATGACGACTTAAGTTAGAAAATCTCTGTAATTTTAAGGACTCCAATTTTAAAAGGATATCCAACTTCATACACATGTAGCATCTGTGTAGATGGAAAAGTGGGTGGCTTAGATGTAATGGAATAACTATACTTTTATAGCTGTGTGTAGACTGGTCTTGCTATTTGCCAGCCTAGCGAGCAGTTGCCACAACTACTCTAACAAAAAGTCTCTAATTTGGGCATACATTAGAGGCCAAATAACAAGGAAGAGGTTAACCATCCTTCTGAATATAAGAAAAATATTTCTCTTCCTTATGTCAGTGTCAGCATGTTTTACTTAATCTGAACCCCTGGTATAATTGCCCAGTGTGGACTTGCTATTTGAGAATTTAAGTGACACTATCTCAAAGCAGTGTATCTGCAAAGCTGAGTTGTATGGCCAGTATCATTACAGCGTAATTGTTTTGCTGTAGTGATGCTGATTCCCACATCCCCAGTTGAGAATACATCGAGAAAATGGCATGAATCAATTTGCATATTTTGCAAAGCCCCTCTCTTTTTTTGTTTGTTTCTCCCATTTTTATCTGAAATCAAATAATTAATGTTTGATTTTTCACAGCTCCCCATTCAGAAAATGAGCTGTTACTGCTTCCCCCCCGCCCTGTATTTTGCCTTATAGTGTAGTTGTTTGTAGGCAATAAAAATAAGATCCTTGATTTATTAAGAATTTCCAGTGAATCTGTAAGAGTAGCTTTCCATTATGAACTTTTCCCTGTAATTCCATTGGATTCTTAAAGTTACTCCAGATTTACATGAGAAGCAGAGACGTTGCCCCCATTTTGCACCCGAGTCAGTCTCTCTGAGGTGGTATTGCTGTGGGGATTTATTACATGACTATATTCTGCTTTTTCAATAAAACAGAAACTTGGTGTTGTTTCTTTACTGTACAAACGAAGATAAGTTCCAAAGTGGAATGTAAACAATAATTTAATTAATTATTAAGTAAGCTGAAGAAACTGATATGTTTTGGGCACTGAGCAGTTTTGGCAAGAAATTGCAAGTATATAATGGAACAGAAAACTACTTATGACCAAAGCCAAGTCTTAAAATCTTTCTGCCAGTTTTACTACACATTGTTTGAGAGATGGCATCCAGCCACACTAGTAAGTGAAATAAAAGCAAGCAACACCATTAAAACTGTGAATATGTGTGAAATAACAAATGGAAGCAATAGAGTCGAGCATTCCTGGCAGGGGGAGGGGAGCTGGAGATTCTGTAAGATACCACTAGCTGCAAGATTAAAGACATGTTTAATGCTATGTAACACATGCTTTATGTTTAAGATAAAATAAATGAGAGAGAATAACAAATGAAAAAGCAATGGGAGTGGTCGTTACAAACCAGCCCTGGGCAACCAGATTGGTCCTCTTTTTCAGGTGCTTTTAATAACTGTAGAAGGTACCACATATTGCTAGCAAAAATGCTCTGAATGTAGGATAGGTGTGCACCTTCTTGTACCTGTATGATAACAGATAGCCATTTGACTATATGGGTTTCTCACCTACATTCCCTATATGAGTATTCCTCTCTTTCACTCTGTTCATACTGTTTCCAAGAAAATCAATTTAAGACTCAGAATATCAGTATTCCATATAGAATATATATAAATAGCAAAAAACCCCCTATGCGAGATCATAAAAACATTCTGCATTGCAGGCCCAGACCTATAGATCAGTACTCAAATGTCCAAATGTCTAAAATTAAGATATATTGATCCCTGTTAATTTGTTACTCCTGTGAAATTTATATCAGAACCTTAAATATGTTGGGTAGACTCAAGACAGGTCTAATTTAAAGCTAATGGGCAAAGTTATTGGTTTCTTGCATTCAGGCATTTTATTTTTAATGGTCTGTCAGTGTGCTCTGAGTATAAACATTAGTGTCAGAATTTTTTTATGATACTTATCTTGTGAGTTTCATAATTTGTAATGGCTGTGCAGTTTTTACAGGTGTATTTAATGGCAAAATCTTATCTTGAACTGCATTTTAAAAGCTCAAGTGTAGTTTGATTTTCTGGGAACGGGAGGAGGGGAGGAATACCATTCTCTCCTTAGGGAGACAGCCGTTTCCTCGCGCAGCATTAACTTGAAAGAATATGAGAAGCGCGTATGTTGCCAATGGGAGTGTGGACGTATAGAGTTCTGAAAATAGTAAGTGTCAATAGGGAAGGGTTGCCGGTGCCAGAAGAAAAATGTAAGCTCCCAAGGGCACTATCTCTTTTTATTTTTGCCTTGTCCAATGCCAAGCCACATAGGTTGACGTTTAAAATTCAGTTCTTCCCTGAAAAGTGATTATATAAAAAAAAAAAGGCCTGTTTCAGAACTGATGTGTTTCCTGTGTGTATTCAGAATCGCATTTATTTGTTTCCATGACTCTCTTTTTAATATACTATTTACACCTGTTATACATGTGCAGCCAAAAAGTGATTTGAGGGAAAAAACAAAAATCTGCTTCTCGCCAGGTACAAGCCATGGAGCTGCCGTGATGGGGCAGCTCTGCCCAAGGCTCATAGGCAGTGGGACCTCTGCATCCACTCTTCCTGGGAACACGGTAGCCGTGCTCTGCGGCTCTTTCCTCTCTGCAAAACACTAGCCTAGAAACCTGTAACAGGGGATTAAACCACTTAACCTGCAATGGCAGCAAACTGAGTCAATTATTAATTCTTCTATTGTTGTTAGCCACTGAGGACAAGTGATCGCTCTTCTTTAGAGCAATCTTTTCATATGGTTGAAGTCTGTTGTCACGTTCCCTGTGAGCTTCTTCTGTCTTATACTAAACACAGCTAGGTCCTTCTGCCTTGCTTCCTATGAGTCTTTTGGGGTTGGTTTGTTTGTTTGCTTGTGTCTTTAAACTCAATGATTCCTGTTGTTCTCAGCTAAATTCTTTAAGAGTGGGTGGCCCAGACCTGGCCACAGTACTCCAGAAGTGGACGGACTATTCCAGCTGAAATCTTTCCAGAGATGTGTTTGCTGGAGTGGAAGGGAAATATATCTAAGACATTTCCCTTATTTGCAAGAGCAACAGATTGCTGACATATTTGCTTCATGATCTGGACCATTTTCTACAGTACTGCTTAGCCAGTTATTCCCCATTTTGTATTTGTGCTTTTGACACTTTATTGAATTTCATCTTCATTTCTGATAATTTCTGCGATCTATCAAAATAATTTTGAATTCCAATTCTGTCCTGCAAGGTATCTGCATCCTCTCTCGGGCGTGGTTTCATGTACTGACTTTTTACATGAGCTCCATTCTGCCTTCCAAGTCATTAAACAAAAATAAAGGAATTTGGAGAAAATGCCTTAGGCTCAATTGGCCTTATATTCCAGTTGCAAGATCTATTTTGGTTCAGCAATCACCATCACAGGCAAGTAGAAAAGCCTCATTTGGCTTGCAGACTCTTAATCATGTAAGTGTGTAAGGTGTAAAGAAGAACCCAGCTTGACTCTCAGATCACACAGTGAACATGTGGGACTATTAGATGGAGGGGGAAAAAGAACATCATTGTACTTAAAATCTGATTACATTTGCCAAAGAAATCAGAGTCAGGAAAAAATATTGAAACCCTAGGATTCCATTTACTTGGAGACCCTATTCAGAGTTGAGCCATGCTTCAAATTACAAATAATACCAGGGGTGGAGGGGATCAGAGGGAACAATGACAGTTGTGGCAGAGGACGTTTTGCTGCTTGGGTAGCTGGCTACAGCAGCATGGCATCTTCACTTCTGACCCAACTCGCTGACTGTCTCTCTCCTTTGACCCATTCCTTAAGTTTATTTTAATACAAAATATTTTTAAAGTATTAATTTTTTTTGTCATGTTTAGGCCATTATTTCAATGTTTGAGCGTGTGAGTGCACTACGTGAAAGAGAGGTTGCCATGGTAATTTCTCATTATTGTTGAATAGAAAAATAATTACTCTGGCAAAATCCCCCGTAACCTGTCAGAGCATAAGTTAAAGATGCCTGGGGGCAGCCTTGCCTTCACCATCTCCTCTTTGCAAGAAAAAGGGGGTGATTTTATTCTTCTTTTTTTTTTTTTTGTAATAACTGGATCCTTTTTCAGCTTGGCTAGGGGACACCTCATTTGGTTTTATTCACCATTTGGCTGTGAGAGTAGTTGGGCCCACCTGTGACAAGGGTGGAGCAGAGAATTAATCAGCAGAGCATATCCAAGCTTGACAGAGGATTTATATATTCTATTAAGGTTTGGGGTTATTTTTGTGGGTGGGGGTGGGGTGTTGCATTTTCTGTTTTTCCTTCTTCTTGACATAAAGTATGCAAAAGCGTAAGATAAAGACCTTGGACAGTATTCAAACTGTGACAGAGTCTGGATATTTCATCTATCCAGGGAGGGAATCCACCGTAATTCCATCTCCATGTTTTCCTTGCATTCAGACTTCTTGGAAGCAAGAGTGAGTGCAAATATGTGTAGTTTTGAGGTGAGGCCCTGCACTTTCCCTGCTCTTCTCTGTCCTTCCTGTGTGCATTTGCATCCCAGCTATGCGATGCTCCCCTTTTGCCTCCCGTGTTGTTGGATGCTGTATGAGTAGCTCCAGTGATACTCAGCTACTGAGTTAACAAGTGCTGCAAATGTGGGATGTGACATTGCTTAAATCCTTCCCTCCCCTCTTCCTTCTCTGACAAGTGTGTCTGAAAGATCCCAGTTAAACGATACTGCAGTCTCTCTTTTGGCAAATGGCAGAGAGTGATAGCTTGTAATTACTCGTTGGACAATACACTCTCGTATGGGCTTATAATGTCACGTACCACACTGTCCCAAGTGAAGGGTTGGTGTGCAGAGGGATGTTGCTAGAAGCTGGTTGCTGGGCTTCTGTTGAACCCCTGTATATATATTCTGTACTTACCCTTGTGGCTACTTGGCTAGTCAATGCAGCGATGTTTGCATGTGGAAACACTCATCAGGTTTACACCAGCAAAGAGGAAAGAGCAGCAGCTCTCTGTGACAACAGATTTCTAAGACGTGGGGATGGTTTTGATACCTCTTTGTGTGACTGAATTTTAAGCAAGTGCCACAGGGCCGTGTCGCTCATTGTCCTGCTGCTGCCGGGCGGGATGAGCCTTGGTAAGGGAGATGAATTACAGGCTCTGACCCAGCCAAGAAGTCTCTCGGGGGTCTCTGGTAGGATCCAGAATGCTAAAACCCGTCCTTACCATTTCTCCATTGGATGCTTGGCAAAAATCAAAGTAAAGTTGTGAGGCAGGAGAGCTACCCTGCTCAGCAGTTTGGAGTGAAATCCAATAGTAACATCTTCAGGGAAAACAGGAGCAGAACTAAAAAACCCAGATAGTTATTTCTCTGCATGCGTACATATAATGAGCATGATAGATGCATGTTTTGTCTTGAATCGGCATTTTATCTCGGGTGTTTTTTCTCCTGTGAAGGTAACAAATGTTTTCTGGCTTAGTTACATATTGCTCAGTCATGAAGAGGTAGGCGGTGCTCAGTGTGCTGAATGAACCTGGGCTTGCACGCTGGGAAGGCAGCTGCTGTGAGTGGGATAGAGTGGGTCTGAGGAGTGCTACTGGGGCATCTTTGGAAGTGTATTTCCAGCTTTGTTGCTGATCCTGTGTCCTGCAAGTGATTTAAATCTCAGGGCCTCAACAGAGCGGAAGAGACTGCACCAAACATTTCAAATCCAGCCATTAAATATATCCATAGCTTTTGAATGAAACAGTTGGTGGATTCTGTTGTTGCCTGACTTCTGTGAAAACCCTTGCAAGCTGGACCACTTGCACAGGTGCTAGACATTGAGGTCTGGGTGCCTGTTGTTGATCACCCAGGTCTGAAAATGCCTGGTTCAATTGTCAAAGCCAACAGACCACCTGTAGTGGTGTATTGGTATATGCTTTACATAGTACGCTATTAATAATTGCTATGTTCCAGCTATGTGTATTACTGTAAGTCTAAGTATACACAGGTCATCTTAAAATATTGTTTTCACTTCATGTATCACACAGAAAAGTAAAGATTTCTCACAACAATTACATTTAAGTAACTAGCTGGTATTTAATTAACCTGCTGTAGCATTGTATTTATATTAAATGCATTGGAGTGGAATGGCTATTATATTTAGTTTCTAAATAACTTTCTTGTCAACTCATGCTGATAATCAGGTTATGTAGCATTATGGAATTAAGTACTGAGGTTTTTTTGTTATTAGGACAAAGCATTTGAGATACACAGCCCAGAAAAGGGGGGGAGGGGAAGTCATAATCACTTTATTTGCAACTGATTTATAAAACAATTTTTAACATATAAAGAAAAACATTATTTATGAGAATGAAAGTTTTTACATCTTTAGTCTGCTTGACAAAATGAAAGACAGTTTATTGTATAATAAACTAAATATTTTAGCTTTTTTCTTAAGTTAAAACTAGAACTTTATCTAGGAAAATTAGTTTGAAATATCATATAGCCATCTACACCCCAAAATCATAGGTGAAGAAGCGCAAACTATGTGTGATCCTGTTGAATTTCTTTTACAAACAATGAACATATTTTCATTTTGCCTTCTGTTAAGTGAATGATCTGTTGCTTCCTAGGATAGTGACAACCTCTGGTGGGATGCCTTTGCAACTGAATTTTTTGAAGATGATGCAACCTTAACCCTTTCATTTTGTTTGGAAGATGGACCAAAGCGATACAGTAAGAGATGTATTTTTTGTCCTAATTTTAAGCCTGAGTTTCTAAACACAGTTTATCTGTAAGAGACAGATGCAACCCTGGCAATGACAAACTCACTTGTTTGTATTCAGTGATCATCAAATTCCATTAAAGAATTGCATGGGTTGGGAATCCATTTTTTTGTGGAATTCCTCTGAATTTTATTACATGAAAATAAATTATTTCCTAGTGAAGTAGGGCAAATAATACAATATAATCTTTGGATTTTTTAAATTAATTTGCTTTGGCTGTGCTTGCACTCTTTGTTAATTTGGTTTCCGCAAACATTCGAGTGTTGAGTCTTGTGGGCAAAATTGTTCACAGAAAGGGAACTTTGTAGCAAATTTCAGTATTGTTGCTGGAAGGCCTTCCACATTTAAACAGGGATCAGAAAAAAAATACCACAAGCTATATCCTTGCTGGTGTAGATAATCATTATTCTAGCAGCTGCGCGGATCTATGCTGTTTGCACACATTAAGGACCTGCCCTGGATATTGTCTGAACAGCAGTGGAAGTCTAGAATACTCTCAATCAAGCACTAAATGAAAGCTCGAATAAAAGTGAAGCAGTGAATAAATCTGATGGCATTGGTATCCGTTGCCTGCATACGCTGAGCAAGAAAAAGGGGTAAAATTCATCGAACAAATTGTTTGAAGTGATTAATTCACTCAGCTTTCGCACTAGGCAACAGAGAGATAAGTAAACATTGAAAAACCGCATTGCCAATTGTTTCACTCCATTCAGAGTGACCCCTGCTTCACGGTGGCAGCTTGTGCTCTCTGCTTAATGTTCTGAATCTTGCGAGGTTCTTTTTTGTGAGAGTGACTGATTGTCAGCATATCACTCACATACTTCTAATTCCTTTTATCAATTATCTCAGGTATTTATTTGACAAGTGTTACCTTCTCCTGGAGAAAAAATAACAGCCACTTTGAACGCACGTTCTGGGATTAGTGTTGACAGAATTACAGTTTCTTGCCTTTCAAAGCAAGTGATAACTCTGTAAAGGTCCTCAAATTACAGCCTATAGCAACGTTGGTAACAGCTGATCTGTCCTGATTAGGTTGAGTCAACTTGTCATATATCAGATTTGCTAGTTGTGTTATCAGTCCAGAAGGCACAGATATATCAGCAAAAAAGCAATTAATGTCCAGTTAGATCAGAGGGAGTTGTGTTTCTGGAAAACAGTGCTGCATATGAAAGAATTTGTCAAAGAGTAAAATATTCCTGTTGTCACAAATGCTTGATAATGGTTGTGCTATCTGTAGCTGGGACAGTTTGGTACGGGGCAATACTGTGATTCTTAGCATTGTTGCTGATAAGTGTGATTGAAAGATCAAATTACTGTGGGCATGTTTTTAAAAGCCACTAGTACACAGGATTTTTCCTCTGGCTTTAATTTCTGACCTCTGCACAAACTGTTGTTGCTTTTGGTGCCATTATTCTCAGTATCTGGAATCAAAGCTCAGCATATAAGGCTCTTTCTGTTCATTCACGCTTCCCTTCCTTCATTAGTAAATATTTACGTAATTCTGAACTACAGTATTAGTGATTCTTTCTGACATGAGCAGTATTCTTGTTTAGTGATACTCTAAAGTGCATGCTTGAGCTGTTCCAGTCTGGGACTTCCATTGCCATCTGAGCAGGCTTTGAGAGCAGCCTTGGGGGTGTCAGGTTGTCCCAGTCCCTGCTCGGGGACACCTCCAGCATTGCCTGGGGAGGGCGCAGAGTGGAGGTTGTGTGTTAAGAGCAACCCTCTCTTCCTACCAGGGAAGTTTGTGTCCAAAAACATATCCAGGAGTTGAGAACAGAGCAGTCTGCTCCCCTTTGGGTGCAAACATTAGCAGAAAATTGCTTCTACCTGTAGCAGTCCTTGCTGAGCACAGAGATCTGATCGAGGTCTCCGTTTTGCCCACCCAAGCTGCGTGCCTGCTCTGTTATGACTATGGAGGGTCTTGGCATCTCCCAAAGACCATAATGTCACCCAGTACATTTATTTCAAGTGACTGGTGAAATCGCTGGCCAGTGGGCGGGGGCTCCTGTTAGATGAGCCAGAGTATGCTGAGTGGCGGCAGCACCAAGCGTGGAGTTTTGGAAGAGATGAAACAAAAGTGCATGGTCTCCATCCACACTGTCCCCAGCGAGACATCTGCCTCCCCACCCAGCGTCCATGCTCTTTGGTATGTAGTGGGCATTAAAAACATCGGAGCTGGCGAGAGAAGAGAAAAGACAAATTGTTTCTTCTTGCTCTTGCAGGCACAACCAATAATGGAGGGAACCAAGATTAGGCCCTAGGAAAGAGAAATAGGCATCCTTGAGAAGTCATTTATAGAGTTGAAAGTGATGAAAGATGCCAACCTCTTGCCTTTGCTCCAGGATTCAGCTCAAAATTGCCTGCCTTTGTCTTGCTTCAGCCTGTGAGAGATTTGCTTACATCTCTGACATTGGTTGTGGCTGCCACCTCATTTGCTTTCCTTTAGGCAATGGTTTCCCTCTTTTGGGCAATAAAATATTCTCTTCTGGAGCAAACAAATTCCAGAAAAAATCTTGTGTGTGTGTGTGTGTGTGTGTGTAAGGACAAATAGTTTTTTGTTATCCATGGCCACAATTTTTCTCTGCATTATGGCAATCCCCAATCCTTTTCCCTCCTTGTTCTCAGGGACTATCCGGATCTTGCCTTAAACCGCTGGAGATGAGGAGGAGCACGGTGTTTTGCCCCAGGTTCCATCTTCAAAGCCCCCAAGAGTGTTTTGGGAGGCTGCTGGGAACTTGCATATTCTCTTCTGCTCTTCTCTAATCTTGACTGTAGTCCCCAAACCCCTCTAGGGGCTTCTTTTCCCTGCTTGCTTTAAACTTCTCCTTTCCATGGGTTTTCTACCACAGCCTTTTTTCCAGCTGGCTCCCTCTGCCCTCTGCTCTTACCTGGACAGTCCAATCCCACAGCCAATGCAACTGTTCAGAGCATGTGAATCAGGCCTGTAAATCATTGTTTGTGTAAGTGTTACAAGATGTAAAAAAAATACTACTTTTACTTGCCTCCTGTTTCTTTTAACTTTTAATATACAGCTCTGTCCAAGAAACTGTAAGGGTTGTAAACTCACTTTTTTTGGTCTCAGAAAACTAAGCTGTTCATTTAATTTCATGGCCCCAGACTGAAGCTTTATGAAAAACACCAAATATTTTTAGGCCTGCCTTTCACATTATCGTGTCTTACAGCACACCTCTCTACACCGAGAAAAGTGTTTTTCTTCCCTTTGCTACTCTCACTGTTGGGTCTGCAAGGTTTCTCCTCAACTATCAGCTCTGAGATTCTTTAATTTGTAGGGAAAAATAGACATGGGTCAAAGCGGGGATTTTAAGTCACTGGGTTATGTTTACTTTACTTGGCATGAAACAGCACTATGTACTGATACTCGAGCAAGCTTTAAACGTGCCTGTATATCTGTATAGCACAGCATGTAAAGATGCTTATGCCCTGGGAAGAGTAGAGGTCTGTTAGTTCAGTGATCCACCACTGCTAATTAATTTGATTGCCAGGTTTGTTAGACCTAGACCAGTTATCTTTGCAGAACATTATTCTGCCTCAGATAGATGTGCACTTGAAAGCCCAGCTCAACTTTTCATGCAGAGATTCTGTGTCAGACCTGAAATCACTGCTGTGCCCATCCTTGCAGCTCTTTTTGTCTTTCTTCAGTATTTTATTTCTGTAAATGCAAGAACTTTACCTTGTGCAATTCTTCCTCCCCGGTACAGCATTCCAGAAAGAAGATACTATCTTCTTTCAAACGTCCACTGAAAATGTATGTTTTTGTCCTGCTTGCTTATACCCCTCAGCTGTTCTTTCGGTCTGCTATTATCTATGAACCCTACTCATGTTATTAAATTATATGTTGAAATTGAGTTTTAATGAGAAACACTACAGAAAATAAAGATATATTTTAATGTAACAGAGGTGTAAATTATGCGTGTTTTCTCTAGTCTAGCTTTTTGGCTACAGTGAGACAGAGAGAAAGATCACACATTCCAATGCCTAAAGACAGGGAAAGATTCCCAAAACCAAAGAGATGCTACCTGTTTTAAACTGCATTGAATTATATTCAATAGAAACTTAAGAAGTAAACCCATGAAATTCATTTTACAGTGAGAGCAAAAAAAAATTTGGTTTAATTTATTATGCCCTGATTTATTGGGCCAAGAAGTAAATAGGATTTAAACAAAACCAAAAAGGAAAATATGCTTAATGGACCAGATTTTTTTTTCCTGGTTATGGATAAAACACATTCGTTTCCTGTTAAGAGCCTTCTATCCCTGTAAAAGAGTAAATACTAGACTCTGATCCATTGTTGCCCAGGTTCTTTGTTTCTTAGAGACAAAATATTTCCTGAACAGATAAGAGAAACAAGTTTGATTGACAGCTCTTAGCAGAGTCTCATCAGCTGCTGTGCTGACAGCCTGGTGATGCGCACTGTGCTGATGTGGTAGGGACTGACAGGTGATTGACAGCCCAAGACTGTGGAGACAGGAAAGATGAAGCATGCTCAGTAAGAATAATGTGCAGTGTTTATGCAGCACTGCAGAGAATAGGAGCTAGAAAGTTAACTCTTTCAGAGCAAAGTGACACTGACACATACTGGGTGCCATTGCCACTGTACAGAAAATTAGAGCTTGTCTACATTTCTGTTCACTAAATGCTTTCTGTTCATGGAGGAGCTATATACTGTGAGGAAGCAAAAGCATGAGCTATCACATTTGTAGCTGTAAAAAAAATTCATGTGTGGTAGGTATGATGGAGTCCTCAAAATGGATTTATTTAAGCCTATAGATGTAGAATGTATTGAGAATTTCAGGCACTTTTTATGGGCTTCCATCACCCAATTTTATATGGGATTGCATAATGTTACACAGCAGAAATTTCAGAAGGAACCAGTTGAGCTCTTTTGCTCTGGTGTACCCCTAGAAAAATATAGTGATTTCAGTTTTATTGTTGCTCTGAATCTGTAGCTGATAACTGAATATGCATTTTGTGTTATAATTGCTACTGCAGTTTGTGTTTGGAATGTACAATATAACTATACCATGCTTTGCATTTTATGCACTTATTGTTCATTTTCTCTGTTTGGTGCATGAACCCTGCTTGATTTTTCTTCATTTCTTGATTTTTTGATAACTGGAAAGTTAGAGGTAGAGTTTTCTGGGCAATAGTTTCAGAGTACAGTGAACTTTGGGCCAGATGGTAAAATCATCAGCTTTAAAGTGCTTATCTAAGTTTCTCTGTGTGCCTTTAGAATATATTATGTAGGTGTATCTTAGACTTTACTACAAATTATTTAGTGAATACACAGCGAGTGAGCTGCAACAGATTCATTCTACCTTTGTCCCTGTTTATAACCTGTGCAATACAGGTAACTTTACAGCCCTTTGTTGGATAACTTCTGTGGGGGTTACTGGTGAAAAGCTACATCTAGTGGGCATTTCTTACAGGCGGGGAACATAGTTTGGGAATAAACAGGGAAAGTTCACCACACATTGCCCACTTGCTTAACTATTGTCAAAAAGATGGTTTCGAGAGGCCAGCACGCTACATTATCACCCCAGGTTTCTATAAAACTGTCGTCTGGCTTCTCTCACATAACTCTTACAGAGAAAATTAAATTTGCCAAGAGAAACAGATTGTAATATTTCCAGGAACATGCTCTTTCTTTTTCCTTTTATTTTTTTCCCAGAGAAATCCCAGTCATTAAACATGAGTTGAGCATTCAGGTACAACACAGTAAATTGGCCTAGCTTAGTAAGTGAGACAGATTATTCTGTGCAACTGCCTGGTCTTCATCTCTATACACCACTCTTCTAGTTTTGTTTTTTTCAAAGTTTCTTGGCAATACTTTCGAGTTTAATTTCAGAACATAGATGAAAATTCCGTTAAAATCGGGTCTAACAGGTCAAGTGCCTGTGGATCACCACTAACACCTCCACCCCCCAGTTAATGATTTCTAATTGATAATTACTTCTTAAAATTGGCATTTTAAGGAGTTCTCAATCCATTTTACATATGCTCTATTAAAATTGTATATTAATAATTTTTAGTAAGAATATAAGCAATGCACTAGTAAGTCAAACGCATTACAGGTGTCTAAGTGTATTACACCTATGCACTTATCTTTATCACCCAAAATTCTGTAAGCTCATCAAAGAATAAAATGAGATTTGTTTGACAAGACCTATTTTACATAAACCCATGTTGACTGGCATTAATTACATCCCTTTCACTTCAATCTTCGTCAGTTAAATCCTGTATAATTTTTTTCACTATTTTGTCTGGGTTGATATCAAGCAACTGTATTAAGTTATACAGGTACCTGACTGTATAGTGTCCCTTCTTAAATATCAGCACAACAGTAGTGGGTTTTTTTAATTCCTTCAGTAGTTCTTTTTTTTTTTTAATTATTATTTTATAACACTAGATAGAAATGTGCAAAAGAAACTCTTAGAACTGCTAATTTTAAAACATTTACTCCTAATGGATACTATTTAAGATCCTTCTTAGCTGCTGATGGACTAGGAAGCACTTTTAATCTCAAGTTCAACATTCTTTCCAAAAGTAGAATAAAAAAGCTTTTTATATATTGATGTTAAAAAATTTTCTGTTTCCAAATTAAATTAAGTTTTTAATAAAATTCAAGGTTTTTCTTATTTTCTCTAGCCCATACAGTCATGGATTTTTCACTGCCGCCTTCAGCATCTCGTTCTAATATCTTACATTTCATACTGTGTTTTTACAGAATGTTTTCCCCTTCTTTCTCTTTGCTTTTACATTCTATATTCATTGTAATTATCAGGGTTTTTTCCTTCTAATTATTGCCTTCATTTTTCTACTAACTTTTTTGCCAAAGTTGTATTTTTCTCACAGTATAGTTGTGGCTTTTGGATATCTTATCAAGTCTGTTTAACAGATTCTTAATTTTCATGCATAGTTTTTGTCCGTATTTTGTCCCAGCTAGTTGAGCTTTGGTGAATCCAGTATTTGAATGCACCAGCTGTATCTCTCCTACTGATTGGGATTGCCTTTCCTTTGTCTGTACTGAATGCATGTTTTGGATGGCATTTGTACAGAAACATGTGGTCTGATTGGAGAGTGTCCAGAGGAAAGCAAAAGTCTTAAAAATAAGACTTACTAAGGAAAATGAAAGAATTTGAGTTGGTCAGCGTACAGAAGAGAAGACATGGAAAAAAGGAGAGGGGGAAATGGGACATAATAACAAGACCTATCAGGGAAAGGCATGTGGTCTGTTTCCATATCCACGATGAGCAGGAGAAGAGATGCTGGCTTTAAATTGCATAGAAAAAGTACATTGAGGGGTTAGTACCTACCGATAAGAAAAATGAGGTGCTGGAACAAATTCCCTGGGGAGGCTGTGGAGTCCCTATCAGCCAAGGGGCTGTGTCTGACCTGCATCTTGGATTCCCTGGAGTCACTGGTGCCAAAGCAAGCGCCAGCTTTCAGCCCCCTGTTCAGTTCAGTCTCAGCCATCATAACAAGTTCCAGAATGATTTTCTCATCTTGGGTACTAAACTTTTTGTGATTAAAAACACCCTACTATTTCTCATTTTTAGCAATATGAATAATGTTTTTCTAATACTGCTGGCTACGCAAGACTTCCCACACGAATCTTCCACTGATTTCCTTCAGAACATGCATTTTTCTTTTTCTCCATATTTCTGACAGGTGCTGAAGGAATAATTCCTTCTGGTTCCTGATTTGTGATTAGCAGATCTGAATTAGACCTTCACCTCTGCCCGCTGCAGGCTTATTATTTAGCATAATGTTCCTGCACCTCAGAGTTATCGATACCTTTAAAATACAAAAGGGCTTCTTTACTGTAAAGTGCCAGCCATGTGCAACATGTGTGTGCATGCACGTATGTACACACACAACCTTGGTTAGGTACTCCATGGAAAGGTTTATCATGAAAACCGTCCTATCGACGTCTTTTTCAAGTATCTTACAAATAAACACAAGATTTCAGATATCTTACAAATGGGTATCTCAAATCTCTTCTGCTTGTTACTAAGCATGTTATACAAATCAATGTCGGAGACCCCACGTCTGTGAAGTGGCACCTGGAAAAGGGCTACTAAACTCCTAATGTGAATATTGCACAATTATATATAGCCTCTAATTGCAATGGCACACTGAAATCCCAGTCAATCAGATTGATTCTGCCTCTGTATAAACAGATTAAGTGATAAGCCCTCTTTGGGAGAAATCATAATATAATAGGACATGATACATTATAGGAGTCTAGGGTCCATTCAGAGAGCAGGAAGAATAAAGGCAAAATTAACATGAGAGAATCACAATGATTTATGGGCTTTTTCCCTGCCCAATACAAATAATCCCTTTGTTGTGGTTGGCTTTTGTTCACCCATTTGGTCCAAATTATGTAGCGTTCAGTTCTTTCTCTCTGCTGGAGACAAGGTTAATAAAATGCTGGAAATCCATGCAAAATAATGGAAATCAATAGCTTTTTACACCAAAATATTAAACAACTTTTCACTATTACAAACTCAGGGTAAATGATTTCTTTCTTTGCATAATGTGATGGCAGTTGTGAAGAATTGGTCAGTACTTCTTCTGTTTTGCTGAATAACTGGCAGGCAGATCAGTGCTTGGCTTCAAATGGCATCAGTACATTAAACATAGATTGTTACGTTTTTTTAAAAATTGAGAAATAAAAATGTTGCTATACTAAGGTATTTTTAAATATTTTTGATATGAAATTGAAAATACTCGGTTGTTATCACTTCAGCTTTTAAAATTATCAGGTGATTTTTAAGATGGTCAGTTAATATATATTAAGTTATTGCAGAAAAATGTTCTAACATACAGAGTTCCTGTAAGAAACAAGACTCAGTCTGAATATTCATCCAAATCTAGAATTATATGTATCTTTCCCTTAGTAGTCAGGAAATATTTTTCTTCTGCATTTTTCATTTTATTCCTTTTCTTTTATTACATTTATGTTGTTTCTTTTTCAGAAGTGAAACACCCCACTCTATGAATGACCCAAGCAATACCATAAAAAACTGGAAACTTTGTGGCAGAGCATATTTTCATATCATCATCTTGTTTCTAGACCAAAGGGAGGCATTTAACTAAGCAGTTTAACCCACAACCAATAAAAACGATAATACTTTGGAGCATACGGCTTGCCTGAAGGTATTAGAAACAAATTTCCTTTTATAGAGCACTGAATAACTAAACAGTGGACCGTCAGACTTTTTTCTTCCCCTTTTGAATCCTTGGGTGCAGGTGAATCGGACTATCAGTCATAACGAGTCTGGGAGCTTTATGTATGTTATGATAACTTTATAATAATTTGAAAATTCTATATTGTACATATACACTTAACCCTGGAGGTAGTGGTGTTGCAGACCTCACGGCTCTAGGACACTAGCAGGACAAGGCTTGTACGTGCAGATGATCTTTTTAAAGTTCAGATAATAAAAAATTCACTGCAAAATATGACCTATACCCACAAATTTAATCTTGCAGACATGTATGCACATACAAATAGAACACAGGCAAATATGCAAACGTGCATCCTAGTATAGTGTTGGGTTTATTACACAAATGTGTATCTTTGTGTTTACCGTACAAATAAAACTTTAATAAAACTTTTACATTGTATTTCAATGATGCAGTAGTGCTGTTCCACATGATGTGCCTTATTTTTAGGCATTAGGTATTTACTGTAGTGCAATATTTTTAAATGGCTTAGGAGAATACAATATGCAACATCACCAAAAATTATGGAATCTTTATAGAAATACATTTAAACTGGGTCAGCTGCAGCACCATGATTAGTAGAAATAGAGCCAAAAGCTGACTCTGGACACTGAGATACTGTTCTCAATTCTATATTGGAAATATCCTTGAATTAATGTAGTCATGATTTTTTTTTTAATCTGTTGTGTATGAGAAGGCTGAGATATTATACAGTGGCTATCGTTCTTTATCATATTGAATTCTGCACTCCAAATTATATTACCTTTAAAATGTTGCTGACATTTTGCTGTTCCACTATTCTGATCCATACAGGTTTTATACCATAGTATTTTAAGTTCATTCTGGTGCATATAGCAGTGTAAGCAGTACCTTGCATTTCTTGTTTCTTCTCTCCTTGTTTTCTCAGAGAAGTGGGTTCTGTGGAGTATTTGTTTAGGATTTTTCAAGACAAATGCAGCCAATATATAGATACTATTAAAAGTTTACATCAGAGAGGACAGTTTATAGGATCTGGAACAGAATGATGGAGATTTGTGATATTCCTTTCGTTTTGTGGAGTTCAAACCACTCTTCTACTGAACTACTGGGAATGTCCTGTCTCCTGAGGACATTGTTCAGTGCCCAGCTCTGCCTGCACAGGAAGAATTGCTAATCCAGGTCCAGTATTCCAGAGCTGCTCTTTTTGAAGGATCTTGGCTCCAAGTCATTGAAAGTGAGTGTTGGTACCTTGATTTTATATTGTATGGGAAAGCCAAGAGAAGGAGTACAGGCTAGCTCTGATGCATTAGAGATGACCTGGGCTGCTAAGGAGATAACACTGCAGCACATGGAGTCACCTGCAACCTTGTGGTTTCACTGTGTAGGTCTGTTTCATTGCTGTCACCCAGCCAAGACATGTGGATCATCATTCACTGGTTGAGAAAAGTTTATTGCTCAAGGGCACTATCATATGCAGCTTAGCATTGGACAAGAGTCTAGGTGATGTCTCTTCCATACCTCTACTCCAGTATAAACTGCCCACTTGTAAGAGTGTTCCTTCAGCCAAAGGGGCTTGCGCCTTGACTACGGTGTCTTGAAAGTGCTATTCCTTCATTATCAGTGTTGCCTTTTTCATACCACTCAGCTTGAAACGGCTGCTTTTCATCTGTGACCCGGGCTAATCTTAGAAGTTTACCATTTTGGACATAGTGGAGGAATGCGTGCAGAGAAGCACCAGTGGACAGCTATCTGTTCAGCAGCAGCTTTTGAGTCAACATAATCTGTGCAGTTCACTGGGTGCCTGAAAGTAGATGTTGACCATTTTGTTGTATCTTTTAAAAATCCATTACTGCTCCCATCTCCATTTGGCTATGAAAAAGGCTTTTATATACAATTTTATCTAGTCCAGAAATATTAGAATACTGTGTAATTCAATTTTATTTTTGTCTTTAATGTCTGGACCTGAATTAATAGGGCATTACTTTTCATCCTGATATCAATCTTGTTCCTTTCATTCAGATCCAAATTCCTTTGTAGTACATGATTTAATTCACTAAAATGAGGTAAAATGAAAGCCTGGTCCAGGGAGCATTAAACATATTTTTGGTGGCACATGTGATAGCAGCAGCCTGCTGTATGACTGTTTGTGTTTCCCTCCCCTTTTCTAGTTGCTCAGAGACTTTAAAACTTTTTTCACTCTCAAGAACTGATATTATCTATATTTGTTCCCTCCTCCTATCCCCTCCTTCCCCCCCCCCCCCCCCCCCCGCCTTTCAGCCTTAAGGAAAATCAGTTCATCCATTATTAAATGAGATTAGAGAGATTAAAAATACACTTTACTTTTATAAAATCAAGTCCCCATGATTTTTTTTTTAAGCAATCCTGAAGTCAAAACAGCTTGGTATTCCCTAACTGATGATCAGTGCTTTCTTTTGTGGCAAATTAGCTTTGATTTGACAGCTATTTTTGTTTCAAGATTGTATGCCCACCAACTTTTCTGCTGAGGCTTGGCTCTTAGGGACAGTTGCACATGCATGGCTGGCTATGCATCAAATTCTGTAATCCAAAGGGATACTCTAGGTCATGGTTATTTAAAAAAAAAAAAAAAAAAAAAAAAAAAGGAAAAAGTACAGGCAAAGAGAGGTTGAACCAGAACGTGGCCTTGCACCAAGAAAATGTTTATCAAGTTGGAAAACAAAGGAGTATCTGCCCTTTCAAGACTGTTTCTATTCAATATTCTGCTTTTTTTCATCATGCATGCACAACTAAATTGATTGAACTGGTTAGTGGTTTTAGAATGAAAATTAAATAGAGGTTATCTTATACTGAGACAAGGGTGTAACTTAGCTTCATAAAATGTGCATGACCTGTAATGTGAATTTGTGTACAACTTGGGAACTGTATTATGGTAGGGAGAAGATGCTCAAGTAAATAGAAACAAAAAGTCTGGACAATACATTCCAGCTTGGTGATCCAGCATCTCCAACCACCTTCAGAACGGTAGAGTTTGTACTGTTAGCATTCTCAGGGGCAGCTTGTTGATTTAAGGTTATAAGCTGTTGTGCTAGTAGCTGGAGGCTACATTGACATTAGTAAGCAGTGCAATGCAGTAGGAGAGGATCTGAAGAGCAAAACAGCTGGTGTTGAGGACACGACATCCACACTGAACATGTTTTGCAGAGGTTTACTTTGGACTAGGTCCAGTCCAGTGTAGCGAACTAAATGCCTGTTGATGGCTGGAGTGCATTAGGTGCATTCCTGGAGTCCATCTGATTCCTCTCTTGTGAAGGGAATCCACTTTGTGAGCTTGGAGACCTCTCCACAGTGCGGACCAAAGTGGGGTGATTCGGCCACTGACTTCAGAAAAGCGGTCCTTAACTGAGCTAAAAAGTGAGTGTGAATTTAACTCTGGAGAAGGAACCCCTTTGTGATAATGCCTTCATTAGGCATCCTGCCAGGTGCCATGTCTGGCATCCTGGGTAAAAAAGTTGTTTTAATTTTACTTTTGATATCATTTATAGCATAGAGGGAATCCTCTGCTCTTCTCCCTTGCTTCCAAAAAAAGCATGTTAGTCCTGGAGGAGTCTATTCTACATCTCCAGCACTGATCATGTTCCTATGATAATGCTCTTCTCTGGTCTGATGGCAATTCTGCTTCCCCAAATACCTGCTTGATTTTTTTCTTCTAGAGATGTGGACAAGGTAGACTATTCAGCATGCCACCTCCCACCCTTTTCACTTGTTTTAGTCTTTGTGAGGTCTGCAGCCTTGCTCTTCAGCTATGTCTCTGCCCCTCCGGTGCTGCTGACCTCCCTCGGGGTAAGCCGGTAGCCAGGCTTGGCAGTAGCTGGGTTTTTCTGCTCCGGACTCACTTCCCCCATGTTGGGTCAAGCAGTTAGCCCCAGCTGACATTTCTAGAGTGCTGTATGGAAACCCCATTGCTCAGAAAATGGGGTCATGTGTGTTCTTGGCATACTTTGAAAGCCAGTCTTACATCCCAAAATGCCTTCTTCTGAAGCTTCTTTTCCCCCATCAATTCTCTTTAATAATAACAAAGATAAAAGACCTATTTAGAATCTGATGGTGTGATTCTACAGTGTAGAGCTCAGATATAATAAATATAACTTTAGCTGCTCCTAGCAATAACTTTTTCAAGAGAATGTAACCAATATGTCAGTAGAAATATTGTGGACTGCCATGACTTCAAATTAGCATTAATATACCTTGATATGTCTTTTGGTTGTAGGAAGGTGCACACACATATCTAGATTATAGTAAATTTGTATACTATCAAATTCATTTGTGCAAATATATGTGATCATGTAATTACAGTCTGCATTATTGCAATACAGATGTGCAGGGAAGCAGGATTAAGATTGTGCTGTCAGCTTCAATTTGAACATCCCCTGGCATCTGAGCACACTGCAATGCAACATTAGCTTTTGGTGAAGCTTTTGCTGCAACTGCTAGAATTAGGATCAATGCCTGCTTCTCTTTGGCAAGTCACTGCTATGCTAAACCCAGGTATGTGGACTTGGTCATTCTGATCAGTGCATTGGTCACCTGCAGCACACAAAAAAAGTATTAGGAATGGAAGTAATGTCCATGGGGAACGTTAGCTAGTACAGAAAATGGCAGTGTAGCTTCTCAGCAGAAGTGGTCAGTGAGAGCAATGACACAAGTACACAGAACAGAGCGTCCTCTGGACCTGGCCACCACTAGTGCATCTTGCTACAAGAAAAAATGAAGTAAAGTGTCCTGTGAGACAGTTAGCAAGGACCAGCTCTCTCCTTGCCTTCATCATTACAGAACTGCTACTTCTGGAGAAAAAGGACTGATCCAGCATTTAGACCTCCTCCTAGAAAGGAGGAGAATGTCAGTATTTGATTTTTGCTTGTTTGTACAATGTATCATGAGGTAGTCATTCAATTCTGTTTAAGTTGAATGATTGTTTAAAGACGTTTTAGTATCTATTGAAAGTGCTAGTTAATATGCAGAGACAATAAACAAAAAATATTATTTACAGAGAGCATGTTAAAGCCATTTTTAAGCAAGGCTTTAATGAGATAATATTGGCATGTGAGAATTTTCTGGCTCGCACATCTTTCTAATTGAGTATTCCACTTCTGTCACTTCTTTTCTAAAGTAAGGGTTATTGCAATTGCACAGCATTTATAATTTGTCCTTATGAAACTGATACATCTACTCACCAGACCGTGACACATTTCTCTAGACCTGTTGATAGGATCTAAACTATACTTCTTCCGTGTGCTTTGAATTTGCAAGCAAAAGTCAGCAGGATTGAAAGGGACAACCGTGAGTCCTTTACCATGAAATTTTGAAGCAGTTCTAATATTAGAGAAAAAGAACTGGGAGCCTGGATCAGACAGCTGTGTTACGATAGCATGTACAGCTTTTCATGTACACATTACCATCCGATTTTCATTCTCACTGAAGAACATTATAGATTTTTTTTGCAAGCTTTTCAAGTGCTTATGTCTTTCTCTTTTCCTTCTTTATACAGTCATAGTTATACTCTGATTTTTGTCACTGTTTTACTTTATGAAAGATGCTATTTGACATGTCTAGCTAGTTTAGTTATAAAGGAAGGAAACAACAAAATAACATCCTAATATACTCATTATATTCAAGTCAACAGTGCTTGGGCAAAACAGTGCTTTTGGTTTATACTCATATGCCTTACCTATACAATGATAAGGCAAAAGGGCAAAGACCAAAATTCTCAGAGGCAGAGAATGCTTAGAGTAATTTTTATAAGTGTTCATGTAAACTTCTCATTAATATATCCATGACTGCCATTATATACAGCCATTTGCGGAAAAGAAAAATCGCTATTAAGAACATCGTGTTATGTATTTAGAGCCCCACCATCGTTTATGAAACTTATTCATGAAACTTAAACTTTTGCTTTTTCATAAAATAATTATTAGTGTTCCCAGGTTTCTGGCACAACTGACTTCGTAAAATGTCATGCATATATAGCTTTCCTATTTGAAAAGCAGTCTAGGAAAGATAATATTTGACTGATTTCATATGAGTAAACCTACTATTTCAGACAACGTAGCTGAATGTCTTTTATACAAAAATATTAAAATGCATGGTTCTTCTAAAACAAAGATAGGCCAAAACATCAGTAATTATAAGAGTCTTTATGCAGGTTCACAGCAGTACAGCAGTTCTTTCATTTGATAATTGCCTTGTTAAGCTAGTGTCCAGCTAGCTCTGTATCTTTTAAAGAAAAATAATCTGCTCATTAATTCATGGCAGAGCTCCAGCACCCTTCATCAAAATATTGGTCTGGAAATTTAACTGAGTTTTAGATTTTCTGGACTGAAGTAAGCAGCTCCTTCTCAGATTCCCTCTGGATCATTTGCCACTCTCTTTTTCCATTTCTTATCTCTACTATTATACTTCAAATTGTGCCATACTTAACTGCCTGTGTTTGGATGAGTTCTGCCCAGTGTTACATAAATGGCAAGAACTCCCTGTCTCAGTACAAACCAAAGAGTATGTGATTTTTTTTTTTTTGCCTGTCCATCTCCCCTCTATCTTTGCTTGTTAAAATTAAAAAAAGAACAATTTATACCACATTTTTAACTCCTCACGTATTTTTCAGACTAGAGAGAGACGTGGTTCATGTTGCAGGGGTGGCAAATAACACAAGAATCCTTTAACAAAACATGTAAAAGTTTTCTTGGGTGATGTGAGAATGGCTACAAATCCTCAAAGGGAACTTTCTTCCTTTCTTTGATATTTCAAATGTAGCTCAGACTTGTTTGGTGGGATTGCTGAGAGCTGTTGACAGACTTAGATCAGTGAAAACCTTTCTTAAAAGTTACATTTTCTTCTTTTTCTTCCTCCAGAAGAAATCTAACTTCCTGTTTCACATCTTAGATGCCTCGTGCTCACTGAGAATAGCAACAATCAGGTTTATCCTGTTGCTGAACTAGCTTAAATATAGACATCTCTAAAGACAGCAATAATGAATCTCAGCTAATATCCTTTTTATTCTTACAGAGCTTTTGTATAGATTCCTTTGCTGTCACTGAAGATGCTTTTATGATTTCTGTAATGTATTTCTCTTTCAAAACAGCAGAGAAGCTTTCATCTGTCTGCCATCATTACTATTTACAATTGCAGTGGCACTAAAGATGATCTTCCTCAAGTTTCCAATCCACAGTATTTTCTCAGGCGCTTCAAAACTGCCAGAAGTTATTTCAGGGATAATACATTTAATATAGACTATTAAATCTGATGCCTTGAATTCCTCAAGACATGTCAGGAGTGACTCAAGCTCTTATTTGTTTTCCCACGGACCACATGAGAGCATCCTTTTATTTGAAATCAACCCAATTTTATCCATTGCCAAAAGTGCAATGAAAATTAGTTCAGGATGGCTGAAAGGTCATAAGATGCTTTGCTAAAGGTATATCTCATCAGAGTCTTCCACCCAGTGCTCTAGACATGCTGCAGAGTAGGAAAGTCCAATTTTCTACTTAAAGGGAGAAAAAAAAAAAAAAAGGCATGGGGCGTGGGTAGTGGTGTTTCAAAGTCCTCCTTTGCTTTTACTTAACATGACATCTTAAGTAGTCAGTTCTTTTTTGACTTTGTATGGCAGTTGTGCCCAGTTCCCTCATATGCTTTCATATCCTGACCTTTTGCATAATCTGAGAACATGAAAGTGGGAGAGGGCAGGAACGGGCTCTGGCCTGTTGGATCCCCCCTGCGAAGGACTCATTACCCTTACCAGCTCCTAAGCTGTCAGTGCATAGTACCGTGCTACGTGACATCCAGAAGTGCCTCTCTGCAGCCTCTGGGACAACTGTAATTCCCATGTGGATGGAAGCTGAATTGGCTCTAGCAACTGCTTCCTGCCTCTTGGTAGGAAGAACCAGCCGTTTTTCCTGTTAGGCGTGCATTGAGCCTGCCTTCCCCTCACCACGTACTTTTGTGCTTATAGTTCCAAGGATCACTGAAATGCTTTGGAAATACCACTCTACTGATTCTTCCCACCCAACTGAGCTATCTGTTAGAAGGTATCTGGATTTGTCTGGGTTTGGGGTTTGGAATTTTTTTTCTAATTTTGGTCAAAGTAAGAAATCTCCTACAAGATCCAGTCTGGACCTTCCTTCCCTGTTCAAATAACAATGCATTGCTATGCAGAATTCTAGTGAAGACCGCCTGCCTTTTGTTTGAAGCTTGGTCAGACTGTGCTATTTCTTTTAAGTTTAGTAGGACACAGGCATTCATCAGTGCTATGTCTCTGTAGGCAGAAAAGTGTCTTTTGGAATTAGAAGGATGCCAAAATTTAGAATCTCAGAAAGTGTCATGGTCTACGAATTTGGCGCAGCTGGGAACAGTTTTCCTATTCTTGTTTCTGCAGTATTTGGACATCTGAGCTCCTCCAAGCTCCCTATTACCTGCCACTTCATCCCCTCCTCTCCAGTGCATGAAAAGAGTCAGCGGGGGCCCTACCACAGGAGCAAACTCTTCTTCTAGCTGGAGATAGAGGGTCACTGCTGGGGCTGGCCAGGGAAATGGGTCCTGAGACCCTGAGGGGCACTTGGTACGGGGGAGAATGAAGGATTGTAAGAGTTTGTAATGTCTGCCAGTGGGGTAAACACTGGAGAAGGAGGTAGGAGAAGAACAGATCCCAAATATTTGTTTTTGTGTGTTCATTTCTAAGATGCACTTGAGGCTCGGTATTTGGCTTATAGTAGACATGCAGGGAAACCTAGCGCCTGAAAAACACAGTGATCCTCCCCAGACTGTTGTGGCGGGGTTTTTTAAGTAAACATCAAGATGGATTTTTTTCTTAATATAATTTTTGAATGTTCTTAGGTCTTATCTCTTGTGAAAGGCAATACAGTGAGCTGAATAAGTAGTATTCTAAAAACTCTGAAAATAATGAGTCCAAGATTAATTGTCTTGCTCTAGTTATATATAGATGCTAGGAAGAAAACACAAATCCTCTGAGTTATAATTCCTGAACTTTCACTACAGAATCAGATTTTTTCTTTAGACCACCCTTCCTAAAGCTTTGGACAAGATGCTGCCTAGTTAGAAAATTATTTCTGTAGTTAACCTCTTCTTTTACTATTATTTATTTCACTTACTTACTGCTGTTGCTACCTTTGCCACATTTTGCCTCATTTTGGAAAGAAGGCACTGAAATAGCATTGGAACCCCTGTTTTCTCAGGATCCGGAAAATTGCCAAATACCGTGCTAAGTTACTTATCATTCTAAGAGATCCAATCTGATTTTAAGATCAGAGTCAATGAGGTCTAGCTATGTAACCAAAAGTTTGAAAGCCTGCATGATCTAAACTGGACTTCTTGTGCGTTGTATATCACCATAAACCACAAAGCAGATACTTTTCTTTTGCTGTAAGTGTTGCTTGAGGTCTGAGAAGAATTCACGGAACTTGCACAGGAAAAAAATATCTCTTCCACATTGGCATCATTAATCCTGCATTTTCTACAGCAAAATACAAATTAATTTTATGTAGTGCAGAGCTAAAAATCAAAGGTAATAAAACCTTGCATGTTACTTCTAATCTTCTACACTGTGTCTGACTGCATCACATTATCAATGGAGAAAAGACACTTTCTATTTCAGCACAGTCTTTTTCAGCTTTTTATCATATAACCTCTTGTTTTTATGAGGAAAATTACCATGCTCTCATTTATTTTGTCTCAGCCACTTTTACCATCCTGGAGGTGAAAAATTCTGTACCCAATGATTCCTGTCCAGTAGCTGTTTTGAGAATTTGTGCTTTTACATACTTTTTTAGTGAGATTTTTCTTCCTTACTTCATAACCAAAAGCTACTGTAGATAATACTGTGCAAACAACGTATTGTATGTGCTAAGTAAAGCTGCTGCCTTCTGCTATGATTTGTGACTGAAGTTACACCTCAACAAGTGGAGAAGGTCTAAGGGATGCAGCTAGCAAAGGATCAAAATCTTGTCTACCCAGATTGTGACAGTTAATTCAGGTAAGATTTGTTCTGTTGGACAAGTTCAGATGCCTTCTTTGATTGCCTGTCCTAAACGCTGCCACACATGGGAGATGGGTATCCGACAGCTCAAACTGCCTTTCTACGTGCACAGGTATTGGGGAGCTTCCAGGCTCATCAGAGAGTTATCTTCTACACAAACTGTAAAGGCTTTCTAGTTGGCCCTCTCGCAAATGGAAGTCCATCCACATCTTAGATTGAATTAGGTGGTGTGAATTTTGGTCATCATGTTTGCAATAAAGTATTTGTCTTTACTTGCAACACCAGTCTTTCTTGCATTTTTTCCGTTTCTTGTATCTGCATTCCTTATTACCGAGGCAGTGCTTTAGTGTTAGACTGTGAGAATGATGAACGTGGACAACAGGTTTCAACAACAGGGTTCTAGAATATGTTCTAGAATATGTATTTAAGGCCTTAAAAAATTGCCCTCATTTTCAAAATTCCAAAACACTTAATTTTCCACAAAGTCAGTGAAAGTTACTTGCATGGTTGCGGGGAGGATTGTCATAGGCACACAGAGGAGATAAATGCTGCATGCATGTGACAAGCCAGTGTGAGGTTAGGTGCAGTTGAAAATGCAGACCTGCATCTCAAGGCACATTTTTAAAGAGCAAATCTGTGCCACGGAAAAAGCTTGTTATGCAAACAGCCAGCATTTTCACCCATATAAGTTTTTAGCATCCAGGATACCTTTGGTCTGTATTTCTAAGTTTCTTATAGGTGAGAAAGCCTCTTAGGGGCAGAAGATGAATGCTGGTGTCTCTCTCCATTATTAAAAGTCTGATAGAAAAGGGCAATGCTTGTTCAATCACATGGCAGTTGTGCATTGGATTTGTGAGGCTAAAGTGTTAGTGATTCATAGCTGTCTCATTTTGTATAGGAGAGGTAACCTGTTAGGTCCTTGTGAAAGACTGAGCCTCTTCCATACCACTTCTTCATTCATATATTGTTGGGTAGTAGTGACAGTCTGTGTAGACTGCATCATCTTGTCTATGTCTATTATTTGCCTTCTAACTGTTAGGTATCCATATAAATACATGGCTAAGGAAATATAATTGAATGAATTATACAACTATTTTATTAGCTGACACAAAAATCAACTTCTACACTTTTTTGCCTTAGAGAAATACCATGACATTTGTGTAGATGTGAATTAAAAATGCCATATAGATAGAGCCTGGACTTCTGAACTCTGTTGAAAATGGAATATATATAGCTGTCAAAAACAGTAACGAAAAACTAGGCAGTGAGGAGGCAGATCTGTCATTCAGACTGATTGGGCTTACATACATTCACCACTTTCTGTATCTTGCACTATGCAGTATTTGATCGTCCAGATGGCTTTTATCAACTGTTCAACTGACAGAAGTCCATTGAAAATTGGCCTAACGGTGTGTGAATTACCTTGCTATGATTCCTTAGGCACCTGAGGGCAGCTGTTAAAGGCTGGATCCGATTCACCTCTGTGCTCATGTCAGACTAAGTAGGTGTTACTTCTGTTTTTATTTGTTTTATCTGATTATTCATTTAACAGAAATTGCCAAATAAAAAAACCTGACAACTTCTTTTAGCTAAAGAGAGGAGAATTCACTGGAATGCAGTGTTTACTGCTTCCCTAATGTCAGTTTTGTTTCCATTCCTTTGAAATACATATCCATGTTCAATTAAGTTTAGTTTTCTCAAACCGGTAGTTGTCTGTGCTGCTTCCAAAGTAAGCCAGGCTTGAGTCTTTGCTTTATATATTCCAATGTCCAAAAAACAGACAAAAAGGATCAGAGAAAATTGAAACGGAAGGACCTTATTTACAGGAGAAAGTTCTACAGATGTAAATGGCTTCAATCGAGTAGATTTTATTTTGATATTTCATAATTCCCAAACTTCTGTGGATACTTCTAAAGTGCTGTTCCTGCTGTTTACCAGCACTTAAAAATTTACAAAGAGCAAAGACTTTTTGCATTAGTAGGTTCGTCACTGCTTCTTTGTCCTTTCCTGTTTTCAAGATCAGCCACTGCCTGGCAGGGAGCGTGCTGTTAACTCACCCTGCTCCCTACAATGTAAACCGCGTACTGCCTTCATGTAAAAGGTGAGGCTCTTAATATGCGGTTAAATTAATAGAAACTAAGTAGCATAGTGCATGTGGTGTGTTACACAAGTTAAAAATCACACATGACATGAAATGCACACCGTGTTTGGCACAGGAACCACAGCTATGAATGTAAGACTCGCTGTGCTCAAGCCCACACTGAAGAAGCACCTTTTTCCATTCTGCAGCAGTCAGTAATCTGTGTATTAAATTAAGTGCTGTATTTCTGTTCCTTATTCTTTGCGTATGTGTATATTTTCAAGAGTCTAAAATCATAACTCATGTCTGCAGTTTTATTTATAAAGCAAGGTCTTTGAATGGACAGTTTTAATGTGCACAATGTGAAGAGGGACACTTAAACCTCTCAGCACTGCTTAAGCTGTAAGTCAAACTTTCTAGTCTTTGGCTCAAGTCTGTAACAAATCAGGTTGAAATCAGGGAATGCAATGGCTGCTAATTTAATCTTTTGAGAGGAATGCCATCCTATGGGGAAATGTTCCCATTTAAAGGAGTGAATTCTAGGAGGTGGGACCTGAATCTGATCTCACGTTGGTTTCCCAGTGCTGTCACTCATTGGCTTGGGGCAAGTTGCAAGACTAGATTTACACCCGTGTGAAATGATTATTAGTCCTTTCATGCCTGAATCTAAGCTTGATTGTCTAGAGTGGATTTAGACATATCATTTGGGTATGTCTAAATTAGATAATAAAAATTGTTTTGTTTTCCTGGCACAATTGGCAAGGAACTGGAACTGGAGAGCATCTCAGTCGATACCCCGAATCCCAAACAAATCCCAGTGCCTGCTAGGAGAGCTCAGGCATAAGTTTAGCATCTGTGACCACTTCTCTTGTTCTGGGTTACACATGGGGATCTGGGTTATCTACAAAGAAATGGCAAAAGCATCCACATGCTATCAAACCAGGTACTATAGTTCATTTTGTGAGGTCTCTGAAATAGATTATGCGAGTGCAAATATTTGTCAGAACTGGTCTTGGCTGTTCACTGATTTTAAACAATTGGATGACTGTTGTACTGCTTCCCTAGGTGCTAAAAATCAATGCTAATGCCAGACTGCTTCGTTCATTGTTATTTTAGAAAATCCCTAATCAAAACAAGTATAATTACTGATGTGTGCTCAGTGGTGGAGTTTTGTGTGTTCCTTGGAAAGATGATATTCCCTGGAGAGAGAGGAAAGGATTAGAAATGATAACCACTTTTTAAATACATCAGCTTGCTCATGTGTGTGTAGTTTTTTTATCAGCTTTACAGCAAAAGCTTCATTTGATTTGTGCAGGGATGTGGATAATAAGGAGAGAGGCCAGCAAGCTGATTTTTATAGTCTGTGTGTAACTTAAACAAAGATCTGGGATTTTGCGGATAAAGACCAACTGAAATACGGCAGATTATGCAGCTTTGGTTTTTTTTCAAAGATTTGTTAATTTTTCCCCCACGCAGCCTGATTTTCATGTGTCCACCCCACATGAAAACAGGGAGTTTTAAAACAATATGTGGCAGAACTTCATCAAATCCTGCTCCCTGACCATGACCAATTCTTTGTATTCAGGAATGTGCCATGCTTAGGCACTGTTGCATTTGTGATAAACAGGGTTTGAACTTAGACCACCATGATATTAGCAGGCACAGTTCTCACTGCTAAAATGCCACTGTTCTGGATAAAATCCTTGAAGTCAAACAAGAGGTGGAGCAAGCTGCCATCTTCATTGGAGGGTGAATATAAGTCAGTGGCGTGGCTCCAGTTTTTCTGTGACACAGTTAGAAAGCTTGATGGAAACTGTACTGTCGTGTCTCCTGTACAGGAGTGGAACGCACAGCCCTGCCAACAGATTTCTCAGTGCAGGCAGAAGTAGTATTTTCCCTCTTTTCATTTAATTTCTTGTAAGCATTGTATACTTTATGCTTAAGTTAGGATCACTTGAATGCAAAGTGGCCTCTGGATGCTGAGAGCTAAGTGAGAATTGCTGTTAAAGTCCAGCACTGCGGCTCCTGCACAGACTCTGCAGTTCACAGCTTGCTTTCTTGCGAAGCTGAATGAGATGCCTTCACAACAGAGCTGGGACCTCTTGCATTGGACATTAGCTGGAAGTGCAAAGAACCAGAAAAATAAAAAGCATCACAGAGATGCTCTGTGTGAAAGTATCTGCGTTATTTTTAAATGCATAGCAGAAAGATAAGCAAGTGCAAGGCGGAGCGGCAGGACAACACATCATTTTAGCAGTACTGCTCGTTTTCTTATTCTGATGAAGTTTTTTTGTCCAGTGTTGGAAGAAATGGATGTTTTTAAAACTAATTTTTAGCTTGGTCTAGAATTTAACTTCTTTCAGAACCTGAGATAGAGATGTTGGTTACATTTATTTTTTAAATTCCAAAGGAAACAAATACAAGGATAAAATCATGTTTCCCTGCAGCACTTGGAAAGCAACTGCTATTTCATCCATCAGGTACATGACCACCTGGAAATTTGGTTGACTAAGAATTGACTAAACAAAGCTGAATCTGCAGGGAATATTTCCATTGCAGAGAAAGCTGCAAAGAGTAACTCCGCAGCGTTCTTGCAGGCAGTGTAATATAGTGGGCAGAGCTCTGGCACAGCTCTGGGGGGAGCATGAGGAGACATGGGTCTCAACTCTTGTAATCTGTAAAACAAGTAAAGCAATGCTTTTGACTTAGGTGTTTTAATTTTTCTGACATATGATTTATATAATTTACATTTTCAATGAGCTGTCTTTTTTTTTTTCTTTCCCCTTTAAGCAGGAAATAGCAAGTTGAAAGAGGTGGTGCAGGCAAAACGAAGCATTCTTAAATAAACTAGAGCTACTTGTAGGAAGATTGAACCAGCTGTCAGTGACTTAGAACAGCTAAGGGATGGGAGCTGATTTTGCTCTTAATAGCTAGACTGTCCCTCGTTTTAGAAGACTGCTAGATATTTTCAGCTTATATTTGCAAATTTGCCATCTTTGCTGTCGTCTTATCATATCTCATGTACAACTGACACCCTGATGAGAGATTTCTGAGGATGGCTCAGCCTGAGTGATCAATTACTGTATATTCAATCTGTAAAGCACTTTGGGTTCTTAGTGAGGTGAAGATGCTGTCTGAGTTTTCCAGTACTAGGGGTCAGACTCTGATGCTAGTCCTCATATTAGCTAGTACCTAATCCTGTATCAACTTCAGTGGGGATGTGTGTTGAATGCAATATTATTAAACATGAGTTAAGGTAGCTGACGCAATCCTCAAAAGAATGCACATCAGTATATAATAGGTATGGTTAAAAAAACAATCCCTTTTATAAAACCATTGGCTATACATGAAGAGGAAAAACTCAGAAAATAATATTCAGAAAAACAACTATTAAGACCTCCACTTCCAATTATCAATGTGTGTTGTATTTTGTGGTGTGTTTTTGAATGGTACCAGATTGTGAGTTTAGATCATGTTCAGTTCTCTTGCAAGTGTCTGGCCACAAAACACAGTTCTGAATGACCTGCTTTTTATTTTGCTGATTTTGAAAGGACTGAAGTAGTGGGGCTGCTGTTGAGGGACTGCCAACCAACTGCCATCCTCAATTATACCTGGCCTTCTTCACCTTCAGTAGGATAAAGTTACAAAGTCCCTTTAAGGGCACTTTTTACTCTACAGGAAATGTAATGTTTAAGGTACAGTAGTGCATCTATCATGAAGTGTTCAGTTATGGGGCAAAACATCGCTAAGGGAGGTAAATTTGGTCTCTGGGAGGGAGATAAAATAGAAAGCAAGCTAAGAGTCTCCAATATAAATGAAGGAATTAGTATCAAAAGGATAATTGTGATTGTGTGAGACAAACCCTGTGTTGCTCTGACTTTCATACAGCTGGCCATTGAAATTCAGGGTCAGGTTGTGCTGGATACATAAAGGCATATTTTGAGGATTCGATCCAAAGGGAAAAGCTTCCAGTGGGACTGGCTCCATCAGGACAGGCTGCAGTCCCAGACTAGACAGGGGTTTGGTATGGCCACATTCATACCGTAGGACCTGAAGCAGAGGCGTGTTGCACAGCTCAGTGTTTCCTTCCCTGTTTGTGATGAGAGTTGGCCAGTGCGGGCTTTTAAACTGCCCCCACCATGCAGGGTGAGGAACTCCCTGCTCCAGGCAAGGACATCCTCCCTGTGACACAAAGTCTTTAGGTCAGCACCAGGGGGAATTAATTACCAGAGATTTAGCCTTGCTGCTAGCCAGAAGGTTCCTATGTAACTATTTTTAAGAAGTGGGTTATCTCAGCTTAGCTCAGCATGTTGACTTCATTAGGGGCCTTTGAAGGTACCTGCGTGCTTGCTCCTGCAAGTGGAATAGGCACTCTGCATCTCCAGCTCCGCTTTGTCGCAGGCCAGAAGCAGGGAATGCCCCGAAGTTGGGTAGCGGTAGCAATCCTCAATCCTCTGCATTTCCCAAGTGCTGCTTCCAAGAGTGCCAGTCAGCAGGAAATCATTTCTGTGTCTTAGTGTCTTGTTTCGTGCATTCCATTGACCCGTTCAACACTTCAGAAATGGTAGAAACATGACCTTTCCCATGAGTTTTTAACTTAAGGACCCTTATCTTGCAAACTCGTCTGCCTCTGCACACCCTAGAGGATTAAAGTCAGAGCAGCTTGATAGGGTAGCAACATTTGTTAGCAGAGATCATCCTGAATCTGGCAGAACTGAAGCCTAAATACTTTCTGATTCTTTTAGAAATGTCCAACAATTTTAGGATTTTTCTGTTTTAAATGTATTAAGCAGAATCAAATTTTTAACCTGTGCTTTAAATTAACTTTCTGACCATATAGCAGTAATTTCAACCTGTGTTTCTTAGTGTATAAAATTAATTTTTAATGCTTCAGTTTACAATTTGGAATAAGATTTTATGACGTTCTATTACTGTACATCAATTTGACAAGATTCCGCTATTAAAGTTAAATGTTTTAACACACATTTATATTTGGAAACAATCTCTGTTATTGTGAGATTGTTTAGCAATAAATACAAGCTGAAATAAGTAAATTTTATCTGTTGTGAAAATAGTCTGTCATTGTTAAGCAGAATTTCTATTATACACATATTTACTATTATTTCAATTAAAAAGAACAATTTATTTACGTTACAAACTGTAAATTTAATTTACTGTTAAACAGTTAAATTACAGCATTTGCGAAACTAAGCTGCCAGTAATTTGACCATAAATGTATGTGATTTTTTTCCCTAATGCTTTACACAAAACATGATGAAAATGCATACATTACAAGAATCCAGAGAGGGAGTGCAATTCAAGCTCTCCTAATTTTTATCTGAAAATCTATCCATTTTCAGCATTAGAAAGTAACATGCAATAATGTATTCAGAGTGATAGAACAAGGGATTCTGATGGCTTTCAGCATATAACACCCTTCTTAATGCTTCTAGGTTTTGATCCTTTAAGATATCATCTTGAAAATCATTGTGAAGGAAAGCTACTATAATGTATGTGATACAATGCATCTGGTATGTGCTTTTGTGCATTTTTTTTTAACTGCCCTTTTTTCAAGTGCTTTAAACTCATACGTATTTTTGAACTGGTTTCCGTAGTCAACAGTTACTACTGACACCAGTTTGCATATAATTCACCAAGGTCTGGGTCCTACAAGGTGTTGACTACTCTGGTGTTGATCTCACAAGCTGATCCTCAGCTTTAACCTGAGCACGTATCTCTGTTCCCTACTGACTTGGTGCAGTGCTAGCAGAAGGGCTCACATCTGGCTGCTGTATTTGGGGGACGGAGCAGCCTAGTGGATAGTAGAGTAAGAAACCTGTCTGAGGCTTGGCGTCAACAGTGTATGAGCCCTGAAAATGAAGAAGGTCTGAGTAGAGGCTCTAACCCTTCCTTGCTGTCCATTCTGACTTCCAAACTGGAGGCCCTCTGTTCAAATTCTTGCTGGCGTATGCTTCTGGATGGCAGAAGGTGCTGTCCTGTATGTCTTCTGCCATATAAACATTAGCTCTGGTGGCATACAGAAAGGAAACATATGGTAAGACCAGCCAGTCCACTGACAGGACTAATCAGGTGGCAACCTGGGCTTTTGAAGGGTTAGTAAGAATTTGTAAGTTATTAGTGGGACATTGCTGCTGTTGGATATTTTCTTCATCTGTTTTCTGCTACTGTGGAATGTACAGAACACGCACAGATCATCTGCCACTTTGACACTTAACTTAAGCAGAGACCTTAAAAGATGCCTATGGCTATCAGTTCATTTGGCAGAGACTATACAGACCTACTTTAAGTGATCAGTTTGTTCCTTCTCAAGCCTAGGGACTTAAAATTTGCATTTTCTTGTCTTAGCTGTGCATTCTGGATCTGGCCTTTAGTTTTTCTGCTGCTGATTGGACCCTTGTGTTTAATTCTGTCCCTGCCTACACAGGGACTGTGTCTCCTCTTCTGTATCTGTACTGTCATACTCTTTCTTCATCTTCTTTGGAACAGAAGTAAGAGTCACAATTTGTCTTATATACAACTGGCCAAACAAAATATTTTAAAATTTGATAATAGAGAACAAAGAGAATTTTAACATCATCAATAACTGAAAAGCTGAATTGCTTGTGCAAGCGCAGTTGGAACGGTTACAATTTCACCGTCTTTTCTCTACCTCAGCTACTCTACCCACCCTCTTATTCCATCAAACTCTCCGATGAAAATCTCATCCTTGCTTTCCTTTTCCTTTAAGGACTGCTTCTGTACGCATCACCATACATTGCTGCACACTTGACAAACCAGAACAGCATATGTCTTTACTGTTCTGTCATGTGCAAGAAGCAAATTAAAGTGTTTCGTGAATCTCACTGCTAGTTTCATTTCTACATGATGTGGTACAGTGTGTTTGCACAAGCTGTGCTGACAGATAGGATGGAGAACGTATACCTACCTTGAACAATTACAGTCTTATCAAATGTTAGTTGGCTATGGTTTTGAGTTAGATCTTGTCCTGAAGAGAGAGATTCAGTCAGTGATAAACATACTACATGTGTTCTTCTCGTCTCTTTTGAGAAAATTTCCATTCGGAGCAGAATGGAATTAGAGAGGCACCAACTTGGCCAGATGGTCATTGGCATGGCTCTGGCTGTATGTTCCTCACGTGCACCACTGCCCCATCCTCTAGCTGCCTCTGGTTTATTTGTAGTCAGCAGATTCACAAGGAAGGCCTTTGTGAGTACTGGCATGGGCAGCTGGCATAAACCAGTTGTTTGAGATGAGCAAACTCCTTTCTAAAGTCTGTGAAAAAACATTACTCGAAGCAGTAAGAGGTCAGGATGTATTTTTTTTAACACCAGGAAAGCTTCTCATTTGAGTCATGCAAGCAAATTTGCTTGGTGCTTCTTGTTCTCTTGCTCTGTGTTACTGAGTTGCACGTATTGAGGTCCTTGCCTCACGGTAGCGTGCCATGGGTACGTCTGTAAAAGGTCAGTATATAATGATATAGCAGTTTGTATTTGACGACATTTTTCACACTGGATTTTTTCTCCTAAACATTTCTGAAAAATATCACACAGATTTTAAGCACTTCTGAGCTGAATTTGAACAAGCTGCTGTTAGGAACTCGCCATCGCACTGCTCACCCATCCCTAACCTTGAAATGTTTAAAAATAAATAAATAAACGGATTAGCATAAAATAATATAGTAACCGACCAAATTTATTTAGTTTAATTTATGCTAATCATGGCATATTGGTGCTCTGGCAGATAAAATAAAGCTGGTGGAGAAGATTGCGTCGAGGAAGCTATGACAATTAACCCTAGAAATTATCACTCTGAAAGTGGGTTCAGCTGTGCCATTGAAAAGAACCAGTCCAGCAAATTCTGTTAACTGTCAGTAATAAGATGGATTTATTACTTTTAGGGGGGTGTAAATTTAATTTTTTATTTGTATATATACACATATGTACACGTATTTTCTTAGGGATGTGTATATTCCTGTTAGAAGTTAAAATATTTGAAAAGGTGAAAATACAACTTAATCCAGGAGTGAATTCAGGTTATTTTGTATAGGCTTTTAATTATTTCTGGCTTATAATTCTGTTTTTGTCAGGTTATATAATATACCATTTTAGGAATAACTGTACATAATATGGAATTTAATATTAGTTTAGGCTTTCAGTAACATCAGAAGTAATAAAAATGACCAAGCAGAAAGGGTTGTAATCATCTTCACTGCTGTTTGATCGGAGAAAAAAGATAGATGGGCTGTATCAGGTTGCATCTTGTTATAATTGTGCCTTGGCTTTGACTACTAGAGGAAGCATACAGCCCACAAAAATAAATAAAATTATTATTATCATAAACAAACAACTATCTCAGGGTTTCTCATGTGTTCTAGTTCCTGTGTATACTGATTTGCTTTTAGATGTAAATTAACTCCTTTGGTTTCTGACTTACAAATTTGTAGAGCACTCAAGGGAAACAGAGTTTTAGCTGTAACTTTTTTCCACACAAAATGAAAGATTGAAATTGGGGGGGGCTGGGAGGGGAAAAAAAAAGTTCCCTTCTTCACCTTAGACCACATTACATAAGATAAATGTCAGACAGGATTTAGGTGCAAGCAGTCTTCGAAAAGGCAAGATATTTTTACTGTTTGCTAGGTTGAGGTTAGGATTTTTTTGTTTTTATTTGCTTTTTAAGGAGTAGAACAGGCTTAAAGGTGATGGCAAGGATTTTCCAAATAAGATGCCTCAATTAGATTTTAATTTTATTGAGGACATAAGTAGGTGGCCTGATTTTCAATATTGTGGAGCAAGCAGTGACAATCCAAGGCCCATGAGGACTGCAGGGTGCCCACCATTTTTAGAATCCATCCATTTGTTTTGCTGCTGCTTTTTGTGGCTTTAAATCATATTATCCTGAACCTTAAAACAATTCCCTCCTCCTGGTTACTGCCTGCAATGTCTGAACAAATGGTGGGAGCTGAGCAAGTGCACAGCTTCTGCACAGGGAAGAGTAAAACTGATGATGTGCAACTTCTGCCACATGCGCAAAACAAACATGAAAACAAAGCTCATTTTCTCAAATGCCTTTTGTTTGCTGTTATTATTTGAAGCAAGGGTCACTAGAAAATTTTCAGGTGCAATTACAATCTCTTATGGATTGCATTACGTGTTGAACTTGCATAATAGCTTTCATTTGAACTTGTTTTCAGTCACTTATAAGTTGCCAGAGTGTTCACTTGGGGGTTAAAAATGCTCCCACTGCATACCTGCCTGGAAATCCTGTTTGCTGGTCTGAACAAGGTTTGAGCCATTTTCTAATATGGACCAAGATAAAACATAATATTTTATGAGAATATTTGTGGACTCCGACAGCTTATCTGGCTGTAGGTAGAAACTTGAAATTTGGCATGGAAATCGCTCTTATGAAGGAGAAGTGCCGTTGCTTTTTCTAGAGAAAATTGCTTTTGATTTGACTGAGCTGTAAGCCTTTGAGCAAGTGGAAAAAAAATTTCTTCTCTGAGCTTACAGTGTGTGCAGCGGGGAAAAGACTCTGTGCATATGGTTAATTTAGTGAAAGTGCAGAGTATAGTGCAATATGGTTCTGAAAATGGGTGGAGGCACCTGAGGCTGGGACTTTATAAGGTATGAGGGGCACATCGAAAGAACTTTCAATTTTTAGGGACTAAGCTAAAGGCTTCCTCCTCTCCTCAGCTCCTAGAGATCTCCTAACTGATGCTCGTAACACAAGCAAGTGTGTTTTCCTACACACACATAGTTGTGTAGCTCAGCCCCAGAGAAACAAAAGAAGGAAAAGACTTTGTACAAATGTTTTTAACCTCTTGTGGAGTTGAAATGACATTATGGTTGCATTACAGAAAATGCAGCAGGCCTATCATGCTGTATACACCATGATCAAGGTAGCAGGGTCTGTATCCAGTCTATCACTTGCCATGTCTGCTGCCTCAGTTTCTTCACTTCTAGCTAATATCAATCCCACATTTAAATCTTTTCAAAGCAGTCTTCAGGTACATTGTATATTTACAGTTTCCTTCAAATTTGTTTTTTTCCAGCCATCTTTCCAAGGTCAACATATTCCACCCAGTCCTTTAGCAAAGCTTCACTTTTTTAAATTTTTTTTTTTTTTTTGTAGACTTCCCATAGGGTGTCTACAGTCTTGTCTTCCCTAAAGCTCAGACTGCTCCTCTGGACTCGATGGCACAGGACAATGGCATGTTCCTTCCAGAACAGCTTTTGTTGCCTGGGCAGACAGCAGCTCTCCTGAGCTCTGCCAGCAGCTCGCCTGCACCTCCCTGCCTTTCTTGCTGACTGAGCCCTGAGCTTCCTTTCATATGCAGCTGTGTCACCTAGCTGTCACTTCATGAGTAGATCTTCAATGCCATCACCCATGAAGCAGACAAAATTGTTGAACCCAATATACATTTAAAAGGCCAGCTCCGTGACAGGCCCGAGTGCTTTACATTGTGCAATTTTACTATCTAAAGCACTACCCAATTATAACTCCTCTGACAGGTACTGATCAAGGCCTCCCTGCGACAGGGTCAGATCCAGTCTCCCCTAAACCTTCAACCCCAGCTCGACTCCCTGCCCGCAAACACAGGTACTGAAATTAGGCCAGTGCTCAGGGGGCAAAGCAGTTTCTCCCTTGTGTGCAGTGAGGTGAACAAAACCTCCCTGCAGGACCTTCCTTCACCAGAGCTTCCTCGCCAAAGGCTGCGGGTGGAGATCGGAGTGCCAGACCAGGGGTAGATCCATCATAGATCTACCTAGATCCGTCATAGATCTACCTATCGTAGAAGGATATAATTACGATTTTCATATTTCCCTGGTCTTTATTACAAAGCTGTTTTCTCCAGAAAAGCTGCCAAATAGACATATCATTCACGCTTGCTCAGGCCTGCCTGTTGGCCTGTCCCGCTCCGTCAGAGCCAGTAACACTCCTGACCCCACTGGACTTGGTCCCCGTGGAGGTTTCAGAGAAGGGATGCTTTTCTTCCTTAGGCCTCTAGCTGCCAGGCTTTCCCGGTACAGATGGACACAATATCAAAGCCAACTTATTCACTGCTAAATTAATTATGTTGTTAATTGGTTAACCTAGGGCAGACCGTATGGAAAAAAATGCTTAATATGTGTTAGTTGGCAAGAGTGGATGGAGCTGGGCAATGGAGATGCACGGATTATGACAGTGGGGTGTTTTCATTGTAAAACATTGGAAGATGATGTACAGTTGAATGTTGTAAACTTTTGCTAATATTATTTGAAAATACAATGTCCTCTGGAATTAAATCATAGACACGTGAGGACTGAGCGTAAGCAACTTTGGTATCTCTTCACTTTTTCATGCTTAACTGGTATGGTTTTACCATTCTCCTAGCTGCCTGGTGTACAGAAGACGGCATGGCACAAAATGGTAATGGGGTGGTACCAGTTGAAATGGCAAGCTGCAACAGCTGGATCCTGGGCCTTGAATCTGGTTCTAGCAAAAGGACAGGATGCCACTATGAGCATTAAAAAAAAAAAAAAAAAAGAGAACTAGAAATATTTCCAAAGGTAAAACATCTCCAGCAATGTGCTGCAAGGAAAAAAGCCTAATTAAATTGCCCAAATCATTTTAGCCCCAGAGTTTGAAAATGTCAGTAAATAAATAATTGGTTATGCAAAGATTACTCTTTTCTGCTAATAGGGCATAGGAGAGAAGAAGCAAAGCCACTAGGGGTTCCTTCTTTGATCCATAGCAAGTAATAAAAACGCAGACAATACCACCAAAATTAAAAAAAAAAAAAGACATTTCCTTTCATAGCTGTCAGTCCTCTTCTTGCTTTGGAAGGGAGGAAGGCAGGTTATCACTCATGCACACGTGAAATTCAGCCTTGTTTGCAGTATGATTGTATAAATGGCACTTTATTAAAAGCTAACTGTTATTCGCAGACTTCAAACTTAAACACAGACAAGTTCAGGGATAGATATAAAATCAATATAACTCTTCAAGAACTGCAGACAACATTTTGAAAGGCAACTATTAAGAGTGTAGCAAGTGATTTACTGATAAGGTTGTTCTGCTGATCCGTTTGTTGCTGATTTGCTATACCTTGTCCATTAACATGACTGCAAAATGGGACTGAGAGCTCTGCTGTAGGACTTTTATTTCATCCTCTGAAAAAATTAAGAGCAGCGTATCTGAAAGTTTATACAAGAGAACTCCTAACCCCTAATGTGAAGACACAATGTTTTTTTACGCAAAACGTGCTGCGCATTTCAGATGATTTTTTAAAATTATGAACCGTGCTAAAAATCTTGATTTATTTTGGTGCATACAAAACTCTAGTAGTGTGTAAGCAGAGGTAATGAAATGCTGGGTTACTGACTATGCCTTTAACTACTTCTTACTGTCTTTATATGGATTCTGATGAAATTACATATGAATTCTGCAGTATTAATATTAGTATTTTCCTTGTATTACATGGACTGAAGTGAGCACAGCAGCCATGAAACAGAGTGCCAATATTTCCTCGATGGCCCCGCCTTACTACATCAGTTTTCTAGCTTATCTGGTTCTAAGTACCATCTAATAGGTGAATGTCATTCATCTCAGTGACATTAGTTTGATGTCAAATATGACTTAGGCTTTGAGGTTGATGGGATGATAAGTAGCCCACCGTTTCCCCCTGTGGGAGATAATGTCTGCACCAACCTGCCTTTTTACATTCAAAGGTCATGTCCAGTTGAGAGAGCAACATGTACAAATGGGATTTTAGGTAGAAATTACCTTTTGCCCCTAAAAGTACAGGGGGGTTGTGACACAATAAATATGCAGGTTTTTATTCAATCTTACCTGTTACTATGACTATTCAAGCAATTTAAAAAAATGTAAACAGCTTTAGCTTAGATGCTTGTCCCTTTAATTAGATCCTTCCCCCTGAAAGTCAGCTTTTCAAAGCACAAGTCAGTCAAAAGAATAAAAAAACCCGCAAGCATAGACTGGACAAGTGTCTTTATATATATAGTCACTGTGATGAGCATGGTAGAAGAACTCCTATATGGTTTGAGGACAACAGATGGAAGCGCTTTAGAAAATTTTTTTCTGAAGATCTTTTTAAGTGAATTCAACGATGATGTATTTTTGCCCATAATTTATATTTAGTATTTTAGGTCTCTCATTTTACTACCTACTCTAGAGATCTGAAAAAATAAACTCAAATATGAAAAGAGGACATATAAATACATACTGATATAGTGCTTAAAATATGATGGGAAAGATTCTTATCACTTTCCAGTCTGTATTATGAAAATACTATTTTTTAATTGTGGTATTTGATGCATAGGCACCATATTTCGGACCAACATGAGTTTTAACAGGTGAGGCATCATTTTGCCCAAGGAAATACGGAGTTTATGGCAGTATCACTGCCAGACCTCTAACTGCTGTTACTGTGACACTTTATAGTGACACGAGTGACCACTGCTGTTATGGGTGTAAATTCTACATGCATTGAGCTTTTATACACAAGTTGAAGGGTGAGGGAGGGAGGGGGAAGAGGAGACAAGGCTGTACAATGCTTCATGACTGGCTTAAGGGATATTAAATCAACCTTAAATCCTTGCCAACCGGTTAGATGGATAGCGCACTGTTTCTAAAATTTGCAAGTCAAAGGGAGACAGGCCTAAATTCTTTCCGCTATGAAACCCCCACAGTCCTCTGCCTTTCAGGCAGAAGCAAAAAGGAATGGAAAATTCCAAACTAACGAGCACTTCATTTTTTTTTTCTGCAGTGCTCTGCTTAGAAAAATTGCACTCTTTTTTTTCTAAGGCAAAGAAGTAAAATTAAAGTTGTATGACTGTTATAAATATTACATGTTCAGGGTATCAAGAGTACCTGTAGTTCTCTGGTTTCTGAGGGTGTTTTTGAATTAACCCTTTTATAGATAGCGGGTGTTGGGAGGAAAGGATAACTTTCATGCTTAGTCAAATCTTACACTGTCTATTAAGGAGAAAGTATCCTATCTTAAAGGTGCACTCACTGGAGTCATAATTTGTGGTATTTGTATGTACACTTGTTTGCATGTCTGTTTTGTAGAAGTGGACTGTAGAGCATTGAGAGAAATAATGACTTGGCCACGTTTGCCTGACAAGTCAGGGATAGAGCAAGAAACAGAACCCAATGTCTTCAGTCCAGATTCTGATGCTTTGTAATTCCTTCAGTTTTACTGAATATTAGAGATTAGTCAATGTAGACATTGGTTCCATATTAAATACATATGTATTCAGCAGCAGAAGGATTCAGGATTCAGGAGATGGTGAACTTTTACTGAATTTCTCAAAGGCTGAGACAAATATGCTGTCCTGTTTCATTGACATGGTTCAGAAGAACTTCTGACTGGTCCTTTGGGAGGAGTAATGTAAGATGGAAGGAAGTTGGAGCTGCCAAATTCTTTGGCTGAGACGTCCTAAATCTGAAGGACCCATGCAAGCAGGAATGGAGCGTGCAGGAAAACAGACTCTCCTGCTGATCCAGACAAGAAACGTGCACTGTGCAGTGTGCTGACGTTCAGGCAGTAGATGCTGCCTGGAATTCACTTTGTCATGAACGTCACTTTAGCTCAGCACTGCTCTTGCAGAGGATGAAATGCTCCCAGATATGCTTCCTACATGGTTAAAGTTCATGTGTAGCTTTCTGCTGGGTCTTGTATAAGCAGTAAAGAGACTCTCTATGTCCTCATTTCACGTATTTGCAACTTCTTCCTACATAAAATCTATCTGTAGTTTAACCCATACTGTCCAGATTACAATGCTTAAGAACTTCCATCCTAAGCCAAAGTCAAAAAGAATACTGTCCCATTTGTTGTATTTCTTCTTGTGATACTGTGGATAATTTTTTAAAGCTGCTTCACTTCTGGTTCTCCATTGACTCCAATGAATTTACTCATTGGATCAAACTTTGCTTTTCCCTTTCATCATAATACTCCAACCACACACCCTAGCACCTCTCTGCCTGCCTCCAGTCTTCATTTTGCAAGCTGTTCACAGCCAGTAATAATGATGTCCTTTCATTTTCTTCATAATCTTTAGCTGTCTTTGGGCTGATTGATGTTCCCATAATTTAGGTAAATGCTACCCCATTTAAATAAATAAACACATTAAGTAGATTGTCAGGTATTAATGTAGACAAGACATTCCCAATGTAAGTATTGTTCTGCGCATTAGTGCTTCTTTTCTGTGTACAGCGTTATAAGATTATAAGATTGTTTTTGGGGAAATGATTACCAACTCTTAAATTCACTACTCTCTTTTTACTGCAGAAGGAATCGGTGATCTTTGAGAAAATGTACCATTTTGGATAAATGTAAATAGCTTTACTAATTGTATCACAGGCAAGAACAACAATTTGAAAAGATGTTAAATTTTATATTTAATGGCAGTTCTTAAACATTCCCCAACATGTCTGTCTCTTTAAAGTATTCACTTGCTTCAAAGCTATTTTTGCCTCTGACCACTATCTGATGAGAAATTCACATGTGCTAAATGTACCCATGATAATAATCTTATTTTCAGTCCTCCACTAAAAATGCTGATGGCCTGAAAGGGATTTGAGTCTTCAGTGTACCTTCTCTGCCATTATTTTTCCAGTGGATTTCAGGAGAAAGAAATGGTTAAAATGCTAAGCAAAAAATATTGCTTAGCAATATTGGTAATTGGTATTGTTGTTTACCAATCATTTTGTCAATACAACAATAATATAGCAATAACAATATGTCAATATAACAATAACAGTATATATAATGATAACAACGATGTTTGTCTCACAAAGGACTCAGTGAATAAGTGACTAGAGAAAGGGGTTGGGAGAAATGAATTGCTCACACATACACCACAGTGCCAGGTGTGAGTAGTATAATTCCACCTGTGTGATAAATTTGGGACAGAAAGGAGTGTTGCAAAATTGTTGAGTTGTTCAACCAAACATCAATTTGATTTTCAGGTCTCTGGGCTACTGCTTGAAATACAGACCATGGCAAACCTCTCTGATCAGTAAACACGCGTCGTTCTTAACTTGAAGTCAGTGAGACTATTGCAATGTCACCTCAGAAAGAGCAGGCAATGCAATCCGGGTTTCTTCTGGAACAGATCTAAATGCCACTTTCCACTGATTATTTTGGCATGTTTAGGGCAAATGAGGTGTGCCTGTATGATTATGTGCCATGTTTTGGTAGCTAGACCACAGCTTGATTAGAACTCTTTTGTTGCTTCTGTGTTAGTCCTTTAGCTGAAGAAGTAGAAATTTTAGTTCTCGCATCCAGCAGTTCCTGATTTAGCTCAGGTAGATGATAGATAGGGTTTAGGTACAACTACGCTGTTAGTAAGTGCTGAGCCTGTCTGCTGTAATGCCCTGCGGAAAGAAGAGGGCACCCTGGTACATGGTACCTTGTTGCCTTAGAAGTATTTATGTAGCCTACAGGTAGCAATGTCTGTATTTTTCTCTCTCTCTGCCTGAGCTGGTCTACACAGAAGGCAGCAGCATCCTTGGTGTCCACCAGACATGTCTGTGAGCTGAAACAAGAAAGCTGTAATGAGATTCTGAAGGCTATTGATGCAAACCTTTCAGGTTACCAATGAAAGATTAAACCAGACAAACAAACGAACAAAACCCCCAAACAGCAACAACAACAAAATGACTAAACATAAACCCCCAAGATTTAAGAATCTGGGCATTATTGTTGGAAAAAGGTGGAGGGGAATAAATGTGGGTGTAATACCAACAGTGGTTTTATTCCTGCATTGTTTTTTGTGATTAAGGCAATCTGGCAGAATGGGATTATTTTTGACAGTGAGAGCAATAGTGAAGATCTCAGCCAGCATCTAGAGAATACAAGACGCTGTTTTTGTGAGCTCCAAAAAAGTGAGGAATCAATTTAATGAACTTACTTTTCCAGAAAACAGATTCATTCTCAAATATTTAACTAGCATGGCCAAAACTAACTGCTTATAAGTGATAGGTCACTCTCCAAAATAGCATAAGCTTTAAAGAACATAATATTTTTAAATTTTGTCACTTGATTTCAAATATTTTGGGTGCGTGCTGGTTCAGTTCTGGTTTTCTTCTGCAACCACTAAGTCTATAAGGATTTTCCTTTTATCACATGAAGGCTGGTTCTTATTCTGGGACCTGCTATTTAAGAAAGTCATCAACTATCATTAGACTTTCAGTAAAATTATCAGCTAATCATTTATAGTAGACTGCATTCTTCAGGGCACTATCAATGAGCCACAGAGATGCTCTCACCACAGGCCACCATTTCTGACTCCCATGAGATGAAGGCTGATACAGTCATGCAGAGCATAATTTTACTAGAAATCTGAAATAGCAAAACTGTATTTGCTGCATACATATCAGAGTTAGGTGGAGGAAATTAAAAATCAAAATAATGATCAGGACCTAAACTCTTAATTTGATTAATTTAATTTTAGATTTGAGCTCAGACCTAAGCATTTGTAAATTTGAGGCTTAATAAAGATAATGCCTATAGGATCTTTTTCTACCATGATTAATTTTGAGGTTTGCGAGCACTTAATCTGTGAGGGTCTCCACTTTGGCATGCTTATTCATATTACTTCTCCTTGAAGATTTGGATGAATTTAGGGTGGTATTTGCAAATTCCTGTCCATGAAAATGATTCCAACAGTATGTTGGAATTATTATGTAACAGAAGTTACATAATAAAGAGCTTTATCTGAATATTTAGCCCTGAAATTAAATAATAATTCTAATTATAAATTAGAATTATTTTAATTATTTGTGTCAGAAGATACAGATAGATAAATGAGTCTTTCTGGTAACATTCTGAATAAAAACGTAATTTTAGTGAGCAGGTGAACATTTTCTTCCTTCTACTATCAAACTGACAGAAAACTACAACACAAACGTATTTTCATAATATGAAAACACATTCCTTCAACAAATACTTGACTTGGGTTAAGAAGTGAGGAAGACTATAGCTGTGTCTTGGTGTTTTAAACTCAAGTGCTGTTAGTTATCTAACAGGAAAAATTAGGAATGTGGCAAAGAACTGCACAGAATTCTGCATTATAGAAGTACATTTTATTTAGTAAATCTTATTCTCTTCTGTATATGTTAGGTGAAAACAAATGACATTTATCTTTGGTTTCTTTATGGTACACTCCTCTACCTCACATGAAGCTTTGTCTCAATTTAGCAGTACCAATAAATGTTTGAGCACGTATTATTTTAAGAAATTAATCTGTAGCCTAAACTAATGCCAGGTTTTCTTCATCTTGAAGTTGCTTTCATGTTTAAATGGAATTTGGTTATTTATAGAAATAAATTCTGATTATTTGTCTGATTCATGGACATACAAAAACCACTTTGTGTCAATTCTTGGAGGCTAATTTAGCCTCCAAGTGTGGTGTGCACCTTCGAATATGACGGGGTTGTAATACTCATGCTTCATTTACTAGCTCAGTTTACAAACACTGAGGATTGTCATCCTTAGGTAGGGGGAAATGGACATAGGCTTACTGCCCTTTTAAACCAAAAATTAGTCAGTCAAGTGAATCATAGAAATATTTAGGTTGCTAGGGTTGTCTGAAGGCCATCTGGTCCAAACTTTGTCTCAAAGCAGGGATAACATCAAAGCTAGAAGGTATTCTGAAAGATATAAATCTGGGATCTGGTCAGTAACAAAATAACCTATTCATTATTAAGTTTATTTTAAAAAACTATTTACTTCAATTTTCCTTTATAAAGGAAAATAAGTGACAGTTCTTCCAGAAATGAAATAGTGGGTCTTTAAAGCACAGGTTTCTGTATTGTATAACACAGTCTGGATTATCTCAGTCTTAGCTCAGTGAAATCCCATCATTTTGTATGTATAATTTGCTAGACTAGTGGTATGATTAATACTTCAGCTTGATACATATGCTAAAAGATCTAGAAGGAAAACAAACCATTCCTTTTCATTTTAGAGATAAATAATCTGAAAGGCTGCAGGAGATCTCTCTACGCAACGACAGGAATTGAGCTGATAGACCCAACTTTTATCCAATTTTTTGGAAAAACCATGTTCTTTCTGCTTGGCTGTCCTGCCCATACGCACTAAAATACCTGCTTCTCCCATAGCTAGAAATAAAATCTCAGATTTCTGTTTCCTTCACTACTGTCTAGTAACTGTAATAGCAGGTAATTGGTCATTTTTCCATCAGGCTTTTAGTTCATATAGAAGCTATATAACTTATTTGGGCATTAGAAGTCCATGGTCAGAAATTGAGAGTGCATGTAAGAAACAAGATGACCAAGTTTTCGACAGGACAAGACAGGGCTGAAAAAGAAATCAAATTGAGTTTACTGGTTTGACAGCATGAACAAATCTTCTGCAATGAACACCAATGTTTTGTAATAAAGTTTTATCTTAATATTTCGATTGAAATAGAATCATAGAATCATAGAATCATTAAGGTTGGAAAAGACCTCTAAGATCATCGAGTCCAACCGTCAACCCAACACCACCATGTCCACTAAACCATGTCCCTAAGTGCCTCATCTACACGTCTTCTAAATACTTCCAGGGATGGTGACTCAACCACTTCCCTGGGCAGCCTCTTCCAATGTTTAACCACTCTTTCAGTAAAGAAATTTTTCCTCATGTCCAATCTAAACCTCCCCTGGCACAACTTGAGGCCATTTCCTCTCGTCCTGTCACTAGTTACTTGGGAGAAGAGACCGACACCCACCTCGCTACAACCTCCTTTCAGGTAGTTGTAGAGAGCGATGAGGTCTCCCCTCAGCCTCCTTTTCTCCAGGCTGAACAGTCCCAGTTCCCTCAGCTGCTCCTCATAAGACTTGTTCTCCAGACCCCTCACCAGCCTCGTTGCCCTTGTCTGGACACGCTCCAGCACCTCAACGTCCTTCTTGTAGTGGGGGGCCCAAAACTGAACACAGTATTTGAGGTGCGGCCTCACCAGTGCCGAGTACAGGGGCATGATCACTTCCCTACTCCTGCTGGCCACGCTATTTCTGATACAGGCCAGGATGCCATTAGCCTTCTTGGCCACCTGGGCACACTGCCGGCTCATGTTCAGCCGGCTGTTGACCAACACCCCCAGGTCCTTTTCTGACAAGCAGCTTTCCAGCCCCTCTTCCCCAAGCCTGTAGCACTGCATGGGGTTGTTGTGGCCGAAGTGCAGGACCCGGCACTTGTCCTTGTTGAACCTCATACAGTTGGCCTGGGCCCATCGATCCAGCCTGTCCAGGTCCCTCTGCAGAGCCTTCCTACCCTCGAGCAGATCAACACTCCCGCCCAACTTGGTGTCGTCTGCAAACTTACTGAGGGTGCACGCAATCCCCTCATCCGGATCATTGATAAAGATATTGAACAAGACCGGCCCCGGTACTGAGCCCTGGGGAACACCGCTCGTGACCGGCCGCCAACTGGATGTAACTCCATTCACCACAACTCTCTGGGCCCGGCCATCCAGCCAGTTTTTGACCCAGCGCAGAGTACACCTGTCTAAGCCGTGAGCCGCCAGCTTCTCTAGGAGAATGCTGTGGGAGACGGTGTCAAAGGCCTTACTGAAGTCCAGGTAGACCACATCCACAGCCTTTCCCTCATCCACTAGGCGGGTCACCTGGTCATAGAAGGAGATCAGGTTGGCCAAGCAAGGACCTGCCTCTCATGAATCCGTGCTGGCTAGGCCTGATGCCCTGGTTGTCCCGCTCATGCCTTGTGAGCGCCCTCAAGATGAACCGCTCCATAATCTTCCCCGGCACTGAGGTCAGGCTGACAGGCCTATAGTTCCCCGGATCCTCCTTTCAGCCCTTCTTGTAGATGGGCGTCACATTGGCAAGCCTCCAGTCGTCCAGGACCTCCCCTGTTAACCAGGACCACTGATAAATGATGGAGAGTGGCTTGGCAAGCTCCTCCGTCAGCTCTCTCAGCACCCTCAGGTGGATCCCATCCGGCCCCATAGACTTGTGAGCATCCAGGTGGCGTAGCAGGTCGTTGACTGCTTCCTCTTGGATTATGGGGGGTTCATCCTGCTCGCCGTCCCTGCCTTCCAGCTCAGGGGGCCGAGTACCCTGAGGATAACTGGTCTGCCTGTTAGAGACTGAGGCAAAGGTGGCATTAAGTACCTCAACCTTTTCCTCATCCTCGGTGACAATGTTCCCCCCTGCATCCAATAAAGGATGGAAATTCTCCTTGGCTCTCTTCTTGTCATTAATATATTTGTAAAAACTTTTTTTGTTGTCTTTAACTAGAGCGGCCAGATTGCATTCTAGCTGGGCTTTTGCCTTTCTCATTTCCTCTCTGCACGACCTAACGAGATCCCTGTACTCTTCTTGAGCCCCCTGCCCCTTCTTCCACAAGCGGTAAACTCTCCTTTTTTTCCTGAGTCCCAGCAAGAGCTCCCCGTTCAGCCAGGCTGGTCATCTTCCCCGCCCATTCTTCTGATGGCGTACAGGGACAGCCTGCTCCTGCAACTTTAAGACTTCCTTCTTGAAGAATGTCCAGCCTTCCTGGACCCCTTTGCCCTTCAGGACCGTCTCCCAAGGGACTCTCTCAACCAGCGTCCTGAACAGGCCAAAGTCTGCCCTCCGGAAGTCCATGGTTGCGGTTTTGCTGGCCCCCCTCCTTACTTCACCAAGAATGGAGAATTCTACCATTTCATGGTCACTAAGCCCAAGACGACCTCCGACCACCACATCTCCCACCAGTCCTTCTCTGTTAGTAAACAGCAGGTCGAGCGAGGCACCTCCCCTGGTAGGCTCACTCACCAGCTGTGTCAGGAAGTTGTCTTCCACACACTCCAGGAACCTCCTAGACTGCTTCCTCTCTGCCGTGTTGTATTTCCAGCAGACGTCTGGGAAGTTGAAGTCCCCCACGAGAACAAGGGCTAGCGATTGAGAGACTTCTGCCAGCCGCTTGTAGAACGCTTCATCCGCCCCTTCATCCTGGTTGGGTGGTCTGTAACAGACTCCCAGCAGGATATCTGCCTCGTTGGCCTTCCCCCTCATCCTTACCCATAAACACTCGACCGTATCATCATCACAATTGTTGAGCTCTAGACAATTGAAACACTCCCTAACATACAGGGCCACCCCACCACCTCTCCTTCCTCGCCTGTCCCTTCTGAAGAGTCTATAGCCATCCATTGCAGCACTCCAGTTGTGAGAGTCACCCCACCATGTTTCTGTGATCGTGACCAAGTCATATCTCTCCCGCTGCACAATGGCTTCCAGCTCCTCCTGTTTGCCGCCCATGCTGCTTGCATTGGTGTAGGTGCACTTGAGCTGGGCTATCGATTTTGCCCCCAGCATCGGCACGCCACCCCTAGGCTCATCTCTAGTGAGCCTGGTTTTATCCCCTTCCCCCTTCTGAAATCATACAATTCAATAAGAATATTTTACTTTTCAACCACTTCTCAGACTTGGATTTGTGTGTGTTTCTCCTCAGTGGCATTGTAGATGGGAAGCTGTGAAAGCAGTTATTCATATCTTTTGGCCTCAGTGGTCACTTTGCATTGTTTTCTGTTGGTTAACTTTTGCAAAGCAACCCGGAAAAAGCAAGTGGGATACAGAGTCCATGGTGGTGATCTAAGAACTCACAAATTGCAGATCTCAGGGCCTTTGGGCCCTGGAGATGAGCTGTGTTAACTGTACACTGACTGCTTCTCCTCCTTCTCTTCTGCCTCTGATGGTGCTACAGGTTTCTGTAGAACTGAGGTCCAGTTCATTGCCATCAGGTCTTCAAAAACACTGGAGTGAGTCTTCCCCTTCCCTGAATATTGAAGACGAATGGGAACATAATGTGGACAATGGGCTTTGGCAGCTGAGGCCTTTCCCAAATGCATGCGAAAAGTCAAAAACATTTATATCAATCATGTGGAATGTTTTATTACTATTGATAGATACAACCCCCCCTCTCTTTCCCCTCCACAAGAAAGAACTTCAGGCTTCACTGAACCCCTAGAGGATTCACCGTCTGAAAAAGAAGGAAAGCACAGATAACAGAAAAAGAACTCAAACAGGGGAGAGGAAAAAACAAACTGGAGATGTTCCCAAAGCAGTGTATAAGCTTTTCCAAAATGTCACTAAGTTATTCTCATAAAGCAGCTTAGCTCTAGGTTTTGGCACGCTTCATCCAGTGTTTTTGTGAGAGAGAGCAAGAGAGAGACTCTGGACTGGTCATTTTTGGTTCTTTGGTCATTCCCTATCTAACGTTTGGAATATTCATCTGCCTCTTTCCACACTTAAGCAACTTGGTGATGCCTTTCATATATCTCACCAGAGACCTGGGAAGGAGGAATGTTTCATTCCCTCAGTGAACCCAATCTCAGCTGGGAACACCTCTCCTTTTCTATCTGTGTCTATTTGTTCAACTTCGTGTCTACATATCTTCAAGCATGTTTTTAAGGCCAGAAAGCTCAGCAAGGAAGGGGAGAATCATGTCTGCACTTGTACCCACGGTTTAAAGGAATTATAGCACAGAATGATTTACAGATATTTTCTAAAAGGCAGTATTTTGAGGCATGCACTTTTTTTTTTTAAAGAACAAGAAAAGAGCTGTAGTAATTACCTTCAGTCAGCATAACCCTCAGCGTTCATTGCTGTCACAGAACAGAAAAATATTTCTTCTTTGTATTTCTGGATGCAATGTTTTCCACTTTTAACTGCAATATAAAAGGACAATGATTTTCTTCTCCACCCCCAGAAGAGTGAGAGATGAATGTTTAATTAGAGCCAGAATTTGTAATGTTCACAGAACAATTTTTTCCCCATAAGTGTCTCCGCTGATATGGATACCGTTTGTAGCTCATCTCCATACATCCTTACTATCTGCTAACAACAGAGCCCTGCTGCAGTTGCTGCATAAGCAGTTTTTGCTTTTTTAATAAGGAGAAGGGAAGTCTTGTGGTTCATCCCAGTGGTGCAGTTTAAGAGAGAAACAAGAAATGAGGCAAACAAGGGCAAAGACAAGATTCTTTTAACCCTCTGATTGCTTTTGCACGTTGCTTAAATTATATTGGTGACAGAAATTTTGGCAGAGTGTGCCTGGTGCACCTCATTCCTCCTCGCTGCTGAGAAATATCAACTGGATGTTGTCAAATGACTTTTACCTGGCCATTTTTTTGTGCATTATTTGTCATAGCTCGTTATCTGTTTCGACTATTGGCTCCCTCAGATTGCTGCGGTACGTCAAAAAGGAGGAGGGGAAATAGAAAACTGTCCAAATGGGATCTGCTCAGTGGTGCTCTCGTGAGAGAAAACCTGCTGAAGCAAAAAAGAAAACTTGTGGGGGAAGCAGGGGAGAATGAAGACCAGGACACCAACCGCCTCCTATTTTAAACCTTCTGTAGAAATCAGCAATTGTTTTCCTTAACTTTTGCCCATATAAAGCAGTTGGAATGGAAATAATCCCATTGTTTGTAAAGGAGCTCTTTGCTGCAGCTTGTGCATGAAGTGCTTTTCCATAGTCTCCTGAATCTTTCGGAAATGGGTGGGACTCTCACGGCTGTGTTTTTAAGGCCAGTTTGCCTGGCAGACGCTGCACTGACCTGGACACTGCATCCTAATACCCAATTTGATTGCTCTTCTCTAATTCCAATGAAATGACCTACAGAAAGGCAGTGCAATGTTGCCAGGCATAAAATCCAAACCCCACAGAGGGGTGGGATATAGGAAAAGGTGTGATGTTCATGTTAATCACTAATTCCAGTAAAAATGAAATGTTGGAGAGGGAGGGTTATGTGAATGCAAACATATTGCTGGAGTGGAGCTGCTGTAGTATCTCTCTCATTTATGGAGCAGTGAAATGCAGGAATGATAATGGCTCGAGTTTATAGAGCACCTTTCATCACAAAGGATCCAGAGGTGATTTACAAACTTAAACTGTTATATAGATGACACTTATAAAACAGAACACAATTGCTGTTTTCCGAGTAATGGTCTGAAACACTACAGATTGCATTAGTGCTACTGAAATGATTTGGGCCATTATTGGAGAATAGGTGGGATTTTTTATTTTTGTAGAATAAAAACTGGATCACAGTGGCCAGCTTGTGAGCGAGCTGTGACAGCTGTTTACATGTGCCCAGAAAAGCAGCACAATGCAGGAACCAGCACATCTGGGGAAAGAAGGTGTCTCTTGACACAGATACTTTAGGAGTGGTTCAGTGAAAGCAGTAGCATCACCATTGCATGGAAAAATCTGTGTATAAGGGCTCCTGATCTCTACGGAGTGGCATGGGCCTTTCAAGTGGTTCTTTACTCCAGTTTTACCAGAACCAAGATATAAATTCAGACCAACGCTCTTTTTGATATTTAGTCTACTTAGCTACAAATACAGAACTGTTTGGTAAAAGACTGCCTCAGAAAGAATTCACTAGAACAAAAAGGAAATTTGAAGGTATGACCCAACATATAAAGGGTTGGATTTGCTTGCATCACAAATGCCAGCACAGGAAGCAGCTCTTACACAAAGGATGGTAATAGTGTGCAGCTCTATCCAGCTGAAATTACAAGGGAAGGTTACAAAGACATAATGTGACAACCCAAAATAGATTTTGGCAAACTGGGCAAAACTTACCCTCAATTTTTTTTACAAGATTTCCAATGTCCCCAGTGGTCAGGACCTTAGATTTATTTCTTGTAGGAAGACTGGAGTGTCCAGGAGTAACACATGCGAATTAGAAGAAAACAGGGGGAAAATAAGTCAAATGGGGGGAAAAAAACCACAACCCAAAATAAAAAAAAAACTAGAAGCACTTTTATATATATGAGAAGAGGATAAAGGTGTGTGCCTAGAAAACTAAATCAAATTCTGTGTGTAGATCTGAGAAATGTTCTGCTGTTTTATGAAAATTCGGTGTTGATCAAAGAGAAGGAATCAAGCAGTTAGCTTCTTTGAATGAAAGCTAAAATGTGTGTTTTATGGTTTCTTTGGTACTTTTCAGATGTACGAATGCCATCCCTCTCAGCTAAGCTTGCTGGGACTCCTGGGAGGGAAGGTCCCATGCAGGACTTTGTGCCGCTGCGGCTGAGGGGGGCCTGGTGAGCTCCCACTGCTGTAGCACTTCAGTGCAAATGTTTCTTTTCAGCAGGCATCTCAGCAGAGAGTGCTGATTTAGAGCAAAAAAATTTGTTGATGTCTGTTTCGCTGATGGCCAGTTTTTGTGGGAAGGCAGGGCCCCTGGAGACTGCATGCCAGGCTGTGCTGTTACCTGCTTATGCTTAGTTAGCAGCAGACTGAGGCAGAGCTGGGAGAAAGCTCAGCCTTTGCCAGGAGTGGTTCTGGGGGAAAAGGATCTGTTCACTGACGCAGAAAGTCTTTTCTTGTGCAAAGTGCCCCCGGTTCATTCAGTCTTGTTTCCTGAACTGACTGTAGGCTCTTCTGCGGCAGTTCGGGCACCGCCGGGGACGGTGCTGCGTGGCTCTGCATCGCCTGGCTGCAGCTCCCGGCACAGTGTGCCTGTGGGGGGCACAGCCCAGGGGACACATGTGGCTTCGCTGGATCTCAGCACTCCCCTGGCCGCCGGCACTGCTGGCACTGCCGTCTGCCACAACACCCACCGCTGGCAGTGCTGCGCAGCACAGCCCTGCCGCTTTCCAGCCACGCCGCACTCCTGTGTCTCCACAAAAGCCGATCCACTCATGTGGGTGCCCCCAGTCCTCTCACTTGGACGATGCAGGGATTAGAGTATGAGCGTGTTTCTTATTCCTTTCTCTCTGCCTGGTTGTACAACCCGCTACTGGGGACAGGCAGCGACTGCCAAATTGCATCCTACATCTGTTCATTTCCAAATGCACCTTTGTTAGGTGCAAACGAAGGCCTCATTATTGGCTGTAAGTATGTAGTCACTTAGGAAAATAAGCCGATAAGTAAACATCAGAGTGAACAAATTGGTGATTTGCATCTACTTGTTCCCTGAGTGCATTCACAAGTGGTAAGAAAAAGAGCCAGTGTCTCCAAATACATCCACGTGGCATTTTCCCACAATATACTTTTTCAAATGGACTGTCTGGCTTTTGCAGCCAAGTGATATGCAGCAAAGTCTGGAGAGAAGAGAGATAAATGTATTGGATTTAGTAATATGGAGGACCGTGGTAAAGGTACAAAGATTACTTTCCTTCTGAAATACTTCTGATTTACTCCTAAACACAAAGTTGACCATATGGAGAACTTTTTATGTCTGAAGAAAAGCAGCTCACTAATTCAGGTCTGCGAGGAGAACTTCCGCTTCTTATGACAGTAAATCTCTGGGCTCTCCGTTCCTACAAACTTTCCATTTTTCTGTTCAGTAGATTGAAGTTTAGATTCAGGAACAGTATAGAATTAGAGGTGAATAAACTGCTAGAGAAACTCTTAAGTCATATTGACTTAAGTGATGAGATCATGCCAAGAAAGTTAATACAGGCAGCTCTAGGGGAATGCTGATCAACTGATTTATTCACCTCTGTTTGTTCTAAGCAAAAACATATGTCTAAGGAGGCTTTCAAAGCAGAACAAAAAGCTAAAAAAAACGAATTTCCTTTAAACCATTGTTGTCTTCACTCCCTTCACTATATATTTTTCATATAGAGATCAAACAGTATGAAGACGTGAACACACAGCATAAATGCCTTTTAAAGTATCTTTTCAATTCTGCATTGACATTTATTAAAAAATAACCTTGGATTCCAGGTTGTGTGGTCCCACATCAGTGGGGCAGAATGTGGCCATATGTTTCTGCTTGCCGTGGTCACTGCTGATCTTCCTCGCCCACTTTGGTTATACTAGAGGCCACTGCCTGTGGTTTTATTAGAAATTATTTTCTCCAATTTATGCTTGCCTGTAAGGTTGTACAAAGATAACTTGATAGCCTAAGATCTAAAGTGAGTTTAGGCTTTTTTGAACTGTAGATGCACCTTGCCCATACAGGCACACGGTCCCATGTTAAAAGGATGAATTTTTTTTGTTAGTCCTCTCCTTTATGGAATCCAGTCTCACCCTGACATGCAGATTTGCTGAGAGTCTGTGTTATAAAGAAACAGGATCCAATTTTCATTCTTCAGAAAACTCTCAGAAATGGACCAAACCAAAAATTCCAGACAAATGTGCATGACACACAAGCATACTAGGAACACTTAGAGCTATCTTCTATTTCTAGACTATAACCTTTCCCGAAAGTTAATAAATACACGTCTACAACAAATCTGTGCTCTGGACTGATTCAGTGTGGACTTCAATGTGTCATCCATCAGTATGAACTATAAAGCATTTACATCAAGGCACTGAAGAAGCTTTTAAATATTGCATTTTTAATATATTTAATAGGGACTTATAAGTTTAGTTGTGATTGACTATCAAGCAAACAATGCACATCTCACATGCAAACATACAGCTCTGAGGATTGGCTGTGTAAATTAAACTCATTTGTGTAACTGTGCTTCTGCATGCATCTGCCTATTTCTGTGATAGATGGAGATATTACCACATCACCAAGGAAAACCCCCACCCATGAGAGAATTCACGTCTCTGTTCATTCAGCTGTCTATGGCCAGAGTTTTGAGTCCTTTCTCGCAAGAATCCTTTGCATGTGTCTGGCTTTGCTTACCTAAGAATTTAAAAGCTATCTTCTCTTCTGCTTCCATATGTGAGCATAAAGAAACACTTTTAGCCGTATTTATGCATGCTATTCTCTCCAAGATCATATTTTCTTCTTAGATGCTGAGATCATTAGATGTTAGATCACCATAGTGTTGAGAGACATTGTGTCTTTGCCCCAAAATTCATTACCACAACTCTTTGCCACAGCAGAACCATAAAGGGATCCCTGACAAAGCAGGAACCAGCTTCTGGGAGACTTTGCGAGAACCTTGTAACTGAGTGAGTGTGGACCGACCACCATTGCTTGAAAGGGCAAGTCCGGTTGTTTGAAAGGGAGAGAAGTGATGAGTGTGATCTGGACGAGAAGTGCAGCCAACAGTGAAAAAGAGAGAGGGAGTTATGGGAGAACGTCACATGGGCCCTACAGTGCTCTCCACTGAGAAGTGGTTAAATAAAACAGTTGCGTTGGATTAAAAAATAAGTAAATAAGTGGTTGGGAAAAGTCACAGAAGTGTACCTCAGGGAATGATTTTACATGGTTTCAGGAAATGACCAAATGATACATTTGTTCTTATCTCAGTGATTCATCTTAATATGAGCCAAAAGTTCTTCAAGTCTCTGAAGAGGCACATGGGTCATCATTTTTCAGTGTATATAGGTGACAGAAGTGAAATCCCATATTCTTTCTTTCTTTCTCTCCAACTAAGGCACTTACTGTTAAACCTGATACACTCTGAAGAAAAGGCTTTCCCCATTAGGCACGAAAGTCCTAGTGAACATAAAGATTCCTCAGTTGCTGCGTGATGGAGAATTTGGATGTAACCAGAATCAAAGTTACCTTTGAATTCCTAAAGCAAAGATGCTGGTTCATTAGCACAGGAAATACTGCTCAGTACAGGGGGTTCTGATGAACCAAGAGTTAACTGATTATCTAAAAAGCATTTGTTGCATATGCAACTAGTGATCATGAACTTGTTATATCTGTGAATAGAAATTATGGCACCAGCCTATAATGTCTACATTTAATACTTTAAAAAACCCCACCTTTTTACCAAAGCTGGTATCACTCCTGGCATAAATGATGGCAATATTATATTTAAAATTGGAATTGTAAATCTTTGGTATTGTTAGAAGAGATTGTACTGGTTGATCCAAAAGCCGTGACTGTAAAAACGTGAAAAAAGTTCTGAAAAGTCCCTGATAGAAGACATGTAGAATCCTCTTTAGAAAGTAAATACCAGTAAATATAGAAATAATGGGAAAATGTGAAAGTAGAAGCAGTGAATTTAAATTACAAGTTAAAAATGCATGCAGTGGATAAGAGAAGCTAAAGAAATCAATGAGATATAAGTAGAAATAGAATTAAAATAGAAAGAAAGATTTTAAAGGATATTAGGAATAAAAATCACGTAAATCCAAGACTAGGTCCATTGCAATATGCAGAATGTAAAATCAAATAATACAGAAAAGTCAGAAATGTTCAATTAATAATTCTGTTCAATGTTTGAAGAGAAGTAGGAAATGATATGGTGGATGAAATGAGAAGTTTACCATCTGCAGTGAAAGAGAATGTGAAACAATATCTGCTATAATTAAATGCTATAGAAACAAAAGGCCTGGAGAACGTACAATTAGAAATCTTAAAGGAATTACGCAAGGAGCAGAAAGAGCTGAATCACTTGATGATTGAGACATAACTTTAGGACTGGACATGGATAATTACCGTGGAAGACAGGCTTGATGGAAACTTAGATGTCGCAAACAAAAGCACATAAGGGTCCGGTGGGTAAAAGTTGAACTTGGACAAATTCAGCCTTGGAGGAGACAGATTTTCCTTGTATTAAGGTAATTTAGCATGGGAGCAGCTCACCAGAGAAGGTGGCAGACTCATCAGCTGGAGACTAAAATGAAATGAGATAACTCTTAAAAGAGTTGCATCTCAGAAAAATTCTGTCCTGTGTATAGAGGAGGTCAGACTAGATGATCAGAGCAGTCCCTTTTGGCCACAGAGTGTATAAATTATAAATTAAACTCAAACTAATTTAGAAAATGATGTTTCAACCCAAACTAGAAACTAATTTACTGTCTCTTGCATTAGACTCTTCCCTCTTACGATGTCTCCAGCATAACTGCCATTGATTTTTAATTAATGGCACATGTTTCTAATGTGGTCTGCTTTGTGGCCAGTTAGTACTTAGGTTCCTTTTGTGTTGCTGCCGTATACGCACATGTAATGAATGATATGTAAAAAAGGACTGTAGAACTTACACTCGAAAGATAACATGAGAGACAACAGGTGGGCACAACAATCACATTGAAGGGGGCTGAGGGGTGGTACAATACCAGGTAGAACTGAAGTGTTCCTATTAAATATAATAAGGATGCCATCTGTCCAGACACGCCTGAATGTACTATGGGGGCTTTTCATCGAGACTGGCTGCTCTAGCAAAAGGCTCAGAAGTAGCATTAAAAATGACAAGGAGAAAATTTTATTTAATTGTCAAAGAATCAGACTCAACAGAGGAAGGTACCACAATCCTGCGAATACAGAGAGCACATGCACAGAATCCAGGCCTACATAAATGTAAATATTTTCAATGTCCTTATTTTAGAGGATGTTGAATGTAAGGATGTTGAATGTAAGGATGTTGGCATCCTTAGAGAAGCTGAACCGTCATTAACGTTACTCCTTGAAACCCTACCTAGAAATATATACTTCTAGTCTGTAACAGATATTTCCAAAAATATCTGAGCAGTAATGGATGTTTCAACATCAGCTCCAAGAAAAGACAGGGTACCTCTCCTACCATTAAAAATATGTTTAGAATGGGTATGCAGTGAGAATGGTTGCTTGTACCAAGTGAGCTTTCAGATTGAGAAGAGTCATATTGCTTCCTTCCCAATCACTTGGAAGGACAGAGTATATCTAAGCCCTGTGAAAGGTACGCTGCTTTCAAATTCTCAGTGGCACCCTGTGCTTTACTGGGTACTTTTTACATGTTCAGACACTGTTCTACAAGAGTCTGGTTAATTATTTTTAAAGGATAAAGACAATAAAAGACAAAATGAGCCAGATAGATAAGCATCCCCCAAACCAACTTGTAATACTTGGAATACAGTGGGTTTCATATACATATACATATAAAATTATATATAATGTGTATTATATAGTATTTGTTTACTTATCTGTTTATTTCTGTAGCTAGCTCAACTGGCTATGCTAGATAACCTACAATGATTCCAATATTTCTGGTGCAGTGGTATGCACGTTGATACCTTTGTCTATAGCTGTATGTGGGACAAGTGTTTAAAAGGTGATAGCTTCAAACCTTTATGTGTCATCTCTATCTCAGATGGCATTTAACATGCACTGTATATGGTACTCTTATCTGTAGCTCTTCCTGGAGCTTGTTAAGAAGCAGAGGCAGCGGTTTGCTAATATGCTCATATATACAAGTACCATGCAGAAGTACACCATGCAAACTGAAATGTGGGTCATTTGAAAAGTGGAATTTGTCCAGTGATTTCAGTGGGCAACAGATCAGGCCCATACCATTCGTCATCATTCCTGTTTAAAGTCCCAGCAGTCGCTTCTGAAGAGTTTTACAAACAGCAGAAGAAAATCTGTATTTCCCAGCAACTAGTTAAAGTAATGAAGTATTGCGGCTGTCTGAGGGAGACCAAAGGTCCTCGTGGTGCAGTAAGGCAAGACAGGCACCAATGGGGATTCTCCCTGCACCAAAACCCCAAGTCTGGTCCGAGAGTGTAGGTTTTTTGAGGCTGCACAAGTCAGTTTGTATTAACATCACGGCTTATGGTCCTTGGCACAGGAAGAAGGATTAAAATAAAAAGATTCTTAATATATTTCTCAGGGCCCGTTCGTTTTTGCATTATCATCTGTATACCTGCCTGCCTCTCTGGGTGTCTAGTTATCAGTCGTAGTGTGGCCTTCCTAGAATGCTGTGTGTATTTATCATTTGAGCTGCTTTTTCAGTCTGCTTTTCTTCTGTAGAAATGTAATGAACGTATAGTGCAAACTGAGGTGTTTCTAATATGCCCATAATTTGGAATTCACGTGCATTAAGAGAAATTGGTCATGCTATTCCTTGCCCAGTCAGTTACTTATCTGGAGTAATTTTATTTTTCCTAAAAATTGAACAGTTGCAATCCCAATACAAATGTTATATAGTTTTAATTTATCATTACTTATGAAAGCAGAACTATTGACTGCAAAACATAAGTGACTGCAGATAGCTTCTTTTGTTTCTTACTGTGTTTGGCCTCACCATCTCAATTCTTAGACAGCAACTCTTTTTCTTCTTCTATACAAGGCACATTTCATATTGTATTACTGAAATGTACAGCTGTGTTTAGTAGCTCCATCCTCACACATTTAAGAATAGCCATGCCTGATTTTTTTGAGATTGTGCCAATATTCCAAATGGCTTCTCTTTTGTTTTTGAGAAGTTAAAGCTTAATTTTGGCATTTATCAGTTCTGAAGTTATGTTTGGTTTCAACAGCTTTTTTTCTAAGATTCATCATCTGAAGTAACCCACAGTAATTACAAGAATTTGTCAGGATATTGCTGATCACCTGCAGCACGTGTTTTTTTGAGAGAAGTGGGGCAGGACGCGAGGAAGTGTGCGCGTGTGCGCAAGCCCTGCCTGGGGAGCGCTCCCCGGCTGCTGCCCGCGCCATGCGGTGTCAGCAGCAATCCACCTCGACGGCTTCCTGATCTTCTATCAGTCTTTATGGCCCCTAGTCGCTTGTTGTTCAAGCTGTGTGTCACAGCCAGTCACAACAGTTACTTCAAGCAAATTTTCACACTCTTTGGCTCAAACTGCTGGCAGCATTCCTAAAGACTCTGAGGAAATAATTCCACAAAGTGGCATAAATTAATGTGACTAATTAACATGATGTTAATTATTTGTAAATTGTATGTTTGGATACACATTACTTGAGAGGCATATGTTACATTCAATGTTTACTGAAACAAGTGACTGCTAATCGCATCTCCTGAGTGTTCCTTTCACAACAGTCAGCAAATAGAGGCTTCTCTAAAAATAAAAATTGTGTCCTAAGGGAATGCATGAACTATAGCATGCAGTGAAATGAGGAACTGGAGTAGAGAGTTACCTTCGTGTCGGCCTGAGAAATGCATTGGAATGAGTTTCGTAGGTAGTAACTACTTTCACCTCGCATGTAAGTCAGGATGTGTGTAGTATATTAGCAGAATGTTTTTAAATGATCCTTTTACAAGCCTGTGGAAAAAATAAGTGGAGCTTATGTAATTAAAAATTGCACACAAGGACAAGACCTCAATTTAAGGTTGAAAAAGCAACAGTAACACAGTTGTTTTCTAACTTTTGAGCTTCTGATGTGAAGCTGAAAGGGTCCTCCTGCATCATTAGCAGTAGATGCATGGCACTTCAGTGGTAAATGCAAGGAGGGCATAAGTACGACACACTCCGTAACCTGCAACTTTCTCAGCCCGAGAGCCTCGTATGGTGGGTTACAAGCTGTCTACAGACAACTGTTCCAGCTGCACCTGGTAACAGACTAAGGTACACTTTATACTGAGCCCATACGGGTTCTTGCATGCTCTGGAGGGCACCGACAGATTACACTGGTGCCCATCGTTGCACGCTGCTTTTGTGAACAGGGAGTTTGGTTTTGAATGATAGTACTAAAGGGGTATAACAGAGAAATGCAGTAAGTCCAGTGGTGTGGTACCACAGGCCACCACGTCATATAATCCCTTTATTAAATTGGCCAAGCTACATTATTTAGGATTTTTTTCTCATTATTGCTGCCGGAAAGTTATTTTAGAATACAAGGTGGTAATGCTTAGAAGCTTTTTTATAATTTCTAGATTACATTTCTCCATGATTGCTTAGAGCTATTTTTTTGTCACATCAACACTCTCTTTTAGATTAAATAGTTCTTTTACCTCTCCCATATTTCCCCCCAATTTCATTTACATCACATCTTTCAGAGTGCAGGTCCATGGAAGCTTAATTACTTTAAATGCTGGGTTATTTTCCTGCCACAGCAGCTCCCTAAACTCACTCGCCACCTGACTGCACATGCACTAGTGGTGGTGCAAAGGAGAGGGGGGCACCAAGTGGCTGGAACAGAAAGACAGAGCGAGCAATATAGATATGTAGAAAAAAGGACAGGCATATGGAAGCTGTGAATTTCATCAGTTTAAGCTTCCATAGTACAACACCTTCAGGCTTCACCTCTCTGTACTGAAAACATTAGCTCTTATTTAATCTCTTCTCATGAAACAAGCTCTGAACTCTTCTGATCAAACCCTTCTCTTCATCTGTTCGAGTTGAAGTTTATGTGTCATGAAGAGCTGTGATGCTGTGGGTTGCTTTCAGTTACGGAGTGTGGATGGCCAATGCCATTCAAAGCACCCTCACATTGCCCGCCTTGGCCTCCGGCTACTGCTCTGGCAGGCTGCGGGTCTTCCCGAGGTCTGTAGCATTTGTGCCAGCCCCATGGGGATGTCTCAGATACCCTACAGCGTCTCAGATGGCACCAGACACTTAACATTGGCCGTCTCAGTCAAGCCCTGCATGACTGACAGTTTTAGATGTAAAGTTTCATCTCCTAACATGAGATTTATATTATTCCTGAGTCAGCAACCTTGATATTATTGAAATATTCTTGAATTAAAAAAAATAAAATCCCATTTTCTACAATTTAAAACCAAACAAACACTGTCTTGAGAATTGTTGGAATCTTTTGCTGCATCTCCATTTCTTGAACTTTGCAGTTGGCAGCTACAGAAAACTCTGTCTTTAAGAGATAGATGTACGTTAGCAGCCAGATCCGAAGGGGAGAGCATGGTCAGTACAGACAGAACATTTGGTGACTGAGGTGACTGATCTAATGGCCTCTGATGTATTTTATTGTGTGAAAAGTACAGATTTTTGAGAAATGGATTTTCAATCACAGTAACAACCATATCCTGGATACTAGAGAAACCTTTGCATTTTACCCTTTCTCTTCATCCTACCATACTTCCTATTCTTGCTTCAATGCATCAAGGCATTCGAGCTTCCCAGTAAAGAAAAAGGTTTTGACTTTTTTTTTTTTTTAACACAGGCAAATAACACGTTTCCCTAACCTCCTTTTTCTTTTGGAAAGACAGAAACTGCTTTTGTTGCAAGTTAAAAAATAAAATTTCATCTCAGGCAAATATCTACCCTGGAAAATTTCAGCTAAATAATTACAGCTTGACAAAGACATAAGCAACTGAAACCAACAGATTATATTAAAAAATATTAAGCAAACTTAACCGGAGCTCTTGTCTATAATAAAAATGCATGCAGGCATACATATGTATATACTGTGCTATTTTCTTATATATGTAATGAATAATGCAGTTCATTATTTTTGGAACTGTGTCATTTGCAGTACTCTTTCAAGCCAGCTCCTGAATTCAATGGGGCTCATTGTATATGTAAAGTTTAATACATGCATAACTCTCTTGCAGGATCATATTCTACAATATTAATGCGGTATTCACATTATGAATTTACCTGCCTGAAAATCCAGAATATTTTAAAATACACATACTGGCAATTAAATTACAAACCCTAGCATTCTACATTTTCATGCTTTCTTTGTGTAAACCAGTTGTATTATATTGAAAAAAGACAACATGTAATTCCTTTTTTTTCCAAAAATAAGTTATTATGGCTTTTTAGTCTCTTTTTTTTTTTCCTTCTCTGGGAAGAGGAAGGGAAGGGAAGATACATTCAAACACAGATTTTACATTTTGCTTGTTTAGGGAGTATTTCAACACCTGGGTCGATTCACCTAGTGAATCCTCTACTGGCAAGGGTGGGGTGGAAGCTCCAGTTGCTGTTGTGCTGAGGTGCAGATGTTCAGCAGGCTGGTTTGGGACCTTTGTTGACTTAGCTCTACTTGAATAAAGAACCTTCCACAAGCAGATACTCTGAAAGTCTGTTTTGTGACCAGGAGTCTGACCTGTTTGAACTCTCTTGACTGTTAAGTTAAAGGGAAAACTCAATTCTGTGCATGGATGGGCAACTGAGACTGGGATTTGGTGCTGAAGTTATACAGAACACAATAGCAAAGTTATTTTCAGAAAGTTACAACTTCCAGCCACATTTCAAAAGAAACTTAGAAGAGCTTTATTATTCCACAGTTCATAGTGATTCAGAATTCTTCGTACAATGCATTTTTAGATAAATGGAAATAGGTGAGTGCCGGGAAAATTTTTTGTTCTATAAAAACAAAAATGCAATTTTTGAGGTTTTGCAGTCATGCTGAAATCATATTAAGGTTTTTGAAAAGAGAAACAAGAAGATGAAGAATTATATAAAAATAATGACTAACAGCAGGTCTTAAGTCTAGTTCAAATAGAAATGTTTATATATCTCTTCCTCAGTTGAAATTTTTTTCTTAGCATTTAGGTATTTCCTACATGCTTCTGACATTGGTCAGACAACAAAAAACCTAGGATAACTCAAAAGATTTTTTACAAGAAAACAAATTACTGATTTTTTGAAAATTAAAAAATAATTATGAACTCTCAATCATATATCCCTTTCAGCCAGGCAATTGCTAGCTGACTCAGATAGCAATTGAATCAATTACACTGGCTAGGCCACCCTTATAAAGGTGAGAAAATGTGCTGGCAGGTCCTGTCTCATGTGGCTGTGCTCAGTCATGTGAAACAGAGCCATTACTGGCAATAAAACAAAACAAAACAAAGTTAGGATAGGACAGGAGGTAAATAACAGAAATTGCAGAGAAGAAATTGCAACCTGCAGGCAGAATTAATCATCAGAGCTGGTGTTGGGAGATACCAGGGAAGCATGTCTGGAGAAGTACCATTTCACTGAGCACATGTGCTAAGGACTGTTGGTTTGGGGACCTGCTCTCCCCAGCAGCATGGTCTTTCAGGGCTGAAACCTTGCCCAGGCAGTAGGTCAGCTGAAAGGAAAGCTTTGGTTTGTTTGACGGCCTCTCCATCTTGCAGACATTTCAGGCACAACCCAGCCGCAATTAGTCTCCCTCCTGAGGAGAGGACAGGCTGAGACCTTGTAGAGCCAGCCATATGACATGAATGTAATTTTAAGGACCTGACATAGACCCCAAAGATTTGGCAGGGAAACCTGACTTCCATTCAACCACTTAACTCTTTGTAGTTTTCTTTTGCCTGGTGACAATATTCCCTGTGCTGAACAGCCCATACGAACTGTTGTGAAGTCCCCGTTGTGAAGACCTGTGATGTAAGGCTGACATCCCGTACTTACTAATCCCACAGATTTCACTGGGAGTTCGACCAGAGCCCAAACACCGAGATACCACAGGAAATCCAGTTTTCTTTCTGAATTCCTCCAATCTCCAAGTGATATTTTGAAATATCCCTAAAGAAATTAATTTCAGAACTGCAAGAATCCTAAGTATATCGTGAAAATTGTAACCAAAGCTATCGCAATCCCAGACTGCACTAAAGAGAGTTGGTATCAAATGTCTCTGAATTATTTTGCAGTGTTGAAACCATTTCAGACACATAACTTCTGCAGCATTTTCTAGGGAATAGTTTAAGTTTCAAAACTGTGCTTTCTGATTTTGTCTTACTTTCCTTGATATTTTATATTATTTTAAACTTTTATTTTATGTTGCTTTTAACTTCTTATATTCTTTGGAATTTTCCAGAAATTTTCAGCCTCATAGCAACAACAGCTATAAATTTATTACAGATGTACAGTTGCGTTCTAGCTGTAAGGTTTATGATGATGCAGATCTCCCCAAAAAGTCAAGAATTGGATTTCTAGAAAAAAATTAGTTATAACTATATACCAAGGAAAGTCAACAAAACTTAACAGTAATGACTTTCAATGTATATTTTAATGCATTCCAAAAATTGATCTACCTTCTGGAATCACTGCTGCCATCTCAAGTCCAAAAGGTGTTTTCTGAAATGAAAAACTATAGTATTCGATTTTCAAGAGTCTCCTTAGGGTGTGGGCAGAAGGTTGCCTGCAGGTAAAGCCACTGGGAATAGACCCCACAATAACAAGAAGTAATGGGGTAAGGAGAAACTTCAGGAGGGCTGGTTGCTTTTTTTTACTTAGAGGTCGATTTTGTTTGTGGGACGGGAATGGAAGAATCTTTAACAGGATTTGGGAACCAAAGGGTCAGTTTAGGCCTCTAAAATTATCAGTACCTTCCTGGCTGTGCCAAGTGAACAACTGCTGCCTCTTACGGAGTTTAAAATTCAAGTCAGCACCCTGGGTTACATACTAATTTCCTACTGTCGAGTTAAGGCAAGTTACTTTAGAATGTGTTCCACCTATTGCCAAAATTGTGCCAATATATTAGATGTTTTTAACTCGAGCTTATACTTATTCACAAAAATAACCAACTAAGGTAAAGTTAAACTGCAGGCATATAACTTTTTTGTCTATGTGTCACCTTTCTTTTAGGAGTGTTTCTATTGTAGGTTATATCCTTGGGAATATCCATGTCCCTTCACACAAAACTAGAAAAGCTTTTCTTGCTGCATCCATGAAGGACATATTCTTGTTCCTCACTTCTCTGCCTGGTGTGTGACACACAGGACAGAATATACCCACCAGCCTCTCTGGTTTCGTGTGACAAGACACAAGTCCAGCTGTTGTTAGGACACCTTATTGGCACTGTGCATCTCAAAGATGATGAGTTTCAGGTATGTAACCTTTCCAGAACGAAAAACCACCCCAGCAGCTCCACATTAAAATTAGACTCGTTCAAAAAGTCACATGAATGTGAAGTTCAGATCTTAGCTGTATTCTTAAAGAATGTAATGACATTCAGTGATCCATTTTAAGAATTTTGTTATAATATTGTCACAATTTGCCTATCCATTTCTTAGACATCTCTAATGGAGAGATGTCATTTAAAAGTGCAACAGTGATGTTCCTCGCTTGATTTATAGTCCATTCTTCTCCCTAGCTTTCTGGCCTGCAATGGGATTTCTATTGTTGTCTATTGTTAAATCCCAGCATAATGGATACCACAGCTGCAGTGGACAGCTGTAATTTTTACTGACTTCTGTCTTGGTGTGTGACTCAGCTATGCAGTTCAGTGCTCAGCCCATGTGTTTTGAAAATGGATTTAATTAACATAAGTGTATATATTGTTTAATTAACAATAGGCAATGTTTATTCTTTTGAACTTCACACTGTTGAAAGAGAAACAGGACGTGCCTGTTTTGAATTTAATATTGGTATTCCCTATATGCTTAATGAGAGAATGTATAGGACAGCTGTTTTGGATGTATACAGAATGTAAACCCTCAGTGGAGTGTTTAACTTTTTGAAACTACATTTAATTTTAAAGTCTCATGAAAGGTAAAATAGTCACAAAACACTGAAGGAGTCATATGATCTTACTACAAAGACGGCAGGAATATGGTATCTATTAGCCAAGATCCTCAGTACCTAACACCATGTTTTCGTGTTTGAAGAAGAGTTTCTTGCCATCGTTTACTAACTCACTCCTCTTTTTCCCTGCACAAAAGCCTTAGAAAGTACCTTCATCATCCCTGAGCTGAAATTGAATTGATATACCAGCTTTTCACTAGAATATCCCAACACATTCAACTTGTCATGTTGTATGTTGGATCTTGTCCATTGAATGACACCTGATACCTCATATAATTGAGCAAGAATTGTATGCTGCTATTGTTGGGGTTTGTACTTAATAACAGGTAACACACGCTTACATGTAACTTGCTCGAAAAGTTGAATATTTCCCTCCAAACAACTTTTACTGTGACAACATCTGTAAACACACGCTATCTCCTTGTCACTTCTCTATGGGACAAAAGAATACGGAAGATGATATATTTGCACACACTGAAATGGAGCAGTATACCCAAAAAACATGCCAAATTTAGCTATATGCACAAATACCCCTAAGGAGTAAGAACCATCCCTGAGAAATAAGACAAAGATGTCACCCAACAATTTGGCCTCTCTGTTTTGTACCTGATATTCCATAATCTCATAAAGCAAATCTAGATTACTGAATGGTTTGCAGGTGAAAAGCCCAGTGCTAACTACCGTTTAAATATTTAAATAATAAGTCCTCCATTGCATTAGATACAAATCTGTTTTCTGTCAACATTCAGGCACTCCAACCTAGGATTTTAAAAAGAAATATCAGTTAATCGTGAATCTATCTCCAGGCGGTATGAGCCTCTCTAATGTGTAATTTCAGGAAAATTGCCACAGGACTAATGTGTATCCAGCACTGAAGCATGTAGCGTTCTCCGTGAGATTCGGTGTGATAGAAAAGTGGAAATAAAACCTTCAGTCTCTCCAGGAGGAGGTACATTAGTGTAGTGGTTGGCCATTTTTAATATAATTTGATATCTTGTAAATGCGTAAGAGTACTGAGAATTAGTAGTCTGTTTTTCTTGTGTTGCAACAGGAGGACAGGTGGTTTTCTAGCTCTTCTCCAGGTGAGACCCAGTTTTGCTGGCAGCAGTGGTATTTTAAGAGAGGAAATAGTGCTGATATTTCCACATTTTTATCTGATTACAATAGCTATTTAACAAGATTCTTTACACCCTCAGTCAGGAATGATGCTAGCTACAATCTATTCATTAAAACTGGAAGGATTTGGGTTTCCTTGGAAGAATTTTGGTCAACTGTCAAGTGAGTGGTCAGTAGGGATACTGGATACTTATGACAATATTCAGCTTCTAACTATCAGGGTCAAATTCTGTATTGGATTGATAAAATTAAGAGCATAAGGCTGTAGAATTCAATGTAGTAATAAAATTCGTTGCCTTTGATATCTGGAAAATTATGATAGCCAAGAACATTTTGAATATATACAATTAAAACTTTTTGGCTTTGGAAAACAAGATTTGCTGCTATGGATCAGCATATGGTTTACTGTTCCATTTGAAGTAGTTTGATTTTCAGCTGGTTTAATTCAGAGACTATCACTGTATTAAAAAAAAACCCCTTGTTCTAAAAAACCTTTTCACCTAATTATGATTTACATGCCTAATGTAATTAATGTAATAACACAGGTAATGTTTCCCACAAACATCCCAGGAATGGTATTATCCATTTATTTCTTTTTTGGTATTTACTCTTTGCATCTGTGTCCTGTTGATTTTCCTGTTATTTAATTTTGTACTCTCTTGGAGAATAACTTTCCATTACAAGAAATACCTTGCATACATATTATGCTATGTAGTCCACTCATTAAAGAATCAGTAAGCTGTTTTCTGTATTGTAAATAGCTTGTTCAAAGTAGGAGCTTGCAAAATTAATAGTAAGACATCTCCAGTCTGTTTTTTCTGTTTCCCCAGATATAAAAGGAGCAGCTGGATAGAATCTGTCTGCCATATTAAATAACATCCCAGTAGGAACTGCTTCTCTCTCAGAGAAAAGTCTAACACTGAAAGACTTACCAAAATGTGCAGACTGTAGATTCTACTTTACCTTTTACTTTAATTCATCCTATAGGTTAAGTCCAGGTATATGTTGCTACTTTTCTACATATGATTTTTAATGAATGTATTTTTGAGTATTTAAATTAAAACCTAATAAATGAAAAGGAACATTAGATTTTTCAAAGGAAGGATGTAAAACTCAAGTCCTGAATTCTGAGTTTTAAACTCCTCTGGGAGGGATGAAAATCCTATAAAAATATTTTTCTTGGTGGTTACAATGTGCATGTTCACATATTACGTATGAAGGTAAAAGCAGTGCATAAGAATTTTCCAAAGAGCTCTGTGCATGATGAATCTGCAAATTAGATGCAAGTTATTTGTTTTATTTAAATTGTATAGCCATTTGTCACATAGCTTGGAAAAAAGCTGTAAGTTAGAAAGGGTATGTTGAATTTTACACGGCTTAAAATATCTGAAGAGCATTCTGTTTAGGTGACATCTTCAACTATTAAGTACAAGGTACTCATCATCTGAGTGCCAAATATAAAATGTTAAGACAGCTATTTGGCATGTTGGCCTGTTACATGTACTTTTTCTAAAATTTATGTGATAATACTTGTTAGATTTTTAAAGGTTTTCCTTTGTTTTGTAATAAAGATTTGTTGGTGATTGTATTTGGAAGATGTTTGTGTAGGTGTACACAGACACACACCCTTAGACATATGTATAAAATAATGAGGTAACAGTTTATACAATAGTGAGCTATTTACGCTTAAATGTTGGTTACAGATTCATTTTGCTGTTTGACATCATTATGTTTGTATGTTTAAGCCACGAATAATTCTTCTTCCATAGCTAACTAAGACTACATTATTAAAAGAATTAAACAGTGGAAAAATAGAAGTAGTAGTTGACCAGAAGTTCACCTTGGTGAGTTAAATTCTCCTATTTAACTTACATCCACTCCACTGTGAGGGGATATGAACGAACTTCATGCAAACCTTTTCCTGCACTATACCTGCAGGAAAGCAGTTGTTGTTATTACGGGTTTCAGCTAATCTAAGGGTAGGATTTTGTCCAGTAGATTATATTGCATCTGTGCATAATTGCCATATCAGGGGCTGCTCCTAGAAGCTGCCCCAGGAGACCAGACACCACCAAGGGGACCCCTTGCAAACTGATAGAGGTACAGAGTCTGGTCTGGCAGACATGAGCCATGTATGCTGAGGCCAACCGAGATGTGGCATCAAGAACCGGGTCAAGGTATCTTGTACTGCGTTGCCTTGGTCTGGCATGGAGGTATGTCCATGCCTTGAAGAGAAACCCGCCAGTCACTGAGGAAAGGCCAGGGGGAAGACTCTCATGAAATCGTAGAAATGAAGGGAACGTGTTACAGAACTGATTCCTTTTTCATTCTGGGCCTTTCTTAAGATGATTGTACAGGATTGTACTCCCTCCCGTTTGCTTTATTTTTCTTTTGGAAAGGAATCTTGAAAAGGAGTGAGCAAACACATACTATCTTCCGTGAGGGAGATGAGTAAAATGCATGTGCCCACAGGATGGGTTACAAAGACAACTTTAACATTAGAGATAGTGCAGGTTCCAGTGATATTCCCTGTACAGCAAATGAGAAATTATTCTGGCATCTGCAGTTCCTGTAGTAATAGAAGAAGCTTATGCAGTAATGAACTCTGTTATTTTTGTTTATTTTTATTGTTATCATCCATAACAAGAAATACTGGGGCCTGTCCCCATTTACTTTCCTGCTCAGAGTACTGTAGTTCAGTGCAAGAACGCTACTCAAAAGCATATGGAGAAGAGGTTTAATCCCACAGTCGTGCAAGTTACTGCTCTAGAAAATGATGTGTAGTCTAGTTCATCACAAAGGAAAACATGAGTTAGTCATATTCAAATGTATCTGTGATGAATACTGTATGTCGCTATTGATCTATAACGTTTTAACAGAAAGTAAGAGAAGCTATTGTAGTAATTGAGGAAACAGCTGATTTTCCTAAATTTTTTTCAGCTGTTCCTTACCAATGTACTTGGCATTGGACCTTAAAACTTTCACTTCTGATATAGAAAGTGTAGGGGAAAATGGAATCTGCCTGATAGTCTGGCTGATAACTTAGTTTAGAAAACAATCCTTTTCATCTTTTAATTAATAAGATCTGATTTATTCTCCAGACCATATATTTTTTCATTTGCTGCTCTTGTTTTCTGTAATCAATTCCTTGATTTTTTTCTTCTTGGAAAAAAAGTGTGGTTAGGTTATTTTTTTCCCACCATTCCTTCTGTTAACTCTAGCTTTGCCTTCATGCAAGTTACAGAGTATCCCAGAAGGTCTTGACTAATTTCAGTAACTAAATGATCTCTGAGGTGGCAGTAGCAGCATTTCTTAGTGTTCTGTAGTGATTCTGAGAAACAAGATTAAATTTAGTGCAATGATGACATAAGAACCCATTCACTGTCATGAATAGATCATATTTAAATTGTGGAAACATTTTACATTACAGGTTTATATTAACAAAGTCCAGGGTGAAGGAAATAAATTCAAAACCTGCTCTTCAAGCCTGGAAGCGTGTGTCTCAGTCTTACCTGAGGAGAGAAGGAAGCTGCTGCAGAAACTAACTTTATTCATGTGATAGAGAGTGACATTGCACCAGAGGAAAAGGGTCATCACTCCTGAGCTTTAAACAGTCTTTTAAACATCCTACACCCAGATCTTTAAGTGATTTGGAGCTAAGGTTGCAGAACTGACCTTAATGTAATATTCTGGAGGGAACTGGCATAGCTAGTGGTGATAGATTTGACATATTCTTGGCAGCATTTCCAACCTTTTGGCTGGAGTAGCCTGTAGAGGCCCTTCGGGAAGTGTTTGGTGGCCCCCTGTCCTGTTGTCTGACTACATATGTGGTTGTCCTGTGATCCAGGTAAAGCAGGAATCGACCATATGGCAGCCACATGCCTGTCATATGTACCTCCTGAGCCATGATGGGACATGTAAGCAGCCTCCATCATGTCACGAAGGGCATGAGCACTCCCAGCATGTGATGGATGGGAGGCCGTGGAGCTCCAGAAAGCAGGAGAAGGCAGCAAGGCAATTCCAGCAGACACAGCTGGGCCTGGGCAGTCTTTCGTTCAGAGCATCCCTTCAAATCAGACAGCATACTGCCATATTTGCTACTTGTGGTTTCTTTCAACATGATGTTTAAAGCTCAGGCAAACTGCAGTGTTACAGTTTGGTCAGACATTACTTTCAGCTGCAGATAGGCGTGTTAATTTTGTAACATGCTCTCAGAAACATCCTTGTTATCAGTTCACAGTGGTTGCCTCCTGGGTGAGTACGGTTCCCCAGTAAAGATCTAAAAAGCTCCAGGAAAAACTGGGTCCAGTGGCACAGAACATCTTCCAAAACTCTTTCCACAGCCACAATTCCAACTAGTGAATTTAGGCTAACAGCTACAGATCTTCCAATGATGTTGACTTACTTTCTAGCAGTAGCAAGCTCAATAACCCTGCTAAAGCACAATGCTAATCAGTCTCTAATCAAGTCTCTAACCAGCCTGGAAAATGCATTATCTGTTTGAAGAGCAGAAATTCATATATTTGTCATTTTTTATTTTCCTTCCTAGCACTTATAATAGCTTTTTGTTGCTATGCTCCATCTTCTATGAGAAGCCTGATATATTCTCACAGGTCTGTGCTTTTCAACTTCTTTTCCTGTATTATGAAAATGTATGAATGCTTAGTTTGTTAACAGATATAGGAAGATAGTTATGTTTAAAACACAAGTTCATATAAGAATGTTTATTTCTTGCAACACATTGTATTCTAAGGCTTTGTATCAAATCTACATGATAAGTTATCCTTTTTCTTAGAACTGTTTTAGATCAGTGCTGGTTAATAGCTGATTTTTTAGTGCTTTAGCTAATTTCTTGCATATAAGTTGTCTTTATTTCATGGGTTGCTCTGAAATAAAATTTCTTTAATGACAATTTTCCTGAGAGGTAATTTACTACCATCTCATTTTGTCTGACCTTTAAATTAGTTTTAAGCAACTACAATATTAGAACATTCGAACAAATGCAACACAGATTTATCAAAGTTATTATTCCGAACTACACTGATACCTAGATACAGGAAATGTGGTAGATCTGTGCCATAGTTTAACCCCAGCTGGCATCTAAGCACCACACAGCCGCTCGCTCACTCCCCCGCCCAGTGGGATGGGGGAGAGAATCGGAAGGGTGAAAGTGAGAAGACTCATGGGTTGAGATAAAGACAGTTTAATAGGTAAAGCAAAAGACACACACACAAGCAAAACAAAACAAGGAATTCATTCACTCCTTCCCATCGCAGGCAGGTGTTCAGCCATCTCCAGCAAAGCAGGGCTCCATCACGTGTAATGGTTACTTGGGAAGACAAACGCCATCACTCCAAACGTCCCCCTCTTCCTTCTTCTTCCCCCAGCTTTATATGCTGAGCATGACATCATACGGTGTGGACTATCCCTTTGGTCAGTTGGGGTCAGCTGTCCCAGCTGTGTCCCCTCCCAACTTCTTGTGCACCCACAGCCTACTCGCTGGCAGGGCAGTATCAGAAGCTGAAAAGGCCTTGATTCTGTGTAAGCACTGCTCAGCAACAGCTAAAACATCAGTGTGTTATCAACATTATTCTCAGCACAAATCCAAAACACAGCCCCGTCCTAGCTTCTGTGAAGAAAATTAACTCTACCTCAGCCAAAACCAGCACATTCTCCATCCCTTATTCCATACCATTTACGTCATGCTCAGGTCCCACACTATCCAATACATCCTCATTAACCACCACCCCCCTTCCCATCCTTTGGTATGATACACAGATATCATTCCCCTAGTCTATGGACCACCCCTGTGAAATGTCCACAAATGTCCACAAAATGCCCATGGAGTTCATTTAGTCCATGACTTTGATCTCCATCTGTTATGGTGGTCACTCAGGACGGGAGAGGTGGTGTGTTGCGTGGAGTTACTGGGCACCAAAGCCAGCTCAGGTCGGGTCACTTGCTGCACTTGCACTGCTTCTTGTAAGGGTTGTCCTCCATTGGTTCAGGTGGTTCCTGCTATAGTAATTCCCATAACATGCAACTCAGATCATGGTTTACAACAATTTAAAGGTATTTCCATCACAGTCTCCACCCCTGGTCCCTTTGGGCCAGGTTATACGGTTTAACATTGCAATGAACTCCTTCCCTTGGTCCTAGCCTGGCTAGCAACAAGGGGGTCCTGCTATAGTAATTCCCATCACATGCAACCCAAATGCTGGGTTACAACAATTTAAAAGTATAACATATTATTTGGAGTTCAGCATTTGATACAGGATCACACATAGGAAATTATTAGTCCAGTTCAACAAGGTGCATGTTAGTAGTGGTATTGCAGAACAGAATGGAGCTGAATAAAAAAGAGATGACAACAGGGTATGTTAAATGGAGAACTGTCACACTGGAAGGAAGATATCAGCAGAATTTTTCAAGGATCAATCTAGAAGACTTGACTTACTTAACATTTTAATTAATGATGTTGGCACAAAATGTAGAAGTAGAGGAATGGAATTTGGTGGTGGCAAAATATTGTGAGGCATCATTAATATAAAGGATGATCAGAATATTACACAGGAAAAATGTCCTGACCTTGAGGACTCAAGTAATAGAAATGAGATGAAATTTAAGGGTATGGATGGCACTTAAGGGCTGCTAAAAAGAATTTCTGCTAGAGACTTATCAGTTGAAAATGACAGAGGAGGCAAAAGACCTGTGTGTAACAATCAGTCATAGAATAACTATGAGTCACCAATGTGATACAGCTGTGAAGAAAGCGATGTGATCCTAGAAAGTATCAAATGAGATATTTCCTGCAGAGACAGGAAAATGTTAATGTCGTAGCAGCACTGGAGAGCTTGCTTTTGAAAAACTGGCTGCCCGTTTTTAAGAAAGATGAAATCCAAGTGGAGCAAGTGTTAGGAAGGACTATAGGGATGATTAGAATGATACAGAAGCTTATGTTGTGCAAACAAAGTAAAAGGTTGTGGCTTGTTTAGTCCACTAGTATAAGGTTGAGAGGAGACTGGATGGCTGTCCGCATGCTTTTCAGGGGAGGAAGCAGCAGCATGGGAGAAAAGTGGCACTTGACACTAAAACAAATGGATATGAGACTGGAAATTAGAAGATTTCTAGTTGTCAGATCAATGGGATCCGAATCAGTAGTAGCAGTGGAGGAAGAAATGGACCAGTTTTAAGACAGAGCTCAGTAAGCTTGTGGAAAAGATTATATGATGTGATTTGCTGAGTCGTTAGGGGACTAAATCTGCAGATTTATGAGGTCTTATGTTCTTCGTTGTTGTTAATCACCTATGTATGCATCATATGTGGCACAGCTTGCTTAGACCATGTAGGTTATTTATCTTCAAATTGATACTGAACAGCAAGATGCAACCTTTGCTTGAGAGGTATCCTCATTCATACCTAAAACATTGCTCAAAAGTACTCAGACTCAGAAGATTTATGTATTTATTAGAGGTACTTTAGATTGTACAAAAGCTGGATTGTGTTCTAAAAAAATTATGGAATTGTTCTCATTTATGTTAAGGCTGCATTACATAATTTTGGCAAAGGAAACACAAAATGGGTGTAAAGAAAACTGCTGGGCTGCTAAGAGGACATAAAACACCTTTAATACCAGTAAAACTCAGGTCGTCTTTGCCGACACAAGTGCAAACCTTAAAAAATATGAAAAACATAGTGTCTGCTCTATGTTTTGTATGTTCACTTCACAACTAATTCACTGGAACAGTGTGGTAGTAGGTTTTACTGAAGTAAGAGGTTGAATTTGGCTCAGAATATAAAAGGAAATTCTTGGAGGTTATGATCCTTGCAATGTGAATTCCACCAGTAGAAATTCAAATGTACATCATTTCTAGCAGGATAATAAAAGTGAAGGTTCTGGGCAGCTAAAAATGTTGATTTTTAGATGCCTGTCAGTAGCAATTAATTATACAGGAAAGTTTTCCTATTAAAAATATTTGTAATGGGATAAATTATTTTCTGACTTGAGGAATAAAAGTAATTTAAAAATTTATGCAAGAAAAGAAAGGGGCTCTGGCGAACAAAGCAAGTCCAGGTTATCTAATTTCAACTGTGAAGTAGTTCTTCACAGTACTCCCCTACAGTAATGGATTGGGGGGGAAGGGCATATCTTAATAGAGCACTTTAAATGACAAGAGTTGTTATTAAAAGACAGTAGAAGAAAATTCTTAGGGGGGAGCATCTTGGGTTTGCCTGGCTCACGCTACTGGAGAATACTTGTCTACCTTGAAAAATATTTTAGTGTTACGGTTACAGAACCCTCTGGGCTCTCTTCAGTGCAAAGTATCCACTGCTTTACCATTACGGACATTGCAGAAGGTTGTGCATCGGGTTCTGCAAAAAAACAGTTCTTCCAGTATAAACACCCTTTTTGCAGAAAGTTGAAACAAAAAAAGAATGCAGTACACTGACATGTTGCTAAGCAGAAAAAAGGACATATGTCAAGAACCATCTATGTCTTTTGTATTACTATACTTCCTTTCCTCACACCTTCATCACACAAGCTGTTACAATTCTTATGTACCCATAATATAGAGAGAAAATGACGCAGAAGCTAGTTTTTCCTCCATTTCTTGTCCATTTCCTTTTTTAAAGATCTAGCGTTAAAGACAGGTCCCTGGGGGGTCTAAGCTGGTTGAGACATTACTAGTTTCAGGTCAGTCCAGGGCTTTAGGTGTTTTCAGTGTAGCTGATTAATTCATTAGTTGATGGGCATCATGTTGTAGTCTTTTGGGCCTGGGTTACTCTCAGAAATGAAAGGAAAATCTCACCAAAAGGGAGAATACTAACCTTAGAAATAAAATTGGCCTCTCTAGACCATGAGGAGGTCAGCAGTATTCTGCTGCTTTGCTTTGGCTGGGGTAGTTAGACCTGCAAAATGGTGACTGCCAGAAGAAAAGAGGTAATTTGAAAACATTACCAAGCAGGAGTTTTGAGATGGCTTGCACTGACCACTAATTTATGTTGCTGACCACGTCTCTTATTCACTGAAGTAGGTATAGTTGCTTCCTGGCAAGTTTTCACTGAAAAAGCATTAAGGTCTCCCTCTTGCTCTCCTGCAAACATTTATTTGTGTGAGTAGTTTCAGTGACATGTATTTGTAAAGTGTCTTGTATTAAAGACCTTTTGCTAATTGATTATATTTTTTGCAAGGATGTATTTTATGGTAATGACATTCTATGATTTTAAAAGCATTTATTTACGGTGAAACTATCACAGAGCACTTTCAGGACATACTGTCTTCCTGATAACAAATGTCTCCTGAAATGAGAAAGAGCTTTTCTTAATTTAAAATTTCATTATTGGGATTATTTTTTATTATTACAGCTATTTAATAATCTCTTCCAAGTAGTTTCATATTTTCAAGGTCAAGATTTTTTAAAAGGACTAATGGGACCCAAATTTCTTTTCACTTCTATCAGACCAACTGTGATGAAGTAATGGTGTTCTGCAAGTTGGCACTGGAACAACAAATTATACATCAGCCAGGATTCATCAGCCAGGGCACATACCTTTTTCCCTATATGCCCTATGACTATATGACTAATAAAATGCCTATTTTTATTGTGTGTGGTCCAGCTTCAGAATAATAATCACCCCTGAAGATTAAATTAATGAAAAATCAATTTAGCAATCAAATATTTCAGCCATAGTGGGTGGCTGAGTTAAGAAAGTATTATAAGCTGAATGTAATTTGTTCAGTCATATAGGCAGCTGTTGAATTCCTTATTCAGCCATCAATTACTACAAAATGGTTAGCTGAAATTACAATTAAACAATGGTTGCAAACCACACTGTTAGAGCACAGTCACACGTGGAAACAGCTGGTTATTTTAAAAGTGACCATTCTTGCTGCTTGCTACTGCTCTTCCTCTGGAGGTGACTGACCTCAGAGGGGGGCTTTTGTCACGCGCTGCCTTGCCAAGTCATCTTCAGCCACCACCAAGCCCTCATTTGGAGTAGGAGCCATCATGAGGGCTGTTGTGGTGTCTCCCTGTGGGCTTGCAACTCCCAGCAGGATGACAGCAAGCAGCTAAGGCTGGTCACATCTTATATTGCTCCCGCTCTGCCTATCGCGTGGGTTTGCCTGTGAGCACGGGCCTTCGCTCACATGAAGAAGTCGTCCTTAACCCCTTTCATGGTGATACATTTATAACGGCATGCTTCATGCCTGTATGCAAAGAGGGATAAGCTTTACCTGAATAATATCTGTTTACCTGCTACTTCTGTGACTGCCCTTGGAATGTTGCTGCTGTAAGTATTTCAACAATATTTACTGTCCTACAATTATACTTCTGTCAAACTGTGTAGATTCGGAACTAGGCTGTAAGGTGGTATTTTCAGTGAAAGTATTTGCAGTAAGCTTTCTGTTTCAATTTCCCACATGTTCAGTACCCATCTTTATGACATGAACAAAAACAATTAATTGCTTCTTGATGAAATAATTGCCCCCAGTTTACTGTGCACCATAGGACATTATAGAAGACATGGGAGAGGCTTCGAAATTTGCTCTCAAGATTTTCAAGGGAAAATGATGATAAATTAAGCAAGACTTTGGGGCTCATCATAAGCTTGTGATTCCATTTCAAGGCTCAACTTCTCACAGAAAAGCAGTGACATAATAATGCGGGTCAAGTCTTTCCTTTTTATTTATGGTACAAGGGTTTTTTAGTACTTACCATCTCTCTCACAGAGCATTATATGCTCGCTTACATATTTGGGGGAAAGGTTGTTCTCTGCAAGCTTATCTGTTGCAATATTTCCAGGTATCCTGTTTTAAAACATTTGCTAGTAGGCATAAGTATGCAATGCACCATGAACAAATACCAAAAGAAATCTCATAAAAACTTATCTTGTGTATTGAAAGAGGATGTGGGTTCAGATGTGCTCCAACACTGCACCACTACTCTGTCTTTTTAGTAGTTTTACACGTAGGCGTTTGCTATTAGGTGTTTGCTATTGTTAAAAGTGACAGCTACATCCCCCTCTTTAGGCAAGCCTTTTAAAAATAAGTGTGATTTACATGTGGTTTGCATATTTTAATTTGTAATTTGCATATGCTAATTGACAGTGCATTGCAGTGACAAATGGTATTGCATGTAGTCAGCCTAAATTGTAAGGAGTTACAGGCAAGTTTGTCTATTCAAAGGCAGGTTCCCTTCTGTATCTCAGCAAAGACTGAACTGCTGTTGACTCTCCCCAGTGGTGCTGAGGAGGGGTTCTGTATTGCACGCTCCAAAAGCATAAGTAAATAAACACAACGGTCTGTTTCCTATTTTCAAAATATATCTTGCAACTCTGGAAGAGAATCATCCCTTGCTATCAATGTCTTTCATGACAGTAACTTTGTGCCAGTTCATGAGAGATTTGCTCTTAAAATGAGCCTACATTTCTGAAACTTGTTCAGGTAATGAGGATCTTAACTTTACCGGTAAAACCATAGATGAAGTAAATGTCTCTTGTAACCACGCAGAGGAGTCAGGAAGCAGAACTGTGGCGTAGAGTGAACCAGATGAACACACCACTTTGTAGCATGGACTGTCATGCCACGGAAAACGCCAGTGCTGCAACATGAGATTCATTTCTGCAGATCGCCAAGGTGTTTTCCAAGAACAAGACAGATCAGTGGGATACTCAAAAATATGTATTGGAGGAAACATCCAAGTTTTTGCTCAAAAAGGTGTTAGATACAAAAGGACACAGTAGGGAATAACTCCTTTAATGATATTTAGGTTGCTGAATATTGCAACAGTTGACCCATACTGGAATAATCTTATAAAGGGAGCCCACTGGGATCCTTCTGCTCTGTAGCAGACACACTGGCATCAGTTTATACATTTTCTAGGCCACTACGTTTCAAACAAGAGCAGATTCATATTACTACTGTCAGTGATGCATTGAGAAAAAATAGTGAAAAAGACAAAAAGAAAACCTGTATAATTTTCCATTACAGTGACACCAATGTGGTATCAATAATAGGGATCATCCATCGTGCAGTAGTGTATTCCTGTGGTTAGCAGATATGCAAGGGGCCAATGACTCTTACCTTCAACATATCTAATGTTGCCGGCAGACCAGTTTTTATTCGATGTTTTAGCAAAACTCCTGCTTAGTATCACATTTAATAAAGACAATGTAGTAATTCCTGGTAAATCTAGGAGAATGATTCATAGATGGATAGGTAGTTGGAAGAATCCCTCATAATTGTCATCTCACTGTGCCCATTAAGAAACATCCATTGGCAGTCACTCTCTTGGGACCAGTTTGCAAACTTGTCAGGGAGCACTGCAACATTTGCCTAAGATGTGTCATCCCAACATACCACGGTCGGTATAGTGAGTATGGCATATGGGAAGGAGTTGATTATTCCCCCTCAGTTGGCTAGTTATATAAAGGTTAGGTATTTCAAATAAAACACTATAGAATATACCAAAATATTCTTAAATTCTGGAATCACTGGGGAGACAAAAAAGACACCCACAACATAGATATTGTCTTTTTTTTTTTTTTTTTTTTTTTGTGATACTGGAGTGTAAACATACAAGTTTCTCTGAAAAAAAGTAAGAATTTTTCTTGGTTTCTGATCGCATTTGGTTAAAATTTACTCCTTATAAAGTAAACACCACTTTTTCTTGACACTGTTAAGAATGTCATTCCTCAAGTGTAACTTGTAGCTCTGATGCAGTAAACAAAAATGTTGTTTTGTTAGTACTACCATTTGCTCTTAAATCTTCTCACAGTTGCATGAAAACCTATGTTCTGAAATTCAACCATTCCCATCACCTTTCTTGAGATTCTGCAGTTTTGTGTGCATTTATCACTACTCAGAACATACGGAGCACCGATAACTTAACAAACAAGTGGCAAACACAGATTCTTCAATGGAAAGGCTTTGGGTGACCTTCTTGTGAGTGCCTTCCATGTGAGTACCCCTTTGAAGGACACTGAATGGAGCAGACAGCTTATGGCATGGGAGAGTAAAATGTGAATGGGATGACATACAAGTGATGAAACTCGGGGGAAAAAAGCAGGTGGAAATAACAGAGGAGGAGCAAAAGTTCAGCTCCCCTACGCAGCATCCCCACGCAGAGCGAAGGCTTCCTGTGAAGTTGCCTTTTTGGGGGTGTAGCCTGCCATCTGCCTCAGAAGTGGTGGATTTTTAGGAGAAATTAAAGGTGAGAAATGTCACTCAGAGCCACTGCTTGTGACTACGCTGCACACCAGCTCATGGGAATAGCTCTGGGAAATCAAACTAATGCTGCTTTGCCGGCACAATGTGCGTATGGTTAGAAGCTCCTGTTCCACCCCAGTAGGATATTGCGTGAGTGTGTAGGCATAGAGGATTAGCCTGAAGAAATTCAGAATCATTTTGCTAAATGTATATTGCTCCTGGAGGGGGCACGTTATGTAGACACAAAGAACATACTGTAAGAGAGGGTTGATATTTTCTTCTCTCGGAAATACAGGTCCCTATATACTGATAAGAGTTTCATCTGCAGTAACAGGTGAGATTCGGTTGCACAGTGTGGCAAAACAAAACCACCCCATGAATCTTTTCTGCAGTTATGTGACATGCATTGTGTTATATTGTGCAGTCAGTGTGGGCACCTACTGGGTATGAAGCGCAGGGGAGAAGTGTCTTTAGTATCCCATTGTTTGCTGTGAATTGTTTTCTACATTAACTTGCATACATTCAAATATTTAATGAGTTAGTTATAAGTTCCAAGCCATAGCTCAGACCATCAAAGTAATTTCACTCTTTTCCAATGGCAGGCAAAATAGCCATCCCTTTCTAAGAACCCCATGCCTCCGAAGTTCTTGCAAAGACAGGAAACAAGAAGAATTTCAGGCCCAAAAGCCTGTGAGAATAAACTCCCTCATATCATTTTTAGCACTTCCTAACTCTAACCAGATGTGAGGTATGCAAGAATAACCTTTTAATTTCTATTTCTAACTGTGCTGATTCTAGGAACAGGAGGATAGGAGGGATGTGGATAAAGTACTGTATAAAATACAAGAGTGCTGATCCAAAAAAAATTTTAAATGTCATGTTCAGTCCAAGATTTGTGCAGAGGTTTGGGAACAGCTCTTATTTGTCTAAATTGCTTTCCTTATGCCTCACTGTGGGCAATTTTCCCTCCTTTTCTATTTTTTTGTATCAAAATGACATTTTAGTTTTGAATTAATCCACAATTTTGCTGAAAAAAAATATATAGAATTCAGTTTCTATTAGCGAGTAGTTGCAGAGCAAAGACCATGTTTTCTGAGGTTTTCAAGCTGCGTGCAGTGTGCCTTATTGACATGATCCAGACACACAGGGAGGAGAAACAGGGCAGCTACCTGTCCTGCATCAGAGTACGGCACTCCTCTTCTGCCCTTACCTCTTAGATGACTAACTCCACAAAAATGAAGATAATTTTCTTCAATTCTTCATATCATCATGCAAGCAAAATTCCTGCTGTTTAAGTGGAGATCCATGAGCGACCAGGATTTGTCCTTGAATAATGTCTGAAGTAAGATCAGGATTAACAGGGGGAAAACTCATCTGAAAATATTCATGTATGAGTGTAGTGAAGGAAGACTGACTTTAGGCGGAGATATTTTTCTATGGTTATGGTGAAAAAATGACTTTGTAGGAGTGTTACTTTCTATTACTCTTCCGTGTAATGGATGCCCAAAACATAACAACTTTGGACTGGCATTTTCTGCATTTTATTCCAGCACCTTTTTTATTTGTCTTATAACAACAGTATGAATTGGTTCCTACCAAATACTATATGGGGTTAGGCTTTGTAAACAAATAAGTCAGCTAACTATTCACTGCGGTAATCGCCACACAAATTTGTTTCCAGATCCTGAGTTGAGTTTGCAATGCTGCTGTGAAATACGTGCAAATTATTTGAAAGCCAGGGGGATATTTCAAATGTGTATGTATACAACAACATATTTACATGTTTACATTGCAAAGTTGAGTATTTTATTTTTTTTATTCAGAGTCCTGTTTGAGCATAACGAGTGTGAAAGATACCAAATTAAGTTGGCTTTCCCACATCAGGTGATTTCTGTACATTTTTCAAATTTGGTAGATTTTGAAAAAATGTATTTGATTTGTCAAAGAAGTATTTTGAATTAGATAGTCATATTCATGTTAAGATATCAGAACATCGAATTATTGATCTGGATCATTCTCCCTGATGTCAACAGGGATGCTTATTGGCAGTGTTGCACTGTAACCCCATCAACACTGTGGAAAGATAAATGTTATTCCTAAACCTTTAGAGAAGAACTTCCCACCTTGAATTTCTTCAGTCCTGTAAGAAAATACGTTCCAAGAGAAATTTTTTTATATGTTTCCAGTCTGGGATCATAGTTCATATGTATTTTTCTGTAATTAAATTAAGAGTTGTTAGGTTGATATTTGGAGCATGGGGTTCCCTGCAATCTCATTGTACTTGGACATTAATAGCTATTAGTAGCCGTGACTTCCATGTGTAACTGAATGCGACCATCACCTTCGTAGCTTTCCACCTGTTCATTTTTGGAAGCAGGTATGATGGACCAGGGCGAGAATCATGTCACACTTGTCCTTTTTTTTCCCATTTTTTTCTTAGGTTTTTAATTTGGCTGTTGTCAGGCACAGGTGTTGGTCTGGGTAGGCATTTGGGTTGATCCTGTGTGCTGTTGTTATGTTTTATGTTCAAGGGGTCCCTGAAGCTGTCCTGACAGTGGCAGTTCAGCATTGTCACGGGAAACTGCATCTTACCTGTAGCGGTTCCAGAAATCACAGTGAGTCGTTGTAGCAAAAATATATCAAGAAGATGACATAATGACTCTCTGTGAAATGTGGAAACAATGTATCATACAGCTAAAAGGACAGAAAACATAGGAAGAGGCTATTTTAACTTCGGCAGAGATTTGTTACAGCACTTATTACTGATGTTACCTTTTTCAAGTTAAGAGCATTCTGCATTACTTGCTGCATAAAATTTTATTAAAAGCTACGTATAACGTGTGTTCTGATGGAAGCTTATAAACCTGTTACATTGCTTGCCCTTTTCTGAAAGTGGTTCTTTATTATTTGACGTTATTTTGTCAGACATCTGATTTGTATAGCTGAACACAGGGCACTTGCCTTCATTTTAAGGGTAATAAACAAGCTGCACTTTGAAAACCAACAAAACATTTTTAAATGGTAGAATATTTTCCTAATTATTTTGTCTAGTGTGTTGAATATCTTTTTACTTTCTCTGCAGTTAGCTTCCATGAGCTTGAAAGAGAAAGAGAAAGAGAGTGGGAAAGCAAGCTTTGCTGCAGAAAAAAAGAAATCAAAGCCAACCACCAACGGCTTTTTGAAAAAGAGTGTTCTGGTTGTTATAAAACATGTATATAACCGACAACTGATGTTATCCACTGGTGAGATATTGTTCATACGTCTACAGCATAAAATTACCAGAAAAATCATGCTGGTTATCAATCCACATGTGCTCAATGCAGTTTGAGGATTTTGAGAATGCCGTGTGTATCTTTTATCATATCACCGTAACCCCTCACCTCCCACCAGTTCTCCAGACACACTCCCCACTACGTTATGTCCCTTTTGATGCATGTATCGACACATTTCACCTCTGATATTTTTCACCTGAATGTGGACCGTGCTGTGATGCTTGACTGACAGTGCTTGAGCACTAAGTCCTGTGTTCAGGGAAGGGACTATCTTTCTCCTTCACATTGCCTACCCGTGGGCTTCAGTCTTGCCATGAAAAGAAGTCTTCCAGTGTTGAGGAGGTCAGCTATGCCTATATGGCAAATGCTTTTACGAGCCTGTTCTGCCCACACGCCGAGCTGACCAGATGCTGTGTGGCCATTTTCATCTGGCTCAGGGCCCAAACAAATATATCCTGCCTCTTCACAGGGTTTACTTGCTCAGACGTGATGCCACGCTATGCAAACATGTAGCTTTTGGGTTACTTGGAGTGTCAGCAGAACAAGTTGGTGTCTGCCTACAGTATGTTTTATAGACACATTCATGGCTATGTTTACACGGTACTAACCGCAGTGAAAGAGTAGCTTTAACTAACTTAAACTAGCTGCCATAAGTACTGTTAGTAGCTTTCTCTCAGCAGAAGGGAGCTTGTGGAGAGCTGCAGAAAACATCAAAGAAAGATAAATTCTGCCTGAGCTGAGCCCTGTGAGGTCCCAGCAGCCTGTGCTTGTCCTCAGGCTTCTCATCAGGAATGGTGTCCTCAGGCTTCTCATCAGGCTGCTCATCAGGCATGGTGGTGGTGGTGTGAGGTGCTATTCTGGCAGATACAAGCTGGACTGAAACCAAAAATAGGATTTATCAGAATTGGAGCTAATGAAAGGTGTATGTTGCTGCTGATTTTACCTGGATGTAAATCAGGAGTTTTAGAAGTGAAAAAGCTATCCACTACACATGGTACTCTGTCTCAGTCACTCACAGCTTCTCTTTTAATGTTTCTAAGGGTGAATGGGACCTATGCATTATTCAGATCAGTACTTTGTCAGTTGTTTACTGTTCCCTCATATAGGCTGTAAATGTTTAATAGTATTTCTAGAATACACGTAAGATTTTTTTTTTTTTTCTGCCTCAGCTTCCCATCTCAACATGGTTCAGAGGACAGAGTGGAGATCAGAAACTGGTAGAATTATGTTTGTAGACATCTGTCTTCAGAACAACTTTTCTCCACTGAATATAGCACAACAGGTCTTCCTACACGCTTTTGTGTAGGAATATTCACACAATAGCTTGAATATTTATACAGTCTGGGGAGGGAAGATGCCCAGCATAATGGCCAAGTTCTTTGCAGGTGGTAATTGGTGTGGTTCCAGTGACTTGCTTAATTTTCATGGAACTGTTTGGATTCAGATCAACAAGAGATTAATCGAGTTGATTGCTGTGAAATGTGTGCCTTGGTCAGTTAACCCACCACCAGCACGAACATGCCACAGAAAGGCAGACACCCATTTTATGCAGCAACTAAGCTTTGGATTTGAGCTCTCTGTCTAGGTTCTGCCCCAGACCAGCTTGGGTACCTGCATAAAAGAATTGTGGCAGTATGTGAGGGTATGGCCAATATGACTTTATCTTAATGTAATTTTGCTTGTGCTGTTTCATGTCATGTTTAGTATTCTGCTAGGTCAGATGAAGTCAGGGGTCAGGGGTGTGCTTGATTTAATACAACTGGATGGTTTACCTGTTTTTTGTCTGTTCCTTTTGGTGTCCTGTCATTTGAATTTTATGTTTTTGCCTTTATTTCTTGAGATGACTTTCCTGGGTATCATTTTCTGTGCTTTGTTGGTCCTTTATGCTGGTACAGATTGCATTTGTTCATCTAAAATGCCTGTCCTGCACAACTTCCATCATTTTTGCGTTCTTAGATTTTGTCATTTTCTGCTTGAGTTTGGTTGTGTTTTGTTACGTTTTGACAGTGGTTTGTCATACAGCTATGAATAACCTCTTTGGCTTGCCTTTAAAACTTTCTTCTTTGCAGTTGTTGAACAAACTTAACTGAAATACTCTTTCTTCAAACAGAATGATTAGCACAGACAGAAGTGTGAGTGGCTGTATACTGCAGCCAGGCAAACCATTTTTTCTGGCTTTATTCACATTCAGAGTGTATATTTTTTATGCGAATTAAATATTCTCTTCGCTAAAATAGTTGTGTATAGATCTTTGCTGGGGAGTGATGGTTTTGATTTATAAGATGTGGAAGTTTTACAGGTGAAACTGGAGCTTCCTCATCTAAAGTATGTCTTTTGTCTGTGTCTCAAACACTTCTCCCCTCCAGCCTGAAAAATCAGCTTAGACCATAGACTTCCTCAGAAATGTGCCTGCCATGAGAAATCTGAATTTCTCAATGTGTGGTAAGGGTCTGGCCTGCTCTGTACTACTAGAAACCTAATTCAGTTGTTTAAACAACAAACTGTGTGGGCTCTCAGTTTTCATTTTATGATAGGTTAGCAGACTCCCCGAGTTCTTAGAGTGTTGTCACTGGATACTGAGTGAAAACTTAAAGCTTGAAGACCGGCCTGGCTGAACGGGGAGCTTTTGCTGGGACTCAGGAAAAAAAGGAGAATTTACCGCTTGTGGAAGAAGGGGCAGGCGACTCAAGAAGAGTACAGGGATCTCGTTGGGTCATGCAGAGAGGAAGTGAGAAAGGCAAAAGCCCAGCTAGAACGCAATCTGGCCGCTGTTGTTAGAGACAACAAAAAAAGCTTTTACAAATATATTAATGACAAGAAGAGAGCCAAGGAGAATCTCCATCCTTTATTGGATGCGGGGGGGAACATTGTCACCGAGGATGAGGAAAAGGCTGAGGTACTCAATGCCTTCTTTGCCTCAGTCTTTAACAGGCAGACCAGTTATCCTCAGGGTACTCAGCCCCCTGAGCTGAAAGACAGGGACAGCGAGCAGGATGAACCCCCCGTAATCCAAGAGGAAGCAGTCAACGACCTGCTACGCCACCTGGATGCTCACAAGTCTATGGGGCCGGATGGGATCCACCCGAGAGTGCTGAGGGAGCTGGTGGAGGTGCTCGCCAAGCCGCTTTCCATCATTTATCAGCGGTCCTGGTTAACGGGGGAGGTCCTGGACGACTGGAGGCTTGCCAATGTGACACCCATCTTCAAGAAGGGCCGGAAGGAGGATCCGGGGAACTACAGGCCTGTCAGCCTGACCTCGGTGCCGGGGAAGATTATGGAGCGGCTCATCTTGAGGGCGCTCACAAGGCATGAGCGGGACAACCAGGGCATCAGGCCCAGCCAGCACGGATTCATGAGAGGCAGGTCCTGCTTGACCAACCTGATCTCCTTCTATGACCAGGTGACCCGCCTAGTGGATGAGGGAAAGGCTGTGGATGTGGTCTACCTGGACTTCAGTAAGGCCTTTGACACTGTCTCCCACAGCATTCTCCTAGAGAAGCTGGCGGCTCACGGCTTAGACAGGTGTACTCTGCGCTGGGTCAAAAACTGGCTGGACGGCCGGGCCCAGAGAGTTGTGGTGAATGGAGTTCAATCCAGTTGGTGGCCGGTCACGAGCGGTGTTCCCCAGGGCTCAGTTTTGGGGCCGGTCTTGTTCAATATCTTTATCGATGATCTGGATGAGGGGATTGAGTGCGCCCTCAGTAAGTTTGCAGACGACACCAAGTTGGGCGGGAGTGTTGATCTGCTCGAGGGTAGGAAGGCTCTGCAGAGGGACCTGGACAGGCTGGATCGATGGGCCGAGGCCAACTGTATGAGGTTCAACAAGGACAAGTGCCGGGTCCTGCATTTCGGCCACAACAACCCCATGCAGCGCTACAGGCTTGGGGAAGAGTGGCTGGAAAGCTGCCTGGCAGAAAAGGACCTGGGGGTGTTGGTCAACAGCCGGCTGAACATGAGCCGGCAGTGTGCCCAGGCGGCCAAGAAGGCCAATGGCATCCTGGCCTGTATCAGAAATAGTGAGGCCAGCAGGAGCAGGGAAGTGATTGTGCCCCTGTACTCGGCCCTGGTGAGGCCGCACCTCGAATACTGTGTTCAGTTTTGGGCCCCTCACTACAAGAGGGACATTGAGGTGCTGGAGCGTGTCCAGAGAAGGGCAACGAGGCTGGTGAGGGGTCTCGAGCCCAAGTCTTATGAGGAGCGGCTGAGGGAACTGGGGTTGTTCAGCCTGGAGAAAAGGAGGCTGAGGGGAGACCTCATCGCTCTCTACAACTCCCTGAAAGGAGGTTGTAGCGAGGTGGGTGTCGGTCTCTTCTCCCAAGTAACTAGTGATAGGACGAGAGGAAATGGCCTCAAGTTGTGCCAGGGGAGGTTTAGATTGGACATGAGGAAAAAATTCTTTACTGAAAGAGTGGTTAAACATTGGAAGAGGCTGCCCAGGGAAGTGGTTGAGTCCCCATCCCTGGAGGTATTTAAGAGACGTGTAGATGTGGCGCTTAGGGACATGGTTTAGTGGGCATGGTGGTGTTGGGTCGACGGTTGGACTCGATGATCTTGGAGGTCTTTTCCAACCTTAATGATTCTATGATTCTAAGCAGGTACTGAACTATGCAGGGCCGGTGCTCTGCTATTTGTACTTGAATTTGAGGTGGTGGTTATGAGACCTGCAAGAAAGGCGCTGAGAGTTCAAGCTGACTGTGAGCCAGCAATGTGCCATTGCAGCAAAGAAGCCAACAGCCTCCTTGGCTGCATTAGGGAGAGTTTGAGGGAGATGATCCTTCCCTCAGTGCTGGTGATACACATTTGGAATAGGATATTCAGTTTGGGCTCACCGTTTAGAAGAAAGACATGGTTGTACTGGAGCGAGTCCAGAGAAGAGCCATGAATATGATTAAGGGCTTGGAGGATCTTCCATACGAGGAGAGGCTGAGAGAGCTGAGACTGTGCAGCCTGGAGAAGGGGCATCTTATCAGTGTGTGTAAATATATGATGGCAACAGAGTAAAGACGACAGAGCCAGACTTTTCTCAATGTTGCCCAGTGAAATGCAAGAGGCTCGGGGCACAAAGTGAAACACAGAAAATTACATTTAAACATTAAAAAAGCATTTTCCTTGAAGGATGGTCAAACACTGGCACAGGTTACCCAGAGAGGTCATGAAGGCTCCATCCTTGGAGATATTCAAAACCCGACTGGACACAGTCCTAGGCAACCCACTGTGTGTGACCCTGCTCTGAGTGGGGGGGATGGACCAGACGATCCCCAGAGGTGCCCTCCAAGCCCAGCTGCCATCCTGTGAAAAGTGATCTTGGACTCTGCCACTTGCTCTCCACATCCCCTGGTCCACACTGTCTTAGCCTGAGGCTGAAATACTCTAGATCTGAAGACTGTCTGAATTTTGTAGCGAGCAATTCTTTAAAGACTGGTAGAATGTTGCCAGTATAATAAGGAAAGGGTTGGGAGGAAATTTTATTGTAATAGGTAGGCTGGCTAAGCCTTAATGAAAAACTATGCTGATGCAGTTTAGCTTTCTACTGAGACACACAGAGCTTTTTATAGTTGTTTTCTGACTATTTTAACCAAAATTAATTGCAGTAAAACACTTTCTCTTCAGAAAGACGATGGATTTAAGACTGAGTTGCAGATTATGTGTCTACGAGAATAAGGGTCATAAGGTGTGGGGAGTTAAGCTGAGGTCTCATTGTCATGAAGTTTCTGTTACTTGTTCTTGACTCAAGTGTGTTTTAGACAATTGAAGTGCTAGTTACAGACTTTCAAGAAAAGGAAATACACTGTCAACTGAATCAAAATTATACAGGCAAATCCTCACTGGGGTAAAACATTGTTAGAAAATAATTATTGGAGAAAAGGCAGAGTCAAACCTAACACAATGTTTGAATTACACAGGATAGAAGGAACTGGAGAGGGAAACCTAGCCATTTACGATTTTATAAGCTTTAGTATTTTGGGTTATAGCGTTTAACTGTAGGCAATATTATTGACATACATAAAATAAATAAGATATTGCAGATACCATGAAAGTATCATGGATCAAAACAAAAACACCCCAAAACTTTGGGTTCTGGATGTGGGAAGGATTCAGGTCACTCAGTCACAGTGCTGAATCCATGTTACTCATCCCACTTTGCAGTTTTGTTACAAAATTGAGAACAAAGGCAAAATGGTTGGAAACCTTAGATTTCCCCAATTTCCATGAAGTGCTAAGTAGATCATTAAAGATAAAAACAAAATTGTAAGGACGTGGGAAGAATGTATAAACGGCTAATTTTACTCCTCAAAAAGCTGTGCTTTATTAGCAATATGGAGGTAGTACTTCCACTGTTTTCCAAACTTGGAGTTTAAAATCTGTAATGTCTGTAGATTATACAGATGTTTTCTGAATGTTTAACTACAATATAGTATACTACTGGTACACTACTATTAATAGTACACTAGTATACCATAGTATATTATTATTATTACTACTGTTGTAATAGATTTTAAATCACACATTTAATTTTACTTAATATTTAATTTGTATAAATAACTAGACATTTCCTGTAAGTGGAAATTAATTATATATTATAATTTTTATTCTCTAAGTAGTCTAAATGATAGGAGCCCAACCTTACCCGCTAGATAGGGAGAAAAAAAGGACAGGTGTGTGTGTGCCAGATTCTGCCTTGGATACATGTGGGTGGTTTAATCAACATGGCCCACACGTCTCTGAGATAGAATTTGGTCTTATTAGACTGTCTTTTCACTGCCTTTCGTGCCATACTATCAAATCTAACAGTAGCTTTTCCTGGGAATTGACAGATTCATGCTGTCTGGGTTTGAATCCACTCACCAGATAAGGTCTTGTAAAGGTGGAGGGGCATTCTCATGAGCAGCCTGCCTTGCAGCTCTTCCAGAGAGCAGGTCACAGTACTGAAAACTGGAGCTTTACTGTTGTCCAGCTTCATGGAGGGATCCCTCCCTCCACGTCCCAGCCAGATGGACTGTGTCTGGGAGGGAACACACCTGATGTGCTATTTCACTGGGACAAATTCGGGCAAATAGAAGTATAGGCAGAATAACAGCAATGACATCACTATGTAACTCCATGAAGTTTTGCTTTGTGTGTACTGATTCGTTTATTTCAGTTACAAAAACATATGTAAATGAACATGCCAAGCTCTGGCCCACACAGATGTCAGTTAGTCATGCCTGAGAAGTCAATTAACAATTAACAGAAAGCTCAGCCTTTCTTCTGCGGTGCTTGGGAAAGCTCATTTGCAATCAATGGGAAGTCTTCTACTGGCTTCCCTAGCCCTTACATCTGGCTGAGGGGGAGTTAGTTGTAGCATCTCTATTTAATTACTGAAATCCAACTGTGATAATCTCTCAAGCAAGAGACTTTCATGGTCTGCCTAGCGCTTTACAGGACAGCTCAACATTTTGTGTTGGGAGCCAAAAAAACCCACAGCCCTAACCAGTGGAGTTCCTCAAGCCCATCTATAGCATGTTGATGAGATAATCAGCTGCAGGCTGCACCAGAGCTTCCAGACAGAGCTCCTTTAAGCTATAGGCACAGGGTGTTTTTCTCATTCTGTTGCTGATTCTGTGGAACTTTTAAAGGCTTTTTATATTTCATGTTTTTATATTTGTGTCTGTTTTATTACTTATTTCATATCCTAGCTCTAATTGAAGACATAGGACTTGACAGGATTCAGAGCTGCAAAAACCAACCTGGAAGCAATAAACCCAATATTTTTATTTCACTGATTAACACTTTCATTGTTTCACTTCTGTACCAGCTTGGCAGTTATTTTACATGGTGTATACGTATATGTTAAATCCAAGTCTCTGCCCCTGAGAGCTTCTACTGTAAAAGCAACACATGAGCAGTTCAGTGAGCAAGGAGGGGTTTGCTATCAAGCCCTGCTTCTGCAAAGAGGCCATGAATCTTCATTCTGTAGAGAGGGCATTGAGATTTTGACAGCCTATCTTTGGGACACAAATGGAGGAAGTGTTCTTCTATTCCTAGCCCGCAAATAATACCAGTTTCCTGTGAACCAGAAAAACATGTTTACATTCTATTTTATTCAAAACTTCCTTGGGAAAAAAAAAAAAGCCAACAGTACCATCACCACCACATGGTGTGTGGTGGTACCACAATTATATTACAGACTATTTTTTTTAACTGGCTTTCTGTCCATAGCTAGTCTGAGGCTTGCAAAAACCCTGAACTTCACATATTATGGCCATTCCCACCTAGAGATAGTTGGACATTTTTGCTCAATTTGGGGTGGAAAAATAATTTTAGACTTAAACATATTCCTGAGAGAACAAAGTTTTTTACACTCAGGCAGATGTATCTAAAAGGGGAAATAAATGAAAGGACAGCATGAAAATAATGATTGCTAGGATCAGGATGACAGAGGGGCACCCTAATCATTATCATTGCATGCCCAGGCCAAAAAGCAGGACCATGACCTAAGTGCCTCCCTCCCTGAGAGGCAGGCCTTGGGCCATTTAATATGTCAGATGGTTTCGTTCTTTTCTTTAGAATTCCCCAGGAATGATACTTAAGAAATTATATATAATATGACTGTTACTGACCTATAAAGCTTCTTGCCTATGTTCATAGATTGAATTAATTGATTTCTGGACCGCTCATATTTGGGGAAGTGTCACAAATCTACCTCTTACTTCAATTCTAAAATTGTATTTAGGTCTCTGATCCACTGGAAAGGTATACAAAATCACATGTAGACAAGCCGTTACACCACTGAATAGGCTAAAGGTACGTCATTCCAGCAGACGACAGCATTATATTTTGTGCAAAATAGTCACTTCAGGTATGCCTTTCTTATAGACATTTTCATATAAATAACTATTACCTGTTGCTAAATCCAGCTGATCTTTGTCAGTTTGCTTTGCTATCTGGGGATTTGCTAGCACAAATGAAGCAAACGTTAAGGGGCAGTGCCCGCTTCCCATGGGAAATAGTACATCCTCAGATACTCAGCTAGGGATGAAGGATGCTGCCCAGGACAAAATGATAATTTAAAGCAGTTTTCCAGTGATCTGGAATTAATGCCTGAATGCTGAGGGTCAGGTGAATTTTCCTTCTAGCATATCCAGTATCTTATAATGCAGGGTGTCACATTTCACACTATAAAAAGGTCTTTTCTGGATAATGTGACTGTAAGAGCCTGTTAGTATTTGTATAGATGCAGGTATGAACCTACATCTGCTTTCCTCAGCCCGAGTATTGGGCTCAGAGCCTCAGCATCTGCAGTTATGGCTATTCCAATGTATTCTTGCAGGCAGATGATATAGCATCTCTTATTAATATTGTTTGATAAGTCCCATTAAAAGGCCTTCTTTCTACTTATTTATAATTTTGCCAAACTTGAACCAATAAAGCTGAAATTGTTTTTGCTTTTAGCTAGTTCTTTTTTATTTAAGCCAAAAAGGATTTCTTCTTTCTCCCCAAATGGAAAAATACTGTTTTGCCTGTGTTACAAAAGTCTTGCAACTTTGTTTTTTAAATGCCCAAGAACCTGTATGCTCTGGAGTAGGGTTGCTCACCTTTGCAGCAGGGGTTTCCTTTTGTCCTCTTTGTGGAAATCTGACTGAATTTAGCAAATTTATAAATCTTTGAGGAAAAAAAGCACCATTCTCAAGTACTCAGTGCAGGCTTTACTAGAGTTTGACAGCTAAAATTTTCAAGGACTTCCTTTCCCAGGAACACAGTAAGTCTCCTCGTAGGGGCCCTATGGGGCTATCCACGTGCCAACTACAAAGAGTAACTAGACATGTTGCAGCTCAGGGCCATGCGGACTCGTGGACATTTCCACTGCAAAGCCCATGGGGAAGGCTTAGCCAGTGCTGCATGCGAGAGCAGGAGGCCCGCCCTTCTCCTGCGCTCCCGGCAGATGCACCCGGGATCCAGGTGGCCCTGCAAAGGAAGCAACTGGACCTGAACGTAGAGGAAAGAAGAGGGAAGAGGAGGAAAGAAAAGAGAAGGGAATAAATCAGGGCAAGATGACATTGATGAGGGAGAGGGGAGAGAAATAGTAACCGGGAGGTGAAAGGAGAAGGTGGAGGATGATTAAGTAAGGGAGAGTTGGATGTCAATGAGAAAAACACGGGGAACGGGCAGATGTTTGGCTGGGTAGGGGGTGCAGAGGGAAGAGGTCCTCTTGCCTTGTCCCTGGCTGGATGAGAAGCTGAAGGAAGGAAAGAGAGATGGGGTTCATTTGGAGAAAGAATCTGCTGTTAGGAGGAGGCAGAGTGGGAAAAAGGGCAGAGAGAGAATCTTGGGGGGAAAAAAACCACAAAATCAAGATCCAGAAGGAAGGCTTAGACTACTGACGCAGGGAGCCTGGGACAAGGAGCTGGGGCAGCCTGGCTGGGTAGGAAGGGCACTGAGAAAGTGGGTGTGAAGCTAGCATTTTGGGGAGAGTGGAGGAGAACAGGGAGACTGAGACTAGATAGCTGGGCCTGCTTAAGTAATGAGAATGAGGAAATCAGGTGGGTTTGGGAAGGGTTAATGAGCCTCCCTGAGCAAGAGAAAAAGGGGCAGCATGCAAGGAAGTGGGAGGGGAGAGGATGACATGACATGACATGACATGACATGACATGACATGACATGACATGACATACTGGGAGTTGAACAGTGAACTTGGAAGATAACTGATGCAAAGCAACCAACTGTAAGGTGAGAAAATGGAGGATTGGACCATGGGGGTAGGTAAGCAAAGAGATTGGAGAAAGAATAAAGAGCAACAGTTGGATAGGAGACAGGACTGGAAGGAGATCTGGTTGCAGGGAACTCCACAATGATGTAGGCAGAAAGCCTTGCAGTAGCTGGGCAAGGATTCCCCCAAGAAGCTGGAAAGAAAATCTGCCTGGCAACCCAACTCCGGAGCAGGGGTGCTCTCAGAGTGCTCTCAGGGCCCTGACACCAGGAAAGGAAATTACAAGAGTCTCCCCATACTCAGACTGCTACTGCAAACGCTCACTCTTGGAGCTCCTGTGGCAAAGATCTGTGTTCTGGCTCTGAGGGTGTCCATATGATGCTCCTTTAGGGAAGTCTGGTGTGGGAGGGAGGAGCCATGCACAGAGATACATTCTCAAAAGTGTATTCTGTGGACTAAAAGCCAAGCTCTAAAACATGAAGAAATTCCAATGGCAGTAGCATATAAGGCTTTGTTCAGCCCTGTTGGTGTGATAAGATATTACACCATATGCTATTTAGACTATACTTGCCATTATTGTCTGTGACTGCTTCAGGGGAATTGCAAGCCCAAGACCAAGCTAGCATACGGCTTGCTTTGTGCTCTGCAAAGTGTGAGTTCACATTTCTGGTGCGAGGATGGCTAAACTACATCCTGAAGTGGCCACAGGCATCAAGTTGTCCCACAATCCTGCCTTCACATTACTTGGAGTCCTCCTAGGAAGTAGCCTTCAGCTGACTCTGGCAGAAGATATATGGTGTTGCTAAAATCCTGTTGAGATGTACCGTGGCAGACACGGGTGGAGTGTGTACCTCCACACCTGAGCATGTCTATCTACTGCAAGAAGGGAAGGAAAAGCACGTTTGCCACATTCATATTCCTATGCCCAGGAAAGGATTGTATGTATGCATGCAGCAGAGCTGAGGGTACGCACACATGTGTGCTTGAATGCTCATATACACAATTATGTTTTGGAGGAGGGAAAAATCAAAGAAAAGTCCTTCACACTTAAAATGCACCAAGTTTGTGATGATCCCTAGACTTTATAAGAGCTGTTCCACAGCCTTTTGTTGTTCTTGGAAATACCGTCTCCTGCACAAATAAGCTTTGTTACCGCTGTAGAGAGTTTCCTGTTTATCCTAGAAATGAGATTATCTTTTTAAGCCATTGAGTGCTTCAGGAAAAGAACCAAAACTTTGAAACCGCTTCAGTCTTCTGTGGCAAGGCAACATGGTGAGCTGAGGACAGGTCTGCTTATTAATACGGGGTTCTATGAATGTTTCTTCTGGAGGTGAATATTAGCTATAATCGTTTATGCTGGACATTAGCATTAGCTATTTTCAATTTTACAGACAGACAGGGTCTGCATGTGCATCTGTCATTGAAAATCAGGTTCCATGGGGCATATCCTCGTGTGTACCTCTATTCCTCTTCATCCTTTTGGTCCACCACTTTGTTGTTCACAGTAGCATATCCCTGTGGCAAACACAGATAATGCTTACTAGGAAAAGTAATAAGAATAAGGTATTTAATGTATTTCTAGCCTTCTTTAATGTGTTGTAGCTGTGAATACAAGGCAAAAAGCAAAACCATATGACCATGCTACTTTGGGAGCGGTCTATAAACTGCAGTTAAAATACTTTCAAGATATTTATGCAGTGCATAAGTCACGTGAATAGAGGTTTATCACAATCAGTAGGAATGCTGGATTTTCATATCACACATTTGCTGCTTAGGATGATTAGCAGGAAATTTAATTTGCACTAATTAGCCTTAGGGGAGCAAAAAATTAACTTGATGGGTAAATTTCATGTTTTACTATATACCATACCAACATGGAGAAATTTGAGTTAAAGCCTGAGTTAAGTCTTATGCTGATACACTGGACTTCAGTTTTTCTAAATTAAATTAAAAGACTGTAGAAAATTAATATATGCATTGTGAATGGGTGGTGTTTTTTAGGAGCTAGTGTCATAGAATAGTCGTTCAACGTATTCATTGAATTGTCAGCCACTTCCAGACAGTGTGGTGTATTTTTGTACATTAAATTACATTAATATCTAATATTACAGCAAAAGCTGTAACAAGTCCTAATTTTCTATATTTGTATATTTTCATTATATAATGTGTGTTATGACTGCACATGCAATATTCCACATTGTAATGCACAGAGCAGAAACAGTTTTCACAGAACTACTGTGAAAACACCATACTTTTTAATTTACAACACCCACTTGCAAATACATTTTTAGGGTCAGGAGCCTTTGTTCATATGCTGGCAAAATTCCTATGAAAATAAATTTTTTAGCAATTACTCTCAAAAGTAGACAGCAAATGAGGGAGGCATGAGTCACTGCATAGTCCTAATAGACAAATAAGAATTAGGAACTAATAAACTCTAATCTTGCCTGTTGACGGGGACTTTTCTATTTCATTTTTCCAAAACACAGTTTAGATCACTTGGTTTTTCTCTCTGTAAAATGGAGGCAATTTTTATGTATCCACCACTCAGAATTACTGTGGATTGATTAATGCATGCAAAGCAATGAGTCATCCGGTATGGAAGTATCGGTCTATTATAAACTGAAGTGTTCTGTCATACTAGGCTTGTGGTTGCATCCAAATTTATCTGTAAAAAAGGAGATGGAAAACATTGGTTGCATACAAGATAATTGCCTTTGATGTCAGTGCTTCTGGTAGTTTGTGCATCTGAAATGCACCCAGAAGCTCACTATTACTATTACATATTTGGAATTAGACCTTGTAGCACTTACCTGAAACTACTATTGACATGAGAGGTGTGACTTCAGTGAGAGTTTTGGCCGAGTAAGTATTGCAGAATTGGGTACCTTGAGTCCATAGTTTGGGGTTTAAGTGGTGCATATAAGCTGGTTCAGGCATCTGCTCAGACTTTCTGGCCTATGACATAAATACTTCTGGTCTAAACAGACATCTCAGATAGACCTGTGGGTAGTCATATATTGTGTAACATATATCATATTGCATTCTCAGGTCCTTCTTCAATCGCTAGGACTCTGATTTCTCAGCAGCAGCCCTCCTATTCAATCAAGAGTGTGTGTGCATGTGTGTGTGCATATGTGTGGGTGGGTATATATGAATATGCATGTGCCCACACACAGACAAACATATATGTGTACACACACCCCCTATATAAATGTGCTTTGCCTTTTTGGGTGTATGAGTATATTTCTGTAAATGCTCACCACTTGTATTTATATATTTATGAGTAATATCCAACTTTCAGTCATAATTGACACCAT